>NC_081824.1:438346328-438664328 GCF_030867095.1 Alligator mississippiensis
TCTCAGTACTATCACCTTAGTAAGTTAGGATGACATTCTGCCCGTGATGAAGTCAGTGGCAAAACTTCCTTTAGGCCTCAATCACCTCTTATGGTTATAGATTTATATCTTGCCAGAGTCCTGAAAATGCCTGTCAAAGTTAGAAGACAGACATGGCCAAAGAGCAAAGAAATTAGAATTATTTGTATGTCTGCATTAACTAAAGCCTTGAGTTGAGATTTGGGCCCTATTGCACAAGGCACTGTTCAGAAACCTACTAAGACACAGACCTTACCCAGAAGAACATAAAACTTAAATAGAAAAGATAGAAATTAGTGCAAGGGGGAACAGGCATGTAGAGTGAAAAGAGTTGACCAAGGTCATGTAGCAAGCAGGAAACAGAATGCAACAAGTTAACTTAACATAGATTGTAATATTGAAAGTGCTTCAGACATAGGAGCAACTCTTACCTATGC
Source organism: Alligator mississippiensis (assembly GCF_030867095.1). Classification (NCBI taxonomy): domain Eukaryota; kingdom Metazoa; phylum Chordata; order Crocodylia; family Alligatoridae; genus Alligator; species Alligator mississippiensis. Next base: position 438,346,784 of record NC_081824.1, read on the forward strand.
TCCATTAAAGGTCACTTACACCAGGGTTGAATTTGGCTCCCTGAGCTGAGATTTTAAAACAAATTCACATGCCAGACACACCTATATTTGAAATTCACTCGACCTTTGCTGACATTTCAAACAACAGTTTGGGGATCCAATTCCTTATGTCCTTTTTCATTCACAACTGCTAAAGTCTAATTACATTTTTGATCTAAATGACAGGCCAGTTAAGCTTGAAGGATTTTTAAATTCACTTTCAAGTTGGGAGCAAAAAGATTTAAATAAAGCTTAGAATTTTGGAAGAACTAAATGGTAAGAAAAAATGTTACTTTAAATCTTCCCATCCACTTATGGTTGATGTAATTCTCTTCATTAGTTTCATTCAGGCAGGTCTTTCTTTAGGTACTTGTTTGCCATTATAAATCATATGCAGTACTTTGGAGGATATAAGTAATATTGTTTTACTTAAGATTACTCAGAAATATTTATGTCCAGTTAGACTGGTATGATGGGTGTTATGAATAACTTATTTGTAACTTCTTTGAGCAGTCTATGTAAGAAAAGGTCATCAATCCTTTTTCCACTTAGGCCAACAGGCTATGTTACTAACACAAAACCATATTTTACTGTATTATTGTAAAGCTAGTGCCCATACTTTACAGCTTGACTTCTGAAATTTGTGTGTGAGAAAGAAAGTAACAGATTAAACTATAATGAGGACAATACTGGGTAGAGTGATATGTGTGTGTGTGTGTGTGTGTGTGTACATGCAGGGCACATACACACAAAATATGAAATGAAGCCCATCCTCAGATTGCACAATGGCACTGGGCTTTGCACAGCAGAAGTTACCTCCATTCACATTTTCTTTGAAGCAGATCCCCCTTCTTCAGCTAACTGCATGCAAGTCAGAACCTTACATATAAGGCTGAGCAAAAGGTGTCCTTTTTTTAATTTAGCTCAAAACAAGAATAAAATATGTTCGTTTTTCTCAATGTAGCAAATTTCCTGTTTTGTTTTCCTTGACATAAAATATTGCAGGCAACCCAAAATGAAATGTTTTGCTTTGTCACTTACAAGAAAAGTGATAGAAATTAATTGCTAATTCACAAAAATGCACCCCTCTTTTATCTAGTAATTCAATGGTAGAGTAGTCACCCGCAATGCAGGAAACCCAGATTCTACCTGAGGGTATTCAAACCCATGTCACCATGAAAAATGCCTCATATGTGGGGCTGAGGAGTAGTGCTCTCAAGCTTTCCTGGTGATAGGGCTCCACTTCATATAAATTATTAAATATTCTGGGCAGTCCCATGGGAGATGTGGGTTCCAATAAACTTATATTTGTTCTTGGTTCACTCTTAAACTGAATATAGTAAAAGCCCTGTTATTTGGCACAAGTGGGGAATAGGGGGTGTTGGGTATCTGAAAATTCAGGTTACCTGAGGCCAGCTGTTTTCAGCCAGATGTGGAGTTGGAGGGGTGGGGGGCAGGGTGGCAGTCATTGGAGCAGTGACAGTGCAGGGTGGCCATTTCTGCCAGATGTGGAACAGCCGCAGTGTAGGGTAGTGGGTGGCAGTGGCACCTGCCACATGCGACCTTTCCTCCCCGCTGCCCTTGCAAGTCCAGCCAGCTGGCCAGAATGATGGTTAATAAAGTATTCCAGTTAGTCAAATGCTGGATAACAGGGCTTTTGCTGTAATACAGCACTAGACCCCTACCATAAAGCTTCAGTTCATTTTTAACCAGAGGAAAACTGTGCTGTTTTAAGTGGAGTTTAAATCTCACCATCTCCATCCCCCTTTTCAAAATCCTAGATCCGTCCGTGAATATAACTGTAACGTGCTCCCATCAGGGTCCCCAAATTACAGTTTGCATTTCATGTGTCCTCACCTTCAGTATACCGCAGTAACCAGCATTTTACAAATGGCAAAACTGAGTAGAATCTAATCTAAGTGCCATAAAAATTAAATAAAGTAACTATATAAACCTGACTAAAACTAGCATACACAGCAGTGATTTATTTTCACAAGGCTGTAAACTATGGTTTAGAACATATTACAAAGCTGACGTGTGTATAAACAGGAGATAACAATGGATTTACACACATTTGTCAGCTTCACCATTTATGCAGTGAAAATTTTGTAAAATATTAAAGACTGTATTTGCTTTTTTGTAATATATTAAAGACTGTATTTGCTTTTTAACATAAAAAAGACTGTGGCCTACTTAAACATTCATTTGTCACACATCACCTTGATATGCCTTGGTCTTAGACCTGATACATCAAGATTGTGATAAGGGTTAAAGTTCTCCCACCATCCTACTTGGCTGATTGCTGTTCACTGTGAATTGTCAAGCTGGTGAGGCTGTTGCATTTTTCAAGGATAAAACTTCATTTGTAAGCAGCTGCTGTTCAAGCCAGGACTGTAAAATCTTGTTTATGAAGGCAGGAGGCCTCTAATATTTGCAGTGATCAGAAGATATACTGGAACAGGCACTATAATATATACAATAGGTATTATGGTGTGTGGGTGGGGGTGGGTGTGGTGGGGTGTTTGAGGCTCAAGCAAATTGATGCAGGTTAGCAATGTGTCATTCATTTAAAAAAATCACTTAATATATGAGGAGCACCTTGTTTTTCGTGGTACACCAGGAAGCTATTCCTGAGCATATTTTATTTGAAAAAAAAAATTATTTGTATAGACAGCTTACAGTCAGTGATAACAATGTTTAGGAGAATTATTTTAGAATAATAAGAAATTATTGGTAAATTTCAGACAGGACCAATAAACTCTTAATTGTTGTGTAACAGGTGTATGTATTATAACAGTACAGACAGTCAAAAAATAAAGACAAAAAGAGAGGTTGTGTTTAGCTTTGGCTTGCATCAAAATAGGTATGGGACAATCATTTACATACACAGAGGGGGAGTCAAGTGGCCTGACCCCTGCCCTTACCCCTCTGCACTTTGCTCCCCTGCCACCTGTCCCTCCCAACATTTGCCTCCTTCCCTGCAGTATAGCCTGCTATGGTGCCTGTGTGCCCCCTTCCCCCACTGCTTGGTCCCCTTGCCATTGCTCCCTTTACTCTACCAAGCACCACTTTCCCTCCATCATGGCTCTGGATACAGCTCTGGCCCAAGGCTCAAAGCAAGTTTTGGCTCCAGGCCCTGTCTGGCCCAGGGGCAGCAGTTGGGGTAGTAGCAGCTCTGGCCCCAGGACCAGGTTGGGGTCAGGGCTGGGGCCAGAGCTGCCACTACCACAGCCATTGCTGCTGGGCTGGGCAGAGGCTGGAGCCCTCACTGTAGGTAAGCAGCAGGGGTGGGATGGGGGAGCAGAGGCAGCAGGGGAAACAGGAGTGGAGGTCAAGCAGGGTGTAGGGTTACATGGGGCAGGACAGCAGGTCTGACCCCAAGTCCAGATCAGGATCAGAGCTGGAGACACAGGAGCTTGGATTCAGGTAAATATGGTAACTCAAATTTGCCTCTATTTTCTGCGGCAAACTATTAATTCAGATATTGCACAGGTCCTTAATGTGGGACAATAAGGTTGGTCCTCTGTAGGATCCAAAAATAAAAGGTTGTGTCCCAAGAGAAATTGAAAGTCTGTTTTTATCCTAATATATTCTAAGGAAACTGCATGGATATCAACCAAATAAGTCTGTGCTGAGTAACATGTCCAAATGAGACTAGACCATCAATGCACCTGGTGTTGAGGAGCTATATCAAAATTACATGATACTTGAAAGAGATGCTTGACCATGTCTCAAAGCCCTTCAAAATAAATATGCAATTTTGGGCTCTTTATTTCTTCTGAATTTCTGAAGTATCAATAACGCACAGGAGACTTTGTCATAATGTTAGTGACAGGCAGGCTATGTATAGCTATAAGATGGGAAAATTACAATCCTCCTACCTCATCAGTGTGGAAATTGCAAATGCCTAAATACAGAGCAAGAAAAAAAACACATTATAATTCACCTCCAATAGCAATGTGATTTAAGACATGATCCTGCCATCTGCGAAGTCTAACAAAAATCCAATTGACTTCAGTGAGAGGAGAGCAGGACTGAGCTCTGTAAGACTAAGGATGACAAATCAAAATAATATATCTGCAGCAGATGGTTGCAACAGATGACTGAATATGTACTATGTTTAATTCCTACAAAATAACTTTAAAATGTACAGCTTGTCAAGAAATTAAATATTACTTAGTTGAATGCTCAAAATGTGTTATATTTACATTACGGTGCATAGGGGGCAATTGTACATGCCAAATTGGTCTCTATAGCAATAATATTATACAACTGTAACTATATATATATGTATGTATATACTCATTAAAATGAAAAAAGATTGTTTTGTATGTGCTGCCTGGTAGACGAATCTCCCAGAATCGATGGAAGGCATGGAGATAATGACAGAGAAGGAAGAATTAAAGTAGAACTATGTGGTGAACTCTAAGTCACTCAGGCCCCACATTTTGGCACCTGTAGGCATAATTCTTATGAGATGCCTAATTTACTTTGAAATCAATGAGCTGGGTCTCAGATACTATAGTGTAGGAGAAAGTATATAAAATCTATGAGTGGTCTCAGAGCAGAATACAATAGAGGGCACTTGATGTAGGCAGTCCAGTCAGATACACTGGAGGGTAGGACTAGGATTCAGAGTGACCTAGGAAAGTTTGAACACTGGGCCAAAAAAAATCTCATGAGGTTCAACAAGGACAAGTGCAAGTTCTGAACTTAGGACAGAACAGTCCCATGCACCAGTACAGGCTGGGGGCTGACTGGCTGGGCAGTAGCTCCGCAGAAAAGGACCAGGTTGTTATTATGGACAATAAGCTGAATATGAGCCAGCAGTGTGCCCTTGTTACCAAGAAGGCTAATGGCATATTGGGCCGCATTGGTAGGTGTGTTGCCAGCAGATCAAGGGAAATAATTATTCCCCTCTATTCAGCACTGGTGAGGCCACGTCTGGAGTACTGCGTTCAGTTTTGGGCTGCCTACTACAGAAAGCATGTGGACAAGTTGGAGAGAGTCCAGCAGAGGGTAACAAAACTGGTGAGGGTGCTGGGGGACATGACTTATGAGGAAAGACTGAGGGAACTGGGCTTATTTAGTTTGGAGCAAGGGTTCCCCAAGTTTTCATGCTGTGGCCCAGCAAACCACGGCCCAGAAGTCACAGCTGACCATGGCTGGAATTTCTGGCCAGCAGACAGGTAAGGATACCCTCCGGGCGGGGGTGGACCAAACTCTGCACCATTGCGGGCCCCGTGGAAGGAGCCATGGCCCCTCCGCCTGGCTCTGGGGGGCCGTGGTTTGCTGGTCTGTGGCCACTTCTGGTCCAGCAGCTGACCCGACGCAGCCCAGCACCGGGCTGCAGCCCAGAGATTGAGAAACTCTGGTCTAGAGAAAAGGAGACTGAGAGGACATTTAATAGCAGCCTTCAACTACCTGATGGCTTCAAAGGAGGACAGAGCTAGACTGTTCCAGGTGGTGGCAGATGACAGAACAAGGAGCAATGGTCTCAAGTTGCAGCAAGGGAAGTTTAGGTTAGATATTAGGAAGAATTTTGAATACTGGAACAGGTTACCCAGAGAGATGGTGGGAGCTCCATACTTGGAGGTTTTCAAAACCTGGCTAGACAAAGCTTTGGCTGGGATGATCTAGTTGGGGCTGGTCCTGCTTTCAGTTGGTGTAATGAATTGTTATGCTAAAGAGTTAACATATTTCAATTTAGAGGCAGCTGCACTGCAGAGATGGCCGCCAATACTGAGATGTATATGTATTGAATAATTTGTCTTTTGGGAACCTTCTGAGTGAATAGGTGCTGTGTGTAATTGTCTGTCATTACCGAAGATAGTGATGACACAGAAGCTTATGTACTGCACAACACGGATACTGTACTCACATCTGTTTAGCTTTGCATTTGCTGCCTGAACAACAGGCAGAATCGGAGTTAGAATAGATCTTACACAACCGTTCTACAGATCTCATTAAAGATGATGGGAGTTTTTTGAGCAGGTTCACTGGGAGCCGATTCTGGCTCAGGATTAGAAAGAAAAAGACATTCTCCATGTGCATGTTCCTCCTACTTAGCATCATTCTACAATATGAATATCTAAGGAGAGAGAAATCATCTGGACAAATTTCCTCATTCATTTTCAGGAAGGTAAAAAGAACAGTGAGTTCGCAATAAATGCTATCCCAACTAAGTCTGATATATTAAATAAACAGCAAATTATGTTCTTCAACAAGGAGACTCAGCCAACTTCTGGTTTCCCTGAAGATTAAGTGATCTTCCCTGACACAGACACAGTTTTCATCACAGAATAAATCTTCCACTAGCACATATGGAGAATGATTTTGCTAAAATGAGTTTTCCACATTGTGGATGGATAAGCAAAAACTTAACTCAGTATGTCTCCACTGTAACCAGCCAGTCAGTCAAAACATGAGCACTTCAATATTCGCTGTTGGTCTTGTGGGAGTTGTTATGACTATCATGTTCCCTTGACATGTTCTGCACTCTGAGATGTTCCCAGGACTTGTGTAGATTTAGTTTGAAGTGGCACTGATAACAAAAATACATTCCTTAACTCTAGGAAAACAAAAAAATATATATATATATATATTTAGATTTGTTCAACTTTGCACTGGAAAGCTAGGGAGAAGGACATGACACAGCCTTTAGCATAGAGCCCTCTGCATATGAGACCATCCTCTCATATGCATCAGTTGAAAGTACAGAGCTCCTTTCCAGAAATGTTCCTACATAGTTTTTTTTGGTCAGAGTAGGAAAGAGCTATGATGAAAATACAGAGGCAATTTGACAGACAGAAAGACCGAAGTCCTATCTACCCAGCAAAGAAATATAGCAGGAGCAGCAATATTGCAAATTTCCAATTGTCTATGCAATGTGTTTCACCCAGTGCTTGTGGAAGGTTGAGCAAAATAATCATTCAGTCTGCTTTTCCTTTTAAAGCCAAGCTGTCTTACATTATTAATGCAACTGCCAGCACAAGGTTTATGAAGAGCAGCTGTTAACATGGCTTAGATTAGTTTGCTAATTTGTAGTGTGGAATAAGAAAAAATATATGCCTTAAACTTTGATTATTTTAGTTATAAGATGACATAACCGCTTTGTGGAGAATTGCTGGCTCTGTATAGTAGAAGAGATAAGAGAAAGTGTTTGTTCTTTGTAACTCCTCTGCAACTGCTTCGCTCACCACGGCCTTGAAGCTAGCAAAAAAGTATGCACAAATCTGATTTCCAGGTGCAAGAAGGAGGTTTGTGAACTAACCTCACCTCCCCCATTAGTTCCCATCCTGATTACAGCAAAGAAATAATGAAGTAATATTATAGCCGCTTTTCATGCTAATTTCACTATAAGATCACATGAGTTGTAAGCAACTGTTAAAAAGTATATAAGCCTCCTGATTTTGCTCTTGGGGGGGACCCCTTCCAAGTGCTTGGGAAATCCATGTCACTTTGGAATCCCCCCTACAGCTGTAGTTTCTTTTGAGTAAAAGCTTCTGCTTACCTGACCCAAAAGTATGCTGCGTGTGTTTCCACGACAATTCCTGGTGCCGTGACTCAGATCCAGAACACGGGCTGAGGAAGGAGGACCGCAGACTGCCCCCCCCCTGAACCCCGAGGCACCAAACTTGAGAGGTAAGAGACCTAATTCAAAATCTCTATTGGGGTTTTGGAGGAGGACTGCCTGTAGGCTCCCAACTTGGCCATGGTAACTGGATCTGAACCTTATTAAAACAGGTCAGTCTGAACCTTACTGCCAGCTAAAATTTTCTGTCTGGTAAAGGATCCCATTTTGTTCCTGGTAACGTATGTTTTATTTAGGGAGAAACTGTTTGAGGCACCTTCATCCAACAGCACATCGGGCTTGTAGTTAATTAACTAAGGTGGTGTGGGGGAGGAGGTCTGGCTGACTGAATGAATGTGCGTGTGTATGTATTTAGAAATATGAGTCACTGACCAGGACTGAGACTATGGTTGGGTTCAGCCACCCCAATTCTGCCTGACAGGGCAGTTTTGAAAGCAAGGGGGCCCAACTGGAACCCTGTGACCCAGTGGACAGGGCGTCTGAGTGATTTTGTCTTTTCCAAACCCCTTGTCCCAGTAGCTTCTGCCGAGAGCAGGAGTGAAAGGATCCCTCTTGTGTTTCCCTCCCCATTTCCATTTTATGAGCCGGTGTCGGGTCCGAAGCCTTTTGTCTGGGCAGTGAAAAACTGCGGGGCAAGGCACTGAGCGGCCCGGACATCCTAAATAAGCCTCTCCTATGTCTCCCTGTGTGACTGAAAATGGGAACAAGTCAGTCTAAACAAGTTTCTGTCCCCCCTAAGGGGACTCCGGCGTACTTTATGTACACACACTATTCTCCTGAGACTTGCAAATACCTAGATAAGTGGAACTGGTATACTAGGGATAATCCTGTGAAGCATTTTCCACAGGAAGGAACATTTGATCAGGATAAAATAGTGCACTTGAGAGGGGCTTTAGAGTCCTGTGGATCCAAAACATCACAAAACCAGTGGGACACGTTCTTTTATTGATATGATAAAATGTCCAAAAGGCGGAAAGAATCTCAAACTAGGAACCTAAAAGACTCTCAAAAAAAATTAAAACAACAATTAAAAGCTTTTCGGGAAAAATTGGCTGCTCCCCCAAATTACACGCCGGCCACCGCTCCGATGTATCCAGCATTGCCTGGGGCGCCCCCACCACCGGAGCCAGCAGAGGATATCCTTGACCTTTGTTCGAACCCTGCTCTCCTGGGACTCCCACATCAGCAACAACCGGTTCAACATCAGGCTGCAGCCCAGGCTAGTAACCCATTAGCTGAAGCTCCTTCAGTAAATCCATCCACGGAGCTTAATAGTCCGGACTCATCCACCATATCTGCCACTCAATCATCACCAGTGTGGCAATTTACTCCTGGGTCACAACCCACCACAGGTGTATTTAGAAGAATGGAAATAGGCATGGAAAGATCTCCCATCAATCTGAGATCCCGAATTGCACAAGTTTACCCCCTAAGACAAATGCCAGGCATTGGCACCGATGGACAAAATATAGTAACTGTGCATGCACCCTGGACTCCAGGTGATCTCTACAATTTAACTAAAAAATTCCCCCAAATCAGAAAAGACCCAAAAAAATTTCAGAAAGAATTGCAGACTGTTATAAATTGTTATAATCCAACATGGGCTGACATTAATCAGCTCATGCGATTGATTTTGCCAAAGGAAACTATGCTACGTCTTGTGGAATCAGAAAAAATATATGCCTTAAACTTTGATTATTTTAGTTATAAGATGACATAACCGCTTTGTGTAGAATTGCTGGCTCGGTACAGTAGAACAGATAAGGGCAAGTGTTTGTTCTTTGTAACTCTTCTGCAAATGCTTCGCTCACCGCGGCCTTGAAGGTAGAAAAAAAAAAAAAGTATGTACAAAGTAGATTTCCAGGTGCAAGAAGGAGGTTTGTGAACTAACCCTATCTCCCCCATAATTCCCATCCTGATAACAGCAAAGAAATAATGAAGTAATATTATAGCCGCTTTTCATGCTAATTTCACTATATGATCACGTGAGTTGTAAGTGACTGTTAAAAAGTATATAAGCCTCCTGATTTTGCTCTTGGGGGGGGACCCCTTCCAAGTGCTTGGGAAATCCATGTCACTTTGGAACTCCCCCTACAGCTGTAGTTTCTTTTGAATAAAAGCTTCTGCTGACCTGACCCAAAAGTACTCTGTGTGTGTTTCCACGACAATTCCTGGTGCCGTGACTCGGATCCAGAACACAGGCTGAGGAAGGAGGACCGCAGGCTACCCCCCCCCGAACCCTGAGGCGCCAAACTTGAGAGGTAAGAGACCTAATTCAAAATCTCTATTGGGGTTTCGGAGGAGGACTGCCTGTAGGCTCCCAACTTGGCCGTGGTAACTGGATCTGAACCTTGTTAAAACAGGTCAGTCTGAACCTTACTGCCGGCTAAAATTTTCTGTCTGGTAAAGGATCCCATTTTGTGTCTGGTAATGTACGTTTTAGGGAGAAACTGTTTGAGGCACCTTCATCCAACAGCACATCGGGCTTGTAGTTAATTAACTAAGGCGGTGTGGGGTAGGAGGTCTGGCTGACTGAATAAATGTGCATGTGTGTGTGTATTTAGAAATATGAGCCAATGACCAGGACTGAGACTACGGTTGGGCTCAGCCGCCCCAATTCTGCCTGACAGGGCAGTTTTGAAAGCAAGGGGGCCCAACTGGAACCTCGTGACCCAGTGGACAGGGCTTATTGAATGAATGTGTGTGTGTATTTAGAAATATGAGCCACTGACCAGGACTGAGACTACGGTTGGGTTCAGCCGCCCCAATTCTGCCTGACAGGGCAGTTTTGAAAGCAAGGGGACCCAACTGGAACCTCGTGACCCAGTGGACAGGGCGTCTGAGTGATTTTGTCTTTTCCAAACCCCTCGTCCCAGTAGCTTCTGCCGAAAGCAGGAGTGAAAGGATCCCTCTAGTGTTTCCCTCCCCATTTCCATTTTATGAGCCGGTGTCGGGTCAGAAGCCTTTTGTCTGGGCAGTGAAAAACTGCGGGGCAAGGCACTGAGCGGCCCGGACATCCTAAATAAGCCTCTCCTACGTCTCCCTGTGTGACTGAAAATGGGAACAAGTCAGTCTAAACAGGTTCCTGTCCCCCCTAAGGGGACTCCGGCGTACTTTATGTACACACACTATTCTCCCGAGACTTGCAAGTACCTGGATAAGTGGAACTGGTATACTAGGGATGATCCTGTGAAACATTTTCCACAGGAAGGAACATTTGATCAGGATAAAATAGTGCACTTGAGAGGGGCGTTAGAGTCCCGTGGATCCAAAACACCACAAAACCAGTGGGACGCGTTCTTTTATTGGTATGATGAGATGTCCAAAAGGCGGACAGAATCTCAAACTAGGAGCCTAAAAGACTCTCAAGAAAAATTAAAACAGCAGTTAAAAGCTGTTCGGGAGAAATTGGCTGCTCCCCCAAATTACACGCTGGCCACCGCTCCAATGTATCCAGCATTGCCCGGGGCGCCCCCACCACCGGAGCCAGCAGAGGATATCCTTGACCTTTGTTCGAACCCCGCTCTCCTGGGACTCCCACATCAGCAACAACCGGTTCAACATCAGGCTGCAGCCCAGGCTAGTGACCCATTAGCTGAAGCTCCTTCAGTAAATCCATCCACGGAGCTTAATAGTCCGGACTCATCCACCATATCTGCCACTCAATCATCACCAGTGTGGCAATTTACTCCTGGGTCACAACCCACCACAGGTGTATTTAGAAGAATGGGAATAGGCATGGAAAGATCTCCCATCAATCTGAGATCCTGAACTGCACAAGTTTACCCCCTAAGACAAATGCCAGGCATTGGCACCGATGGACAAAATATAGTAACTGTGCATGCACCCTGGACTCCAGGTGATCTCTACAATTTAACTCAAAAGTTCCCAAAAATCAGGGAAGACCCAGAAAAATTTCAGGAAGAATTGCAGACTGTTATAAATTGTTATAATCCAACATGGGCTGACATTAATCAGCTCATGCGATCCATTTTGCCCAAGGAGACTATGCTACGTCTGTACGCTGCCTGTACTTGGCCAGATCAAAACCCAGGGATTGGCCAAGACTTTATTGACAAGAGAAATGCTTTGGTTCAGGCAGTTCTCACAATTTGCCCAAAAAAGGCAGACTGGACCAAAATAAATACCTGTAAACAAAACAAAAATGAACACCCCAGTGACTATTTAGAACGCCTCAAACAGGCATTTGAACGATACTCAGGAATGGATAACCCAGTCGGAAATGCTAAACAAGCAATAGTGGCAGCATTCGTCCAGGGACTTAACCCTAAAATTGCTGAGAAAATTCAAACAGTAATTATTGGCTGGAAAACTAAAGATTTGACCGAAGTCCTTGCTGCGGCTAACCATTTTCATAACAAATTGGAACGGTCTAAAGACAGTGCCGAGTTTAAGTTAATGGCCTTACAGATTTCTCAGTTGCAGGGTCCAGGTAGAGGAAGGGGACGAGGACGGGGAAGGGGAGGCCCGGGTAGATTCAGGGGAAGAGATAGATCCTTGAGCCCACAAAACCCAGGCTATGGGAACCAATGTCATTATTGCAAGCAAGAAGGACATTGGAAATCAGAATGCCCCAACCGCCCCGGCCAAGGACCCAGACCCCAGCCCCCACCTCCACTTCCTGTCAATTTTCCCACTGTTGAATAGGACAGCCTGAGGGACAGTGACATCATTGCTCCTTTGCTTGCTACTGACCAATCTGGTCCGTTTGTTGAATGCCTTATTTCTGGTAAACCTGTCTCCTGTGTTGTCGACACCGGAGCGTCCCGCTCCACGCTAAAGGCTGCTGAGTTTCCTTTTCTACCTTATTCTCCTGAAACTGTAAATGCTGTCGGTATAGGCGGACAACCTATCCCACATCCCGTCTCTGAACCTGTCTCCATCTCTATTGGCCCTTTGTCTGAGAATCATGCCTTTCTTCTTAGCCCCTGTGCACCTGTCAACCTTCTTGGTAAGGACTTGCTGTGTAAACTGGGATGCGTGATTTATTGTAGCCCAGATGGTGTTTACCTTGAGGTACCGGAACATAGGGAAACCGAGCTTGTGGCTTTGCTAACCCAGGAGTACTCTGATTCTGACACTTCCTTCTTGCAAGAGGAACTGTTGGCACGAGTACCTCCACAGCTGTGGTCCACCCATGCGAATGAAGTGGGGCACATGCTGAGTGCTGAACCAGTGCGTATCATCCTGAACCCTGCCAAGCCACTTCCTCGTGTCCCACAGTACCCCATCTCAAAGGAAGCTGAGGAAGGGATCAAGCCTGTCGTTTCCTCACTCCTTGAGCAAGGGATTATTGTCCCAATACGCTCCCCTTACAACACACCTATCCTACCTGTCAAAAAACCTGGTAAAGATACGTATCGCTTTGTGCAAGATCTTCGAGCTGTAAATGCCGCTGTGTTACCCGCTTTCCCCGTGGTCCCTAACCCTGCCACTATTCTTTCCTGTATCCCTTCAGATGCTACATATTTCACAGTAGTGGATCTTTGTTCTGCTTTTTTCTCTATCCCCGTTCATAAGGATAGCCAATATCTGTTTGCATTTACTTATCAGGGATTTCAATATACCTGGACAAGACTCCCTCAGAGATATACAGAGTCCCCAACCCTGTTTTCCCAGATCCTAAAAAAGGATTTGGATCCTATCATGTTCAAAGTGGGGTCCACCCTTGTTCAGTACGTTGATGATCTATTGTTAGCCTCACCCACTTTGGAGGCCTATAAGCAAGATACTTTGACACTCCTCACAGCTTTAGCTCAGAAAGGCCACAAGGCCTCAAAATCGAAATTGCAGCTCTGCAAGTCTAAGGTACATTATTTAGGGCATGATATCTCAGCAGAAAAATGACACCTTTCCCCTAGTAGAGTTGAAGCTATCCTCAACATTCCCAAACCTATGACTAGAAAACAGATGAGGGGATTCTTAGGTGCAACGGGTTATTATAGACAATGGATCCTGGGTTATGCTGCTTTTGCAAAACCCTTGCAAACATTCACTCATGATACCACCCCGGAACCCCTCCCTTGGACTCCTGAAGCCGAACAAGCATTTGTGGCCCTTAAGCAAGCCCTCACTCTTGCTCCCGCTCTTAGACTTCCTAATTATAAAAAACCCTTTACCTTGTTTTGTCATGAACGGGAAGGAATCGCTTTAGGAGTACTCACTCAGCTACATGGTAAAAAGCATTGCCCAATTGCATATTACAGCTCTGCCCTTGATCCCGTAGCTGCGGGACTTCCTCCTTGCCTCCGTTCAGTTGCAGCTGCTGCCTTGTTGGTTAAAAAGGCAGATTCTCTAGTTTTGGGACACTCTTTAACCGTTGCAGTTCCACATGCTGTGATGGCCTTTCTGCTCAAGGACAAAACTCAGCACATTTCCAATTCCCGTCTTACTAAATATGAGAAACTTCTACTGTCAGCTGCAAATGTAACCTTAAATCGCTGTTCAATTCTGAATCCTGCGTCACTTCCGCCTATTGCCTCTGATGGTGAGCCTCATGATTGCCTGTCTATCACAACTCAATTGATAACCCCTCGAACTGACCTCAAGGACATTCCTATCCCGAACCCTGACCTTGTTTTGTTTGTTGATGGTTCCTGTCTTAGAAATGATGCAGACAAATTAGTTGCGGGATATGCAGTATGCACTCAGTATGCTATTTTGAAAGCCTGTTCTTTACCCCAAGCTCGTTCTGCTCAAGTTGCTGAACTCATTGCTTTAACACGTGCTTGCATTCTTGCAAAAAATCAAACCACAACCATTTATACTGACTCTAAGTATGCTTTTGGTGTTGTTCATGATTTTGGACAAATCTAAAAACAAAGAGGGTTCCTCACTTCATCAGGGACCCAAATCAGTCATGGTTGTTATATAAAAGCTCTCTTAAAAGCTGTTCAATTGCCTCTTGCTATTGCTATTGTTAAATATAAAGCTCATGAGAAACCCTTTAATGATGTCACACGAAAAAATGATCTGGCAGACCGTTCTGCCAGAAATGCGGCCCTTTCTGGCCCACAGGCTCCTAGCTCTGTTTTTGTTTGTTTTTCAGCAGACCAGTCTCCTTTGGCTAGCCTTTCAAGCCTGGCCCTTCTTCAAAATCAGCCCCCCCCCCCCCAAAAAAAAAATGACTGGCTGCGTGCAGGATGTTCACTGCACCCTGACTCTGTCTGGCGCTCCCCGGACTGCCGCCTGGTGGCGCCTAGAGAGCTTTTGCCACATCTTGCTCATTTAACCCACTCTGTGGCCCATACGAGCAAAGGGGGGATGACTGCTACAGTACAAGGAAATTGGTTTGCCCCAAATTTTCCTTCCATGGCACAACAGTACTGTAGCTCCTGTCCCATCTGCTTAGCTCACAACATTGAGCAACGGGTAAAAACAACACCCGCAGCCCATCCCCCTCCATGGGGACCGTTTGTAAATCTGCAAATTGATTTTGTGCAGCTACCTAAGTGCTGTCCTTATGAATACATTCTTGTTATTATTGATGTGTTCTCTGGATGGGTGGAAGCCTACCCATGCGTACATGCTGATTCCATCACTGTAGCAAAGAAATTGCTCAAAGGATTCATCCCTAGATTTGGATTGCCTCTCACAATAGATAGTGACCGCGACACCCATTTCACAGGACAGATAGTAAAAAACATCTGTCAAGCACTCAACATACAGCAACACCTACACTGTAGTTATCATCCACAATCAAGTGGTGCTGTAGAACGTAAAAACTCTGATTTAAAAACGTGCATTTCGAAGATTTGTGCTGAAACAGGCCTCAAATGGCCTGATGCGCTGCCCATTGCTCTTATGCACATTAGAAACACTGTTAACAGAAAACGTGGCCTAACCACTTATGAAATACTCATGGCACGACCCATGAGGATGCCAGCTACACCACCTGTTGCCCCACACCAAACAGACCTACAATTAACTGATAAAACTGTACTAAATTATTGCAAGGCATTAATGAAGTATGCCAGGTCTGTTCATTCACAGGTCCAAGAAGCCTTACCTCAACCACTGGATGTTCCCTGTCACAACCTCGAACCAGGGGATTGGATCTACGTAAAGGTCTATCAACGGAAAAACGCACTTCAACCCAGATGGAAAGGACCTTTCCAGGTACTTCTGACCACTAATTCTGCTGTTCGTTGCCAAGGCCACCAAACGTGGACTCACGCCTCGCACTGCAAGAAGGTATCACCTCCATTGGACCCCGAAGCAGCTGTATTCCAACCAAGGTTGAGATCTTTCCCTGAGGCCAAGGACAAAGACCCTCAGGACCTCACTCAGGCAAGTGAGGAGCATCAGGGTGCAAGTGCTAGTAACCTCTCCCCTGCACCCAACACCTCAGCCCAGCCGGATTCATCAGTTGAAGAACGAAGATATCATCTTCAGCCTCGAAGAAAGTGAATGCTCCCATTCGGAAGATCACCACCTCGATCAAGACCAAGAGCCGACATTATCAGTCCTTTAGGTAACTTGAGCCCAGAGGACGAAGAAAGACTTTGGCTGCCATCCTGGGTTTGGCTGGTAGTGTTCTTTTTCTTACTGGTGCTGGTTATGTTTGTTGTTAAGATTCTTTGTCCCTCCCGTCTCTAAAATGACACTGATATCCTTATATGTCACACTTGGGTATCTCAGTATCTCCCAAGGGGGGTGGGAGAAAAATTTATATTTGCAGATCTCCCGTACGGTGGCTCAAGCTGAAAATAAAAGTGACTGCTGGATATGCTCTCACAGCCCAGCGCACCTACACCAAGGAATCCCAATGATCGGAGTACCAATATCCCTCCAGCAATGGGGAACAATAAACGGCGGCTTCGTTAGACACTACTCGTTAGCTGCCCATCGGTCTGCTCCTAAAAAATGGAGGGCCGCCCCTGCTAACTGGATAATCTCCCCAAGAGTAGAGGCGCCTTTCTGTTACAGATCCAACAACACCGGAGCTTATAATAAAGCCACACCTGTAGGACACTACCCTCATTGCCTAACTACTCTAGATTATAGCCCTAGTAGCACCAGTGGAATCCTGTTGGGGAACGTACCCTCTCTCAATTGTACAGGATTCATGGTCTACAACTTTTCTAAGGAACCTCATGTTGCTGTCATTGCAAACAGATCAGAATTTTACATTGACTCCAATTTTACTTCTTATAATATATCTCGGTCCAGCAGGATAGCAGCTGAATGTGGTCCGTCCTATACGATGCATATCAATCGAAAGTGCCGGATATGGCACAACACCTGTCGAGATTTGAGTACCCTTTCTGCCCCAGGCCTTTACTGGCTCTGCGGAAACAGGGCTCATAAAATCTTGCCCTGGAATTGGGTGGGGGCATGCACTCTTGGACGTGTTATCCCTGGTTTCAAAATGCATAGTGCAATATATCTGGAACAAGTAAAAAATTTCAACCATCACATGAAAAGGGCGGTTAACCCCTTAGCTACCAGAAACACAGGGTTCCATCAATTTGTGAGAACCTTCATACCATGGCTTGGAATAAGAGAATTGGAACTAGCCATAATTAACATTTCAGCCACAATGGAAGCTATGGGAAATGCCACTGTGGATGCAATTCAGGCTCTGCAAGAAGAGATCTCCCAGATCTCACAAGTAACTATACAACACCGCATAGCCCTAGATTACCTATTGGTATCCCAGGGAGAAGTATGTGCCTTAGTAAACTCCACTTGTTGTGTCTATGTCAATCAGGACATGTGAATCGAAACTGACATTCGCAAAATCCAAAATCAGTTAAGGGTCTTACATCAAGTGGCCTCAGAAAATACTGACTGGGGTCTAGAAGAAATGTGGTCTTGGCTAACCTCCTGGATCCCAGATTTCAGGGCCCTTGGCAAAAAAATCCTGTTTGGAATATTGTTTGTCTTGATAGTTCTAATAATGTTTTATGTCTTAGTGCAACTGATCCTCTGCTGTGTGAAAGCCAGCAGGAGAAGCTTTAGCAAGGCAAGAAAACCCACAGCAGAGTCTAGAATAATGGTGTTACAAAAGTGTGAGCAGATTGAAAGAAAACATGAAAGGCTGCATGATGAAATAGAGGGGCTCATGAGAATGGAAGTTTAAGGCTAAAGTGAGACTAAATAGTCTCAAAGCGGGGGACTGTGGAATCAGAAAAAATATATGCCTTAAACTTTGATTATTTTAGTTATAAGATGACATAACCGCTTTGTGGAGAATTGCTGGCTCTGTATAGTAGAAGAGATAAGAGAAAGTGTTTGTTCTTTGTAACTCCTCTGCAACTGCTTTGCTTACCACGGCCTTGAAGCTAGCAAAAAAGTATGCACAAATCTGATTTCCAGGTGCAAGAAGGAGGTTTGTGAACTAACCTCGCCTCCCCCATTAGTTCCCATCCTGATTACAGCAAACAAATGATGAAGTAATATTATAGCCGCTTTTCATGCTAATTTCACTATATGATCACGTGAGTTGTAAGCAACTGTTAAAAAGTATATAAGCCTCCTGATTTTGCTTTTGGGGGGGGACCCCTTCCAAGTGCTTGGGAAATCCATGTCACTTTGGAATCCCCCCTACAGCTGTAGTTTCTTTTGAATAAAAGCTTCTGCTGACCTGACCCAAAAATATGCTGCGTGTGTTTCCACGACAGTAGGATATTAAATGATATAAGAATTGAAGTTTTGGTAGACAAGGATCATGTTACTTGAAAGACAGAGAACAATTTATCACTTGGGGCATCTAGGCACAAGAGCTAATTCAGGCCTAGTTCAATACTAACATGTTCTACATAGCTATACTAAAAATGGACTGTGAGTGACCATTTTATTTACAGGGTTTATGGCACATGCTTTCTGTTACTGCCAGCCTGAGCTGTTTGTTAATGATCAGTGATCATGAGTTAGGAATTTGATATTGCACTAACAATTCCTTGAGGCACCCAGTTCCTCCATTCCTTCTGCTCAGAATATTTTTGATGTAGGAATCACACAGCTCTGGCTCACTTGTATAAACACATATTTATTGTTTTCTCTTCCTTGTTCCTACCTTTACAGAAAACAAGGACTCCTACACAAATGGTTTGTATAGAAAGGAGAGTTGTCTGCCTGGAGGGAGATTACTTATCATTCTTAGGACTGATCTTACTTAATAATTTCATAAATGAGATCACCACAAAAGTAGAGAAGTGTACTACAGTATAACCTCATAAACCTGGCACTCAAAAATCTGGAATTCTCAAAAATCTGGCACTTTTTAAATATACGTACACCGCATTGGGGGGTAGCGCGGCCGGTCCTGGAGCACCAGCCATACACAGGGTGGTGGTGCAGGTGGCAGCGGCAGCTGCTGCATGCAAGTCCCCCCCCCCCCCCCCCCCCCCGCACCCCCTGGTCCCAAGCATGCCAGATTTATGAGGTTATACTGTATTGAAATTTGGCATTTTCACAAACTTGGGAGGATACAGAAGAGGATCTAAATGTCGGGCAGAAAGAACTGGATGATCATGAGGGCTGGAGGAATAGAAATGGAATGAAATGTAATAGTGCAAAATGCAACCCCACCCCCACTCCCAGTCACATGGTGTGTGACATCAGAAACCCCACCCCTGCTCTCCAGTCACATGGTGTATGGAACCACCACCACATGGTCCATTACATCAGAAGGAGAGCCCATTCAGACCCCCAAAGCCCACCCCTCATGCTGCAAGACCCATGGTACAGTTATGACCTATCAGGCCCCAGACTGCTCTAGCCCCTCCCCTGCAGGCACAGGCACGGCCTACGGGGTAGCAGTGTGGGGGTATGACCCCTCTAACAACCTGCCCACCACCCCCAACCAATTGGCAGGAGTTTCAGAGGCCTCAGACCTTCCCAAGAATGGCACTGAACCAACCAGAGTGAGTAGAGGGGTGGGGCTTAGGCTGCAAGCCCACCAGGTTTATCTGCTTTCCCAAGTGAACCCTCTGTTTCTCTGAGACCGTGCTAAGGCAAGCAGGGGCAGATATGGATTCTTACACAATGCCTGT
Source organism: Alligator mississippiensis (assembly GCF_030867095.1). NCBI lineage: Eukaryota > Metazoa > Chordata > Crocodylia > Alligatoridae > Alligator > Alligator mississippiensis. Next base: position 438,366,416 of record NC_081824.1, read on the forward strand.
AAGGCCCCTCACCACAACCCCAAGACTTGTTAGATGGCCACATAGAAGCATTACTGTAGAAATAGTTTTGAGGAGGAGGGTAGCCCCCTATCCCAAAGACTCTTTGAGATGCCTGACCCTGTTCAGGAAGCCCCAGTGAACCAGGCAAATGCAGGAGGCCCAGGTGCCCGAAGCAGACGTTGACAATTTGGAAGGGGGTATCTTTATGCCAGAGCCTGCATGGGAAGTAGAGGTCATCAAAGAAGAAGAGAGACTGGTAAGAGACTTGAAGCATGGTTGTGGGGGGCACTTAGGTTTTGACAGTGGTGTGGGTTTACTTCATAGCAGGTATGTGTTTGGAAGTAGGTAAGGAATAATTAAACAGCAGCTAACTAAGGCTTTTATTTGAACTCCTTTGCAGTTAGATGAATCCTTTTTAATGTCTCAAGAAAGCTTGCTCACCAGTCCACCTGTAAAGCTGACACCATAAGAAAGCAGCTGTTTTTGCAGAGAGCAGAGACCAGATGAGGATGAACGGTTTAGAAGACAATTAGATATTGAATCATCAAGTCCTGTTTCACATTAAGAACAAAATCTTCATGAAGTCTCTTGTGCACATTTCTTTTTATGGCATAATGAAATACTACTTGAAGATGAGATTTTTTGAAAAGTGTTGGGGTTGTATTCATGATCAAGGGGGTCAAGGAGCTCATGATTGTGTTACCTGGTTAAATGAAGACATAAATCAAACAATTCAGCAAGAAATATGTCTTGATAGCATTTTCAATGCTGTTATAGCCATTGGATTTTCCAGGAACATTCTCAGAATTACTGAGAAACATTTACTTCAGGCTAGAGAGCTTCTAAATGCTGTGTATTCTGCAGAAGATCCTAATGCTTCTCTTTATGATTTGATCACTGAGGAGGATAAGCCTCTCATACCCTATATTGAATGCTTAATTGACACTAGAAATTATACCACCCTGCTTAAGAGAAGGGTTTAGCAAAAACAGTTTAAAATGAGTTTTACATCTTTTGCTGATGGGGAGGTAAAGTACATCAATAGTTTTCAGCAGAATAGATGAGCATTTGCTTTAGTGTCTTAGATCTCTAAGCACATACATATGGGGACTTTTTTGTAAAGATAAAGCCAATGAGACTTAATGGTCACCAGGAATTGCAAAAAAACATTTTTAGGAGAAGAGTTAACAAAATAAACCAGTAAATATTGTAAAGGCTTTTGATGGAAATAAAGCCTGATTTAAAGAAATATATTCTTACAGGATTTGTATGCTATGGGGGCTGCAGAATGGTTGGGGGTGGTGAATTTCCCAAGAACCCGGGGGGGGGGGGGAGGAGGGGTGTTGTAAAGATAAACCAGAATGCAAAAAAAACCTGTGTGTTCAGAGCTCTACATATTTTAAAACTAAAGGAGTTATCTTTTACCAAAAGGCCTGTTTTAAAGATAAAGCCAATGAGGCTTAATGGTCATTAGAAATTACTTAAAAAAACCTTCTTAGGACAAGGTTTAACAAAATAAACCAGTAAATATTGTAATGGTTTTTGATGAAAATAAAGACTGATTTAAAAGATATATTCTTACAGGGTTTGTATGCTATGGGGGGAGGGGTGCAGCATGGTTGGGGATGATGAATTTCCCTAGAACCAGGGATGTATGTTGTGAAGGTAAACCAGACTGCAAAAAACCTGACCTGTGTGTTTGTGTTCAGAGCTCTACATATTTTAAGATTAAAGGGGTTATCTTTTAGTGGTGACTCTGTTTTAAAACAGCTTTATTTTACTTTATACATACACTATTTTCCTTAATGTATTAATATAGAGGACTTACTTATTGTATCATTTCATTCATATTACAGAGAGCTTATCTAGAGGGAAAGCCACATGCAATTTTAGAACAGTAAGGTAAAAAATTATTTTAAAATAGTGGGTTATTTGTGTCTGTGTTAATATAAGCACACTAAGTTATAATAACTTTTTGTAACTGTTTTCAAACAGAACCCTTTCTTCTAAAAGAGAAAAGCAGAACAAACACACGCATTCATGTTTTTATCCAGTAGTAGAAGGTACATTTTCTGAACTCAGTTTTTCAAACTTTGTGTGTTTCTTGGGGAGCAGAGGTTAGGAGTGTGTGTGTGTGAATTAGTACCTTGTGAATCTGAAGATAGAGGGTGGGGTTAAGAAAATTTCAAATTTCTAGTGTGTGAGGAAAGTGAATTCTCAATGCTGAGACGTAAATTTTATATTTCCTATGTGATCGCAGGCAACACTCCCAAAGAAGAGTGGGCACCAGGTTGGAGACTTCTAAAAACTCTATAAAAAAACCACAGAAATGCTTGGCCTGCCAATCATAACAACCAAGGGTCAGAAGACCATCAGGACAGAACAGAAGGGCATGGTTCCTCAGAGGAAAATATGCCACCTACATCTGAGAAAACCATATGTAAAAACACAAATATTCACACCCCCAAAACAGGTGATCTGGGCCCCGTGAATAAGAAACCCAAGACTGGTTGCTCACATACTTTAAAGAAAGAGAAGGGTCTTCCTCCTTTTTTGAAAGTTCATGATTACTGTGAAAAACAAAAGATGGTTTTTTTGGGGGGGTGTCTTGAAGGATCATGATTATTGTGAAAAAAGAGGAGGGGTTTCGGGATGGGGTAACCACCTTGTCTTGAAAGATCATAGTTATTGCAAAAAAAGAGGGAGGTTTTGGGTGGTGATGGCAGATTTATACATCTCAGAAAGATTGTGTAGAGTGCTTTGAAAGATCATGACTACTATTGGAGCAAAAGTGTAAATTTAATTCAGAGAGGAGGTAGTCTGTGTAACTCAGACAGCAGTTCATAGATTCATAGATTCATAGATGTTAGGGTCGGAAGGGACCTCGATAGATCATCGAGTCCGACCCCCTGCATAGGCAGGAAAGTGTGCTGGGTCTAGATGACCCCAGCTAGATGCATATCCAACGTCCTCTTGAAGACCCCCAGGGTAGGGGAGAGCACCACCTCCCTTGGGAGCCCGTTCCAGACCTTGGCCACTCTAACTGTGAAGAAGTTCTTCCTAATGTCCAGTCTAAATCTGCTCTCTGCTAGCTTGTGGCCATTATTTCTTGTAACCCCTGGGGGCGCCTTGGTGAATAAAACCTCACCAATTCCCTTCTGTGCCCCCCGTGATGAATTTATAGGCAGCCACAAGGTTGCCTCTCAACCTTCTCTTGCAGGTTGTGGCATGCATCATAAGAGGGGGAGTCATGGTAAACCTGGGGGTAAGAATGGGTGACTAACCAGCTAGCGGGGTGAAAAGTAAAAGCCGGGTTAAAGAGGAGTGTGGGGAAGGCTAAACACATGTTGAAAAAAATAAGAGATCCCCTAGTAATGGTGCTTCAGAGGGCCCTTCAAACGCTCCCCCTCCTCCCAGGCCTGACTCTCCACCAGGACCCATGGAGCCAGAGAGGGGAGCTGGAGAATATGATTCATAGATTCATAGATTCATAGATGTTAGGGTCGGAAGGGACCTCAATAGATCATCGAGTCCGACCCCCTGCATAAGCAGGAAAGAGTGCTGGGTCTAGATGACCCCAGCTAGATACTCATCTAACCTCCTCTTGAAGACCCCCAGGGTAGGGGAGAGCACCACCTCCCTTGGGAGCCCGTTCCAGACCTTGGCCACTCGAACTGTGAAGAAGTTCTTCCTAATGTCCAATCTAAATCTGCTCTCTGCTAGCTTGTGGCTATTATTTCTTGTAACCTCCGGGGGCGCCTTGGTGAATAAATACTCACCAATTCCTTTCTGTGCCCCCATGATGAACTTATAGGCAGCCACAAGGTTGCCTCTCAACCTTCTCTTGCGGAGGCTGAAAAGGTCCAGTTTCTCTAGTTTCTCCTCATAGGGCTTGGTCTGTAGGCCCTTAACCATATGAGTGGCCCTTCTCTGGACTCTCTCCAGGTTATCCACATCCTTCTTGAAGTGTGGCGTCCAGAATTGCACACAGTACTCCAACTGCGGTTTGACTTGCGCCCGATAGAGGGGAAGTATCACCTCCTTGGACCTATTCATCATGCATCTGCTGATGCACGATAAAGTGGCATTGGCTTTTCTGATGGCTTCGTCACACTGCCGACTCATGTTCATCTTGGAGTCCACTAGGACTCCAAGATCCCTTTCCACTTCCGTGCCACCCAGCAGGTCATTTCCTAGGCTGTAGGTGTGCTGGACATTTTTCCTCCCTAGGTGCAGCACTTTGCATTTCTCCTTGTTGAACTGCATTCTGTTGTTTTCTGCCCACTTGTCTAACCTGTCCAAGTCTGCCTGCAGCTGTTCCCTGCCCTCCAGCGTGTCCACTTCTCCCCATAGCTTTGTGTCATCTGCAAACTTGGACAGAGTACATTTCACTCCCTCATCCAAGTCACTGATGAAGACATTAAAGAGTATCAGTCCAAGGACTGAGCCCTGCGGGACCCCACTGCCCACACCCTTCCAGGTCAAAACCGACCCATCTACCACGACTCTCTGGGTGCGACCCTCCAGCCAATTCACCACCCACCGGACTGTGTAGTCATCCAAGTCACAGCCTCTTAACTTGTTCACCAGTATGAGGTGGGATACCGTATCAAAGGCCTTCCTGAAGTCTAAGTATACGACATCCACCCCTCCTCCTGTGTCCAGGTGTTTCGTAACCTGGTCATAAAAAGAGACTAGACTGGTCAGGCATGATCTGCCTGCCATGAACCCGTGCTGGTTTCCCCTCAGCATAATTTGTCCTGCCGGGCTCTCACAAATGTGAGCCTTGATAAGTTTTTCAAAGACTTTGCCAAGGACGGAGGTGAGACTGACTGGCCTATAGTTGCCCGGGTCCTCCTTCCTCCCCTTCTTGAAAATGGGGACCACATTGGCCCTTTTCCAGTCCTCCGGGACTTGGCACATGCGCCACGAGCTTTCAAATATTCCCACCAGTGACTCTGCAATGATGTCGGCCAGTGCCTTCAGCACCCTCGGATGGAGCTCATCCGGGCCTGCCGACTTAAAGGCATCCAGTTCTTCCAAGTGACTCTGCACAATCTCAGGGTCTACGCATGGTAGTCTGGCACCTTGCTGCTGCCTCTCTACAACCCCAGTGAGAGACTTGTTGTGCCCCTCGCTTAGGAACACTGAGGCAAAGAACTCGTTGAGGAGTTCAGCCTTGTCCCCCCTATCTGTCACCAATTGTTTCTGCCCATTTAGCAGTGGTCCTATTCCTCCCTGGGCCTTCCTTTTACTCCCTATATATCTAAAAAACAATTTCTTGTTGTCTTTTACTTGGGATGCCATCCTCAGCTCCATGGTAGCTTTGGCCCGTCTAACTGCCTCCCTACAAGCACGAGCAGAGGAGGTATATTCGTCTTTGGTGATCTCTCCCTGTTTCCACTTTCTATGTGCTCCCCTTTTGGCCCTTAGGCTGCCCTGGATTTCCCTGGTCAGCCAGGGAAGCCTCCTGGCCCCTTTCCCTCTTTTACCTCGCATGGGGATTGTCTTGCTTTATGCCTGAAGGATTGTTTCCTTAGGAAGCCCTTTAGAAGGACCCTCAAATGTTTCCTGGTCTCCCAGGGCTGACCCTCCATCAAGACCTGAAGAGTCAGAGAGTTGGGATAGTAAATCTGGTTTAGAAGACCCTTTAGAGAACCCCTCAAATGCTCCCCAGTCTCCTGAGTCAGCAGAGGATATTTTACCAGATGTATATGTGGTGTGGGTGAGAAGGCAACAGTGGTCTGTATCTAGGTTTGGGGCATGAGGTACACAGAGGAGTTCCGTTTTGTGAATCTGGAGCCTGCACCATTCCATGTGGCATACAAAGCCATACGCAGAGGGGTAGAAAAATTTGTAGCAGAACTCTGCCAGAGATTCACAGCCAGTAACTATGCCCAGTTACATGTTCAGGCAGATAGCATGACAAATTGTTTATACTCTCAATCTATTAATTTAAACCAGATGACCCCAGAGCTGTTTTTAGAGTGGAACAGTAACCTGTTACAAAGTCAGAGAGAAATTCTTGATTGTAGATTTCAACTGGTTGTGGTCATTGTGAGAGGCGTACGTGGTGGGAGCCATAGAGTTATAAATTCTATCTCCTATTCACAGATTATTGCTAAAAAGAGGAAATATTTAATTGACCTGAATACCTTTGATACTAACCTGTGCTTTGCTGGCAATCTATTGGCTATAACAAAACATAGAGGGGCCACAGATACCGAACTGCTAGATGGTACCAAAGAACTGCACAGGAAATTAGGCCTGTCCATATATCAAAAGGTTATGTTCCACCAAGTACCTTTGTTTGAAGACCTTGAACAGGTTAAATAACATTCATATAATAATGCATAAATAAAAAAATGGGTGGAGTTTATTTAAAACACAGGACACACCTAGATATCTTGACACCTGTTTTCTTTTGCTGCTTGATGAACATTATTACAGGATTTTGGATGTGAAGTAGGTGTTTGGCTTAAGCAATTATTGCAATCTTTGTGAGATGCTATACAACCATAGCCAAACATGCAGGTTCTGATGTCATCTTTACCTGAGCTGGAACTGTGCTGACAACATGGGCAAGTCACAGAGGTGCCCTAATTGTAAGCTGTTTTGTTGCTCCAAAGAGTGTTTAGATCCTTTCTAATACACCACGCTGGCCTCCGTCTGTATGGCCATACACAGGTTTGTGTTTTTGGAAACACAGACCACGGCGCTTCTCCCCCCCAGACATCTACCACAGACAGAAAAATAGGTTTTCAACCCCATCTATCCAGTGGCTAATGTACATCTTGGAGAAAAAAATATTGAAATTTGACATACTTTACAGGGTAGGGAATTTCACTGAATTTCAGGCATGCCCCTATTTCTTAGACAGTGTGACAGGTGGCATGCTCAGGGCTGGGTCTCCCGGTGACCTGCCCACCTCTGTCTCTGGGGCAGTCCTCCCATTCTTTCCTGCCACAACTTTGTTATTTCCAAAAACTGATGGTATAATGCGGGAAGCTGCCTATTCCCTGCTCCAATGCCAGGAGGCACTATCTGTGACTCCAAACCTTCCCTACACCACAGCCTATGTCTCGCATGATGTAATCATAACCTACACCATAACTGGTGCTCCAGGGTCTCACAGAGACTCTCCCTCCTTCCCTGGAGCAGCAGGTCATTGTGCTTGCCCTTTAGATCTTTATTTCACTCCACTCTCAGCCTCCTGGCAGTGGAGGACTTACTGGGGTCAGGACTCACCTCTAACTCTCTAGTTGAGCCGCCTACTTTCCCTTTGGCCCAACTACAGCCTCAGGCACTTGAAGACACATCTTGGACTACCTGCCACTCTTGGGGTTTCTACTACACCCAGTCTAGGGCCTCTACTCCATGCCCCACCCTGGGGTCTTAGCATCTTCATGATCAAGTACTCATGGGGCTGACCCTTGTTCTGCCCTTCAGGCTTACTCCCATTTCGGCCCTACTCAACAATTCCCTGGGACTGCCCTTCAGGCCTACTCCCTATTCAGTCCTACTCAGCCCCCTCATGCACAGGCCTTCAGGCCTACTCCTGTTCAGCCCTACTCTGTGTGGGGCCACACTCTACACTACCCCCTATGGGGTGTCCGGGATCTCACATCCCTGCTGGGCTCAGGTGGCACTCTGCTTGCCATGCCTGGCCCCACTACTCCTACACTTGCCTCCAAAGCCCACTCAAAGATGGGAGCTGGGGTTAAGGCACCCCTCCTCACCTTTCACTGGGGAGGTAACTGGCCTGGCATTTACTGGGGGCTCCCATGCCACTAGGAGCCCCACCAGGCCACACCTCCCTGGCAGGGTGCAGTTTTAGGTCATGCCCAGGACCAAGAGCCTCCTGGTCTTACTTTCAAAATGTTTCTGTTGCAGCTCAGCCAGGCGGTGTTTCTGCCTGGGAGGGCAGCAGCAAATTACAGTCTTTATATCCCTTGTTCTCAAAATGGCTGCCACCATCAGGCACCTGGTAGCTGCCTGACTCTGCCCTTAAAGTTGCAGCATGCAAGGGTGCCCTGCCACAGGTGGCTATGCCAACATTGATGGGGAACCCAAGGTGTTTGATTTAATGGGTATTTTTTCCATGGTTGTGTCACTTGCTACAATGAAAAAGACCAGAAGCAGACAGGGACCACCTATGGGTTTTTGAATTATCAGGCATTGCACAAGACCAGTTATCTCAAGAGAGAGGGATTTACCATTAGGACCATTTGGGACCACTAGTAATGGGCTCTGTTAGAAATGGATAGGGAGCTCACAGATTTTTTAAAGCAGAACCCAGCTGCCTTCTCCTCTGGTGTCTAGGGATGCTCTTTTTGCAGGAAGAACTAATGTCATCTATCTATATTACCAAGCTAAAGAAGGAAACTATTGCAATTTTACCAGTCTTTACCCTTTCATAAACAAAATGAAGGAATACCCAATTGGACACCGTGATATTCTTTTATCAAATTTGTGGAGGGTCTACCAGACAGTCTCAACAATGATGACTGTTTGTTTCCTCCTAATAAAATAAATCTGGCTGTGGTAGATGATTTGATGGACTCTGCCTGTGACAGCGGTGAAACTGAGAAAGCCTTTACCAAGTATGGGTATCATTAGGATCTTAGCACTATGTATATAGCTCAAAATGGTTTCTGTCAAGGGAAAAGGAGCTGCACCATTACCCTTAACACAAAATACATGGTTTTGTTAAAAACCGCAAGGGATAAGCTACAGATAGTGTCCCTGGTGCAGCAGATGTACCCAGGTAAGGCCCAGTTATTTCTAGAAGCTTTTGAGGATGCCATTAAAACACCTTACATGTATCTGGTGATGGATTTAAATTCTTCTACTTCGGACGCTTTTAGATTAAGAACTGGACTTTTTCCTCTCAAAGAAACAGCTGCTTACACTTTTAAAAAAACAGCAGATGGGAATAAAAAGAGATGATGTAGCAGTGGCCCTTTCTTAGCTCTTGAGACAGTGGAAGGGAAACAGTGTAAAAAGAAATTTGGCTTTCTTAAAACTGCTTCTTCAATCCTCCCCACAGCAGACAAAAGCTGTACTCTGCTCTGCCTCTGATGATTTAGTAGTGACCATTTCATTAATTGCTCTGAATACCTTAAAAGGAAACATCCCTTTGACCCCACATCAAATTTGCATGCTGAAAAAGAGATGCGGGATCATAAAAAATCCTAAGTGACAAAAGATTGTCTCTTAAAAAAAAAGAAACAGCTGTTGAAATGGTCTGGGGGATTTATTGGCCCTCTGTTAAGTTTTGTTCTCCCTCTGGTTATGGGGCTTTTGAATAACCAGTGATGGAGTACACAGAAAAAATGTACCTGGTGTCCAGTCATCAGCTGGAGGAATTAAAGGCTTCCCCACCACCTCAGGAAAATATCAGAACTGAAGGAACCCATTTATTGGATGCTGAAATAAGGGCTATTCTACAAAGGCCAAGTTTAGCAGAATATGCTGAAGCTAAACTGTATGCCGCTGTGCTTCAGAAATACCTGACGTGCATAAAGCAGGGTGATATAGACAAAGGGAAATTAACCCTGTTTCTGCCAGAGCAGTGCCCCCCCCCCCAGAAGCTGGAAAACCACTAGAAACCCCAATGAACCCTGACCCCATTGTTCAGGAAGTGTTGGATAACGTGCATGCCTGATACAGGAAAAATGCTAAAGTGTTGTTCACCAAGCTGAGCCAACACAAGGATATTTCTTCTTGGGATGATCAAGGGGGCTTTGTCCACAAAGGACTTCTCATCAAGGGTTCTAACATGCTCAAGTTAGTCGGAGGAATCCTTCAGACTCATGCCAGGTCTAGTAAATGTTCACCTAAAGGCTGGGATATGTTTATGAAAGCCATGGCTGAGCTGAAAGTTCCATCTTCTATTATGGGAAATGTCATGAATCATTATCATCTGGACACCTGGAAGCATCTGCCTCAGACCAGGAAACACCAACAGCATTGCCTATGAAGCAAAAAACTGTCTCTAAAAGCCATTGGCTCTCCATGTAAAGTTTTACATTTGAATTAAACTATTTTCTACTGCTACAAATTTTGTCTACACAGGATTTTTTTAAAATGAAAACACACACAAATTTTTAAACAGCAACAGCTTTATTTACACAGCTTCACCTGAGTGTTTTATTTAGACAAGGTGTTCATGAAAGTCATAGCAAGAAATGCGTTGTCTGGGCATGTTGAAACATGTTTTGAGCAGACCTAGCCAAACAGAAAATTTTATATTTACTTTTTACAAACTGAATCGCCATCCTATCATTTTGTACTAAATCATCGGAATAATACAATTTTAAAATCTGTTCAAACGATAGCCCCTTGCTATGGTGGTGCAGGAAAAACACACAATGGTATCTGCAGGCAACAGATCAGGGGTCTTGTAACTGTTTCGTCTGAAAAGCAGTGTCGGTAGCGTTCTTGTTTAAAAAGAACATAATGCTTTGAGGAAAGAGAGCGCTGTTTGCGGGGTGACTATACAAGTCGACAAACCCTGCTGTGGTTCCGATCCTCCAGGTAAACAGCCAACCAGTGTTCTCCGGGTTGATTATGCAGGTGCGTGTTGACCACCAAGCTCAGGGGCCTTTGAGATAGGTGAGTCGTAGGAAGCCAGTCACAGGGGAACACGTCTAAAAAAGTCTCTTTGGCATAAGTGGCTGAGGATAAAACCCTGGTGAGCTGTTTTGTGTCCATCTTCACATGTAGTCAAACAGGATGTTTCTCCTTTGTTTTATTTCTATGACATTGTCAAAGACCCAATACACAATCATGTTAACTGTGGTCAGCAAAGCTGCAGCATAGCATATTTCTGCTTTCAGGTTCCCAGTTGTAATCAACAAATAATGATTAGCACACTCCTGGTCAGGAGACAGGCCAAAGGCAAACAAGGTGTACCCTGGGGCAAACGCCTCATGGTTGATTATCAGAAATCCAGTTGTAGGGGTTTTGTCAGGGTTTGTTCTCCATCAGCATAGGGGTTCACAAAATTAATATTGTAATGTTTAAACTTAAAGGAATTCTTAGCATAATTCCTGCTAAAGGGTGGAGAAGTTCACTTCAACAGGCCTGTTAAGGATAGTTCTGTGAAAACTGTGGTTGTAGCTCTTTATAAACTCTGGTGATGTATCAATGTAGTGAAAGGTGTTGTGGCCTGCAAAACACCTCCATATCTTTGATTTTAATGTTCTGTTAAACCTCTTTACCACCGCTGCTTTCACTTCACTATTCATCACAAAATGGTGAATATTATACTGTTTTAACAGTTTGCTTAAAGACTTATTTAAAAATTCTTCCCCCCAACCAGTCTATCATTTTTGAGGTACGTGGCCCTCTGTAAAAATGATTTTAAAGGCCCGAGCTATTTTACCACCTGACTTGTCTTTTAGACCCACTGCCCAGGCATACTTTGGTAATATGTCTATCACTGTTAAGATGTACTTAACCCCATGATTGTGCTTGGAAAACTGCTGCATATCCACCAAATCTGCCTGCCATCGTGCATCAATATCTGAAACAACAGTCTTGTCTCTTTTAAAATATCTTCTCACCAATTTGTGTAGGGCGTAAGTGCCCTGATCTGAAAGCCAGGCAGTCACCCCACTTCTGTTCAGAACCTTATTCTGCCTTTTGGGGGCTTCAAAAAGTGTGTTCACTCCACCAAAACTCCCAGCTTCACCAGGAGAGTAATAAACTTCCTTTAACAAAGCCTCCTGTGTAGACATGTCTGGTAACCACTGTGCCCCCTACCCCATGCTAACACCTGTGTGGTGCATTCAAATGCTTGAGAACAAATTTAAACCATGGTAAAACAAAGTTTATTAAGCAGGTAATGAAATACAACATTAACAGAGGTCTTTAGCCTCATCTAGAACAGTTGTCCAAAACCAGATCATGCAAGAAACATTCTTCTGAACAGGGTTGGGCTACATTTTTTATTTGAAAATAGTACCCTGTACACCCCAGCTCGATGACCTCCATGGGTTTGTATCCCTGCTTGGTGGCCTCCACAGCCTCGTAGCCCTGCTCAGTGACCTCCACAGGCTCAAAATCTGGGGTGGCAGTCATTGTCTTTGGACAAAACTGTTGCATCAGTTTTTGGTCTTGAACTCCTCTCTTTTGGACACGAAGAAAAACAGCTCACACAAAAGACCTTTACTTTCAGTGGGGTGCCAATGTGCAGGTTTTGAAAGCTGTCTATGAAGGTGTCATCTACCTACAAAAAGATTGTACTGAACACAGGCCCAGATAGTTATAAGAAAAGCACCCCACAAAAATAATCTAAAATAGTTACCTCAGCAGAGCCCCTTGAGATAGAGGTGTCCATAATCTCCATAGGTAGGTCTGATACAGACTGCTCAAGTTCTGTCAAGGTCCCTGGTCTTCTTTTGGTAGACTTGGAATCCATTTCACACTCCTGAATCTCATTCATGTCTGCTTTTGCTTGCTGTAGCAGTCTCAGACAAACAGAGGGCTCGCTTGGGAAAGCAGATAGACCTGGACCCCTCTACTTGCTCTGGTTAGTTTGGCACTGTTCTTGGGGAAGTCTGAGGCCTCTGAAACCCCCGCCAATTGTTTGGGGGTGGTGGGACAGGTTGTTAGAGGGGTCACTCCCCCACACTGCTACCCCACAGGCCATGCCTGTGCCTGGGAGGGCTAGAGCAGTCTGGGGACTGATAGGTCATAACTGTACCACATGGTCTAGGGCGAGTCTTGTAGCATGAGGGGTGGGCTTTGGGGGGCTGAATGGGCTGTCCTTCTGATGTCACGTGGTGGTGGTGTCACACACTCTATGACTGGAGAGCAGGGGCAGGGTTTCTGATGTCATGCACTACTAGCATGAAGGGGAAAGAATTGTTTAAACTATAGTGATGACACAAAAACAAATAGTTTAAATTATCATGAATAAATTTAGGCTGGAAATAACTTAGATGATTGAGGTCCTGGAGCAGCCTTCCACTAGAAAAACTAATTACCATATTTTCTTGCATACGGAACTCCTTGGTATACAATACACCCCTTGTTTTTGAAAGACCACATGAAGAAAAAAATCTTCCTTGTAGTAACTGAGTAGCAACAGCTAGGGAGCCAAACCTGTTCCTGAGCCTGCTTCCAGCCCCACATACTGGATAGCACTTTACGATTGATCCTGCATGCCAGGTTGGGGGCCTCAGCAATTAACTCTGCCACCATTCCCCTGCCACCAATTGCTGTACCTGTGGGGAGACACATTTCTTGCATAAATGTGCACCACAATTTCCACAAGGTGGTTTTGGGGGGGAAAGGTGCAGATATATACAAGAAAATATGGTAGTTTTCAAATGGCACTTGATCAGTTTATGAAATGATTTTATGACATGGCTGCTTGACACAGAAAGGGACTGGACTTGGTTCCTCTCAGTCTTGTGTTTATATGTTTTCAGTTCAGTGAGGGTGGGGAAACTTCAAGCTTTGGAGAACTCTGTTAATTGCTTACACACTGGTTTTCACCCCTCACTGCTCCACTTCAGGTTGTATGCCTGCCCTAATCCAGTTGGGTCCAACGCACTCCTTATCAGCAGAGAATGACATGCTTATGCTTGATGTGAATATCTGAAATTTGACATAAAATATTCTGTGCTGAGCTTATATTCCAAAGGTCACTGTAGATGTTAAGAATCAAAATATTGTTTTGACTTGGGGGGAAGAAAGGAAACTCTAATGGCAAACCACTAGCATGATTTACCATGAGATGCAAGACAGGAGTATTGCCTGTTTAAACAATGTAGTTTGATTCTGGTGAAAGTAGAACAATTTGTAAATCTATCTGCATGTAATGTCATATTTGCTTGGTTTTTGATGATTTAGGTCTGGCTTGTGTCATAGGTACAACTGAAGGGTAGCAGAAGAGCTGAATTGCTGTCATAGTTTTGGAGGGTCTTGGTCTGATTCAACTAAAATTCTTCTTCTGCACTCACAGGTAGCACACACCAGCTTGGCCTTAATCCCAGCCTGGAAGAGAAGGGATTTGTCCACATCTTTCCAGCCCTGAACTCTCACCCTGCTCTTACCTGCTAGCTAATAATATATACTTTTATAGGTGTTTTACATTAACCAGCAATCTATCTAATTAAACTCATTGATTGAAAAGTTTTTCTTTGTATTAAGTTGTGAAATAGTCTCCCATGATGCTTGATCACTTATGTCAAGAGGCCTCAATGAACTTTTGTATAATTGTTAGTGTGGAAAAATATTTTTGAAAAGTTTTGACTACAGGATTTTTATGGACTTTTCACTTTTGTGTTTCTACTTTTAAATTCATCAGACAGATACCAGTTATGCTGATTTGTGTGTCTCGTATTTTTTGTACTTCTGTTATAAGATAAGCAGCCAGGGAATGAGTGGACATCTATGGGCACCTGTACATGTGCCAGATGTCTGTTCCAACACATGCTAATTAGCATGCTCCAGCAACCTCCACATCAAGTGTATTCAGGGTCCCCGTGCTTCAAAATCGTGGCAGGGAACTTTAACTAAAGCTCATTGAATGAGCTTTAAAGCATGCCACCACTGTTTTGAAGTGCAGGACACTGAATACACATGATGCTGTGGGTGCTTTAATTAGAGTGGCTCTGGGAGTAATTAAAGCACCCCTCTTCTCCCTACTCAAGAGCACATGCAAAGACCCCCTATAATTTTACCTGATGAACAACTGGAGTGTAAATACAGGTGTGTGAAATTATATGCTGAGCTTGCTTCATTTTAATTGCTGAAGCACTGCAGCAGCCCAAAGTTTATGTCATTGACTTGTTACTTGTTATGGTCATGATAATGACCATAATGACCTCATCAATGAGCTAACTGAGCTCTACCCAACAGTTCTTCCAGGCCTGTATTTGAAATGACAAGCAGACTGTGCTATGTCATAGCTCAGGAAAAGGCAGGGAGACTTTTTGCTCTCAAAATAGCTTTATTGCTACTGCCAACACACACCTAAAGATGGCTGACAACTTTCTTTTGATGGCATCATGTCAGCCTTCAGGAAGGGAGTTAACCTTTACTACAGCATCCCCTTTTCTCAGGGGAAACATGAAGGATTTCCAAAGAACTACAGAATAATCTTGAGAGGAGAGGTTACAAGTACATCACCCACTCGTGAATCTTTACCACTCACTACCCTACAAAAAAAGAATAATCAAAACAAAAACATCCATAAGTCTTATTATTTAAAGCAGATAGGTTCACAGATCTAGTCTATTTGATGAAACTGGTGCATGTCCTGATCCAGTATAATAAACAGATGGAATATGACAGAGATGGTCTCTATTCCTATGGTGAAAACCTTTACATGTCTCTATCCAATATTAACGATGGGTATCTGCCCTAGCTTGGCCAGTGCCTTGTCCTCCTGTGTCCAGAATCTGGACTTCCTTCTGTGGGGAAAGAGCAGATACATTTCTTGAGGCATGCCTGGTGTTATAATTCCATTTCTGATGGTCCTTTATCAGTTTATCTTTCTCACAAAATCCCTGTGCATTGACAAATTTTGGAACCAAGTCATCTATCATAGTTGGTAGAATGGTACAAAGCCAGTGGGAACATCTACATGAGACGCTTTACTGTACAGTAGCATATTTTACTGCACAGTAAGTGTGCATGTCTACACGTGCACATGCTTACTGCGCAATAAACTTTGCTATGCATGAGTAAATTTGCTTCCTACAAATGCAAGTAGCAAACTTACTCGCAAGTACTTATGGCATAGTAATGCCTGTGTAAAAGCCAACTGGGAGCATATTTGTTCCCAATCAGCCTTGCCACTAGGGGCCCAGCCTGAGCTCATCCCCAGAGCCCTGTGGCTGGGAGCCTTTCCTACCCTAGGGCTGGTCTGCCTCTATAGCAGCACCAGTCCCAGACCCTTTAAAAGCCTGCAGGCACTTTGATCCCTGGGGCACAATCCCAGAGAGTCTGGGGTCTGCCCATAACCAAAACCAGCAGCCTGCCTGGACCTTGAAAGTTCTGTGGGGCATTGCCTCGCTGTCCAGCTCCTAGTCCCATGCTCTGCTTCTGTGCTGGGGACTGCAGGCAGCTTCCCAGGCCTGGCAGCATGTGGAAAGCCATGTGGAGGTCCAGAGAGCTGGCACAGGAGCCCTGATGGCATTACCACCAAAGCCATATGCCACCACCCGGGGCCCCAACTGCTCACAGGAGGAAAATGGTAACCTTGTGGCACTGACCAGTCAGATCAGCGGTGCTGCATAAAGGTCAAGGCCTTGTGGGCACAGTGAGTCGCCATCACTGACCACAATCATGAGTCGGGGAGTGCCTGCAAATCTATGCCCTTTATCTGGCAACTGGATGCCAACGTTGTGCCCCAGGATCCAGGCTACTGCTGTACTGTGTACAGCAGCATGAGCAGGAGGCTTGTGCAAAGCAGCAAGTATTTGCTTAGGATTCGGATTCGGATCTGGCCAATTTGGAGGAACAGTGATTCAATTCAGAGATTTGAATCACTGTCCCAATTCTATTTGGCCAAATCTGAACTGAAGATTTGGCGCTGCTTCAGAGATTCGGCCATAGACTAAGCAGGCAGCAGTCCTTACCATGCTGGACACTGCTGCCTCCAGCTGGTAAGTCTGTTGTGGTGGGCGGAGGGGGCAGGGAAGGGGTGTGGGGTAGGGAGGGATTGGGGATGGGACAAGCTGCCCAGCCTGGGTGGGGAGCACGGGACTTGGAGAGGGGTGCGGGGGGGGGTGAGGTGTGGGATGTGGGTTCAGCAGTGCTGGGATCAGGGGCTACGCCCTGCTACCACTTGCCCAGCCGGGGCAAGGGGGGGCCAGGATGTGGGTGCAGCTCACTCTGGGTCGAAGGGAACATGGAGCAGCAGTGCATAGCCCCCGCTCCCAGGGCTGATATGCCCACATCCTGCCACACCCCTCCCCCCACCCTGGCTGGGCAAGCAGTGGTAGCACCTGCATCCCATGATCCTCTGCCCAGGCTGGGCAAGCAGTGATCTATGCCCTGCTGCCACTTGCCCCCTTCCACCTAGAGAAAGCTGCACCTGCATCATGAGCCCCCCACCGCCCCCCAGCTGGGCAAGCAGCAGCAGGGCCTAGCCCTGTCGCACCCGCATCCCACAACCCCCGCCTCCCTCCCTGAGTCCTGAGCCCCCCCACCCCATCTGGGCAGTTTGTCTGAGCCCCATCCCCAATCCCTCCCTCCCTCATGCCCCTTTCCACGCACCACAACACACTTACCAGCTGGAGGCAGCTGTGTCCAATGTGGTGAGGACTGCTGCCTGTTTAGCCTATGGACAAGTCTCCAAGACAGCACCAAATCTTTTCCCAATTGATTAACAGGCTTCTGATTTGATTTGTACCTTTTAATTGGTCTCCTGATTAAATTTGGATTCAGAGATTCAGTTGCCGAATCAAGCTGAATCTCTTCTGAATCAAATCGGCTACCAAACTTCACACAGCCCTAATGAGCAGCCTGCCTGAGCCCCTTCTCCAGCCTGGTACCCTCAGTGATGTGTCACTGGGGGAGATCCCCTCAGGGTGCCAGCAGCTATCCTGCTGAGCTCCCTTCCCCAGCAACTTAGGGAGCCTGAGCCAGTGCCTTCCCTGACAGCTCCACCACCTTGGTCCCGGCCACAAGGCATGGCTGGCCATGTCACCACCAGCTACCAGCATTGCCAGCTCCTCCCCAGAATGGGGACCTGGCTAGGCACCCACATGCCATGCCCTGCCACCCAATAAGTCCACTAGGAGCCACAGGCTGTCACCACCAGTTGGGACTGACCAGAATCATCAGGCACACTAGCCACCCCCACATGGTAAGCCCCACACTGGGGGAGGGCCCTCCCCCTGGCCCCTGCCCCCAGCCCTGGCCCTACCTTTCCTGACCTCCCTTCCCACCCATCCCAACTGTGCTCCCCTGACCCCTGAGATCCCACCCCCTATAGCACACAGGGAGGCAGGAGACAATGCAAAACTATATTAAGCAGACCATGCCCCAGAAACTAGGTGGCTTTCTCAGCTATGGGGGACAGGTATATGTCAGCCACAAGTAGCCCTCCAAGCAACGGCAGAGGTTGTGAGGCAGCCTGGGCTTGCTCCCCACACCATTAAAGCTCAGGGTCCTGTACCAGGTGCACAGGTTCATTTGAGGTACCATGGCAATCAACAGCAGGGCATAATGGATCAGGCACCCCTCAGTCCATGCAAACAGTTCCTCATGCAGTGCCAAGGACATGTGCTGCAGGGGCATGCTTGGGGCACAGTGCCAGCATGGGGAGCAGCTGGCCCAGGACACCTCCTTGGCATGGCACCCTGAAGGGAGGGTGGGGGCGAAGGCAGCTCCTCATCCCAGTCATCCAGGAGCCCTGTGCACCCAAAGCCTAGGTTCCATGGACTTAGTGGCAGCACAGGAAACCAGCTGGTGTGCAGAAGTGTGGGCAGCAGGATCTAGAGTCATGACAGAAGGTGCTTCAAGGAACCTGGCCTGTCCCACCTTGGGAATGGGGTGGGGGAGGCAGGCTGCCTATGGCCAGTACCCAGTGGTCCACTGGCCCCTGGGGAGCAAGCAGGGATAGGGGGCTTAGCAGGCAGCCATCTGGGTGCGGGTCTACCCGGATGACTTACTATGGTCCCAGGACACCCGTGCACACCCAACCCCTGATCTGAGGCAAAGCACTGCATGGACCCTGGTGCAGAGCATCTTATCTCAGAAATGTTGCAATCTCCTACAAACAGCTTCTTTCTCATGGCACTGCAGGCCCTGCAGCTGCACATGGGGCAGAGGCCACAGTTTGCAGCCAAGATGCAGCCTCAGGGTTACCACTGCCCACAGCTGGGGACCTAGCGATACACCAGATCTTCAGGAAGAGGATCAAAGATTGGACCCTCCTTCTGGACTGTCTGGTGATAGCTAATGAGGACTGGCAGGTGGACGTGTGGATGTGGCAGGCGGAGGACATTGCCCAGCAGGACAGGTGGCGGGTAGAGGATGTTGCCCATAAGCATGCATAGGACCAGTGTGAGGAAATGTGGGATTGATCCAAGAAAGTATGGATCTGGATAGGCCAGGAATTCAGGGCACAGTTCCTGGTCCTGGAGCACAAGTGCATGGAGGCCCTGTGGGAGAATGGTGCAGTCATGGCCAGGGCAGTGCAGGCCATGGAGGAGGACTGCTGGGGCCTGGACACTGTCTTGGCCCTCACAGTCACCTTCATGCCACCCACTGCCCCACCTCTGAACCTAGCCCCTCCCGCCCTCTGGCAGTTGCCTGCCACCCAGAAGCAGACCCCCTTGTGGGCCTGGGTAGAGATCCAGCACCACCTCCACCAGCCAGGAGATCCTACCCTGGCCCTGCCCCAGGTCCCCTGCTACCCTGGCCCCCTGCCTAGGCCCAGCTCCATCTCTCACCCTGGATCCATGCTGGCATGTAGCCAGAGCTGCCTTCAGTGGGGCCAGGACAGCATGCCAACTATCCTGGCTTTGGTCATTGGCTGCTGGATGGGGAGCCACCCACACCAGGGCACTAGTGGCCATCATTCCTGTGCAAGCCCCCCACCCACTGGACTCACTGCAGTATGTGCACCCATGGGGGAATGGCCAGAGGCTGCCTGTCCCCAGGCTCTACCCCTAGTTGCTCCAACCCCATGGACACCTACCCCAGGAGGGCACACATACAAACCACATTGGAAATAGTTTGCATGGGGAAGAGGATGTTGGTGGGTGGGGTGGGTAGTAGAGGGGCTCTGTTGGTTGTGGGGATCTGTTTGTTGTGAGGGCAATAACATGTTTTTCTGAGATCTGTCCATAGTGAGCATGATGCTGGGGGTGGGGGGCGGGGTGAGGGTCCATGGGCAGCTATCCAGGCAGGCTACAGCAGGGAGCATAAGGAGGTTGTGAACCTGTGCTTCTCACAACCAGTGCCCTGGCCCCCTGTGGTGGGTGTGTAGCTTGCCCATGGCTTTGGTGGGGGTGCCTGTGCTGTTGCTGCCTCTGCAACTGGTCTTCCCACTGCCAAGTGTCTTCCACTCATCACGCCTCCTTCACCCAGGTCACATGGAAGAACTCCTCCCAGGCCTCAGACATGTTATGCAGCATGCAGGCTGTGATGATCCAGGGAATGTTGTCCTTAACAAATGTAAGGTGAGTGGTGAGGGTGTGCCAGTGTCCCTTGAGGTGACCAAAGTTGCACTCCACCAACTTGCAGGTCTGGCCCAGGCACCAGTTGAAGTAGGTCTGTCCAGGTACAGGGCTGCATGAGCCAAGGGAGAAGCAGGTAGGCAGAGTCCCCAGTGAGGAAGGGTGGGACCATGTTGCAGAGCACTAAGGTCCCTACTTCTATAAGAGCAGAAACTGCCTGGGGAGAGGTTCCTAAGAGGCAGGCAGAAGCCCACAGATGCAGGTTACTGTGGCAACAGGCCAATGAGTAAATTAGCCTGCACCTGCACCCAGTCAGCTGACTGGGAGAGGCAGGGCCCTGGGCAAATATGAACCCCAGGGCTGGGAGTAGGAGGAGAGTTCTCTGTCAGCAGGTGAGGGGAAAGGAGCTCTCAGAGAAGAAGCTCATGAGAGAGGCTTGGCTGCTTGTTCTACCCCAGGTAGGATTAAGGGGCTCCAGGAGCTCACCTGAGACTCTGGCTTACAAGGCACTTAGTGCTGGGAGAAGCTGGATGTTTTAAAGGGACGTATCATACCCAGAACCACTAATATTATGTTATAGCCCAGGGGTTCAGATTTTAGTTGCCGTTTGACCCGTGGATTGGGCTGAGGCTCTTGGGGAAGGAGGAGGCCTCATTGGGGGTCCACAACAGTGTGGGGACCCCAGTGCCAGAGAAGGGCATGGCAATCAGGGGGTGAACAGACCCCAGCAACAGAGAAGGGCACAGAGACAGGGCTGCAGAGAGCCCAGTGCCAGTGTGGGCATGGAGACAGGGCTGCAGAGAGCCCAGTGCCAGTGTGGGTATGGAGACAGGGCTGTGGAGAGCCCAGCGCCAGTGTGGGTGTGGAGACAGGGCTGAGGATAGCCCAGCACCAGTGTGGACATGGAGACAGGGCTGCGGAGAGCTCAGCATCAGTGTGGGCATGGAGACGGGGATGCAGGGAGCCCAAAACCAGTGTGGGTGTGGAGATAGGGCTGCAGACAGCCTAGTGAGGACAAGGGGCTGAGTTATACCAAGGCCCAGGAGAGACAACGTCAATACCCTCTGTGAGGCTTGGGGTGTGGTAGAGGGGCAGTATGAAGCCACGCATCTAGCCCATAAGGCTGAGGGTGTCCTGTGAATCATCTATTTTGAAGCGGGACGTCAAAAGATCTAAGAACCCACAGGGTTCAGAGGGGTCCAGCAAGACTGTGTCCAGACAATAAAATCAAGGGCAGCCTCCCTATATTAAAAATACCAGCAAGACGTGGCGGGAAAAAAAGAGAATGCCTGTTGGGCAAGATTGGCACGGTCAAGGAGCCCTAGAGGTATCACAACCATCCCTGGGGACCCCATCCCGTGACAGACCACCACAATGGCCAGCTGCAACTCTGGCACTCCCAGTGTGAAGCAACTGCTCTGCACCAGACCTGGCAGGGTGGAGTTCCTAAACATGGACATCATGGGTACTGCCTGCCCAGCTGGCACTCACTTTGGTGAAGGCACCACAGTGCTTGATGATGACCTGGAGCATAATGGGGTGCAAGCCCCTCCAGCTGTAGTAGAGGCAGCCACTGAGGGGCAGGCAGGTGATGGGGATGTGGGTCCCATCTAGGGCCCCAATGCACTGGGGGAATCCCAGGGCATGGAACCCTGCCCCCAGCTCCAGGGGGTCAGGCACATGGAGCACTGTGTGCCCCAGCATGTCATGGAGGGTGCTGCACACCTCCAGGATAGCCTCCCTGGTGATTGCCTTGCCCATGCTGAAAGGGTGGTCCACATATCAGAGGCTGGTGGATGTGGCCAGCTTAATCAGAGTGATGGCCAGTCCAGTGTCTGCAGGGATGGGCTGCTGCATGTTGGTGTCCTGCC
The DNA here is from genome assembly GCF_030867095.1 of Alligator mississippiensis. Lineage (NCBI taxonomy): Eukaryota > Metazoa > Chordata > Crocodylia > Alligatoridae > Alligator > Alligator mississippiensis. The sequence continues at coordinate 438,388,440 of NC_081824.1, forward strand.
ACTAGGGTGCTGGAAGGCAGCCTGGGTTATGCAGAATGCCTCCAGCCACTGCTTGTTGTCCCAGGTGGTCTGGATGATGTGCAGCCACCAGTACTGGCTGGCCCAGTGGGCCCGGAGGTGATGGGGTGGGAGGTCTAGGAGGGTGAGCACAGCTCTGACAGTGGAATCAAGGAGCTCGTCATTGGTGTCCCTGCTGGGCTCCAACCAGCTGGATGGGTTCCAGGTGGCAGTTGTGTGGTGGCTGTGGCCCTGGGATAGTGTGGTGGGACTGGGTAGGCAGTTGTTACACTTGGGAGAGCTGGAAGATCCCAGCCAGCCATGGGCCAGCCAGCGCGGCAGGCCAGCAGGGTCAGCACCGTGGCCAGCAGGAGCCCAAGGCACTGGGCATCGCTGCTAGGGACAGAGGCTAGAGCAGCTACGGGGTGGAAAAGGCAGAGGCTGTGGCGTGATAGCTGCCCCATGCTGCCCCCATGCTCTGCATGCTGCTCCTGGCCAGAAACACAGCTGGCCAGGGAGCAGGGCTGCCTTTTAAGGATGGCCTCTGGCTTCAGGCAGCTGCAGCCAGAGCCTCCAGTTCCCTCTTGGGACAGCAGGGACCCATTGCAGCGCCCCAGGAAGCAGGAGGCATTTATGTCTAGGAGCAGTGAATTGGCTCCCATGTCCTGAACATGTAGACACTTGCCAAGAAGCAATTACTAACAAGTAGTTTACTCACAAGTAAACTGGTCCCACATTAAAAGCACATGTAGACACTCCCAATAACTCATAAGCAGCTAAGCTGGACTCCATCCATGCTCTCATGGTGTTGAACAGTATATCAGGAAAGCCTTACAGAGATCTTCATTCTTCTGAAGCAAATTTTTCACAGTCCACACTGCACATTCTGCTTCCCTGTTACTACATGGGAAATGTGGACTGCTGGTGATATGCTGAACATCGTACTGGGCTGCAAACTGCTTAAATGCAACTCCAGAAAATCGTTGACTGTTATCTGTTCTTAAAATTGATGGTATGCCATGGGACATGTTTATACTCTTCAATACTGTTATAACTCTCTCAGTTGTGCTGTTCTGTAACTGTGTCATCTCCAAGTAACTGGAATAACAGTTGATAACAATGAAGTAAACAGAACCCTTCCAGGTCTGTAAGTCAGCTCCCAGCATCTTTCATGTATAACTCAGGCTTCTTGGAGTTTTCTGAGTGTTGCATCCAATCATGTTGTGCCTTGGTGGTCCCAAAAACCAAAATGTCATTGGCAAGACAAAGAACACCTTCTAGGCCATCCAGTAGCTGTGACATCTGAAGCTGAAAGAATTCAGCAAATGATGAGATCCCAAAAGGTAACCATTTAAATTGATATTGTTCAAATGGCATAATAAAAGTTGGTAGCTTGGATGATTCAAAAGGTAGAGGAATCTGCTAGAATCCTGCCCTAGCATCTTTTCTGAAGACTTTGGCTTCTGTAAGTTGAGCCAAAGTGTGTTCCAGTGAAGGAAAATTATGTTTTTCTCAGCACACATATTTGTTCAACTGTGTAAGGTCAACACATATCCTAAACTTACCACTGGGTTTTGGCATAACCACCATTCCAGAACACAAAGAAGTAGGTTATTCATTCTTTGTGATTACGCCCATTTCTTCCATCTGAGCTAGTTCTTCTTCAACTTTGTCCATTAGCAGTAAGGGTACCTGACTTGGAGTAGTTAACACATATTGAACTGCATCATCTATTAAGCATATCTTATATTCACCTGACATTTTTCCAAGACCTGAAAAAATGGATAGATATTGGTTTTGGATGGATTAGTTCTGTAGTACAGCTCCAAGAATTTCTGGTCCACTATTTTATCCAGTTGACAGACAAATTGTAGTGCCTATATGGCCAGTAAGCCAAGCAAAGACACAGCAAGACTATAGCTCACATAGGCTTCCTGGTCTATAGTTCTCTACTTCAGTGTCATTTTTTACATTGAAGGATCCCAGTACTTTGAGAGTAATGTCACCTAGTCCCCGTAACCTTTTAGTAGGAGGAAGGAGAATCCCATCCCATGTCAGCCTTACCTCCATCCTGTCAGTCTCACCTCCATCCTTGGCAAAGTCTTTGAAAAAATTATCAAGGCTCACATTTGTGAGAGCCCGGCAGGACAAATTATGCTGAGGGGAAATCAGCACGGGTTCATGACAGGCAGATCGTGCCTGACCAATCTAGTTTCTTTTTATGACCAGGTTACGAAACGCCTGGACACAGGAGGAGGGGTGGATGTCGTATACTTAGACTTCAGGAAGGCCTTCGATACGGTATCCCACCCCATACTGGTGAACAAGTTAAGAGACTGTGACTTGGATGACTACACAGTCCGGTGGGTGGCGAATTGACTGGAGGGTCACACCCAGAGAGTCGTGGTGGATGGGTCAGTTTCGACCTGGAAGGGTGTGGGCAGTGGGGTCCCGCAGGGCTCGGTCCTTGGACCAATACTCTTTAATGTCTTCATCAGTGACTTGGACGAGGGAGTGAAATGTACTCTGTCCAAGTTTGCAGATGACACAAAGCTATGGAGAGATGTGGACACGCCGGAGGGCAGGGAACAGCTGCAAGCAGACCTGGACAGGTTGGACAAGTGGGCAGAAAACAACAGAATGCAGTTCAACAAGGAGAAATACAAAGTGCTGCACCTAGGGAGGAAGAATGTCCAGCACACCTACAGCCTAGGGAATGACCTGCTGGGTGGCACGGAAGTGGAAAGGGATCTTGGAGTCCTAGTGGACTCCAAGATGAACATGAGTCGGCAGTGTGATGAAGCCATCAAAAAAGCCAATGACACTTTATCGTGCATCAGCTGATGCATGATGAATAGGTCCAAGGAGGTGATACTTCCACTCTATTGGGCGCTGGTCAGACCGCAGGTGGAGTACTGCGTGCAATTCTGGGCACCGCACTTCAAGAGGGATGCGGATAACCTGGAGAGGGTCCAGAGAAGGGCCACTCGTATGGTTAAGGGCCTGCAGACCAAGCCCTACGAGGAGAGACTAGAGAAACTGGATCTTTTCAGCCTCCGCAAGAGAAGGTTGAGAGGCAACCTTGTGGCTGCCTATAAGTTCATCACGGGGGCACAGAAGGGAATTGGTGAGTATTTATTCACCAAGGCGCCCCTGGGGGTTACAAGAAATAATGGCCACAAGCTAGCAGAGAGCAGATTTAGATTGGACATTAGGAAGAACTTCTTCACAGTTCGAGTGGCCAGGGTCTGGAACGGGCTCCCAAGGGAGGTGGTGCTCTCCCCTACCCTGGGGGTCTTCAAGAGGAGGTTAGATGAGCATCTAGATGGGGTCATCTAGACCCAGCACTCTTTCCTGCTTATGCAGGGGGTCGGACTCGATGATCTGTTGAGGTCCCTTCCGACCCTAACATCTATGAATCTCTATGTTGGCTGTAGTAAGTATCAGGTATAGCTGAAACTGCCACTCCTGTATCAATTTTAAATGGAACTTTGAGTGACAAGCTAAAGCATTGTGACCTTTCTTTTTACAACACTGACAGCAGGGCACTTAACAAAACCATGTCCAGGGATTTTGACACACCTGAGATATTGGCCCCCTTTCCCACTTGGTTGTTACTGTGAATGATGGTGGGATTATTCTCTTTGTTCATTGTGCACATCAATTCTTTTTATTTTTTGTTGTAGTTTTTTTGACTATCTGCATCGCATCTATATTAGCGGATGCCTGATAAGGCTTGGAATCACTTCTGATTTCCCTTTGTTGCTGCTTAACTAACTCTGACTGGCAGGCATGTGTGAGAGCCTTCTGGAGTATTAGTCAGGATCTAACTGTAATCTTTGTGAGAGCTCTTCATCATGAAGACCTGCAACTAAGCAGTCCCTAAATAGTTCTTCCTTGAGCTCCTCTTTCAGCAAGATTCAGCATAGGTATTCAAAATGTAATACAGCTGTTCACAGGTTCCGAACACTCCTGTTTATGGAAACTAAATCTAGCTCATCCATAAATCACATTTCTTGTCCCCAAAAAATATTCAGTTAGTGCTTTTACCACATCAGAATATTACTTTTTCTCTGAATTTGTATGAGACAGTAACATCCAAATTTAATCAGTTTGATCCCACATTGAGTAGATGAGAGTACTTACTGGGTAAGGTTCAAACTTTTTATCCAGTCCTGATACAATCCTGAATCAGTTAAAATGCCTGATCCCTCTAAGCCACATTCCAGGGGACTGGAAATCAAACTGGTCTGCTGGCATGCATTCTCCCTGTGGCCAGCCTCTGTCATGAGCTGGACTCAGCTGCTACTGAAGCTTTGTTTGTCATTTAGGAATCACCCAATTGTATTCCCATTGGTGGCAGGCTTCAACCACATCTGACACCATGTGCTATCTCATAGTTCAGGAAAGGCAGGAAGACATCTTGCTCTCCAAAGGCCTTTATTTCAATTGCTAACACACACAGAAAGATGGCTGACAACTTCCTGTTGATGTCATGTCAGCCCTCAAGAAAGGTGCCAACTTTTATTATGACACAGACAATACACCCTTCCTCTCCCACACCTTTATATCCACGTTAGATGAAACAAGAGGGAAACAGGATTTATGTTCCCCATCAGGCTTCCACACACCACAGAAGCTGGGAAGCTTCTTGCCCCTATACTGGCCCCAGCACAGAGGTTGTAGGTTGCAACAGTCCTCTTAACATAGCAGAGAGGCTCAGGTGCAATAAGCAGAAAGGGGTTCTGCCCCTGCTAATGTTGAAACGGCATCCTTAGCGCTAGAGAGCATTTTATAACTGACTTTTTGCTTTCCTTATTGGAAAATTAAAAAGTCCCAGGTTATTCAAATCATTTGGTTTCATTTTCGTGCACTGTATTCTTTGAAATAAATTACATTTTAGCAAGTTTCAAAATGAAAAAAATCAAAGTTTCATTTTTGCATTAAACAAAATGTTGATGTATTTTTTTAAGTCCAAACTTTGCTTGAAGCCAGCACATGTATGCAGGTAGTTTTGATCAGCCTGCTACTGCAATTTCTGGTGAATAAATGAATCAGCTGAAAAATGTCACCCACTCTAGTTACCACACAAGGTCTGTTCTGTCAAGTGCTGGCCCTGATTAAGTGCTCGGGGAATGCAGTGGCAGCTGGTGCTCAGTACAAGTGGCAGGGCTGGGGCTGGCAGCCAGAGGTACATAGAGCCTTAATCTGCATTGTCAGAAATAATTGTTTCTCATCTAGTTCTTGCATCCTTCCTCGCCCTCCCCACAGTCATTTTAAGCTTCTAAGATAAAATCATTTAAAGAGTCAAGACTTTCCTTCTCCCAAACAAATTCTACCCCTTAGCTCCTCTGATGCCAGCCCTCTCCCCCCTCTCCGCATTGCTGTTCCTCCTGAGAATGACAAAGCAGCTCCCTTTACTCTGTTTTATTTTTGTTACCTCCTCCCTGCCCCTTTACTCTCTTGTTAATAGACCTGCAAGGTGGGGAGGGACTTCTAAAGTCATCTAGTGCTACTCCCTGCACAGATGCAGGATGTGCTATGCCTACATCATCACAGATAGATGTCTACCCAGTTTCTTCTAAAAGATCCTCCAACCTCCAGGGGCAACTTGTTTCATTGCCCTACTGTTCTAATTCAAAATGCAAATCTAAATCAATGTCTAAGTTGATCTAAATCTGTTCTGTTGCAGTTCAAACCCTTTGCCACATGCCCTGCTCCCTCTGGCATATTTTCCCTTATTCTCCTTTTCTGCAATGTAACATGCCTTGTTTCTTTACTCTTTCCTCATATGGCTTGCATTCCAACCTCTGGCATCCCACTTCTGGTTCCTCTCCAGTTTGTCTGCATCCTTCATCTCTAGTCACAATTCCATATCTGCAGCCTCAGCCCTCAGTTCCCTCACGTTCAGGTTTGCCTTGCACTGCACTGGGGCTGATACATGTTCAAGCTCTTTGGGTGTCTGTACCTGCTTTGGGATGGCGGGGGGTGCTTTAGTTAAAGCAGCCGTGTCTCATGTATTCTGCACCCCGCGCTTCAAAATGTGGTGGGGGCACTTTAAAACTTGTCTAACAAGCTTTAGTTAAAGCGCCCCTGCTGCCAATTTGAAGCAAAGGGACACCGAATGCAAGTGATGCAAAGGCTGCTGGAGTGTGTTAATTAATCGAGTCTGATAATTAATCAAGTCAGCAGTGATTAATCGAGACTGTTCTGATGCATTAGAACATGTAGCTACCAAGGTACGGGTAGCTACCAAGGAGGAGTATACGTGCAGGGAATCAGTTAGGAAGGCCAAACCAGGATTAGAATTTAGACTGGCAACAAAAATTAAGGACAACAAAAAGTCCTTCTTCAGGTATATGGGGAGCAAAAGGAAGGCTCAGGGTAGCATAGGACCCCTACAGGACAAGCTAGGGCAATTGGTGACAGAGACGGGGGACAAAGCTGAGCTCTTCAATGAGTTCTGTGCATCTGTATTCCTAGGCACGGACCAAGAGAAATCTCCCAATTGGATCATAGATAGACAAAGGAGGGACACCAGCCAATCAACTGTTAGCGCAGACTTAGTGAAGGGGCACTTGGAGAGGCTGGATGTGTTCAAATCAGCAGGCCCGGATGAACTTCATCCAAGGGTGCTGAAGGAATTGGCCAGTGTCATAACAGAGTTGCTGGTATGGCTGTTTGAGCATTCATGGTGCTCCAGTCAGGCCCCAGAAGACTGGAAAAGGGTCAACCTGGTCCCTATTTTCAAGAAGGGGAGGAGGGATGAACCAGGAAACTATAGGCCAGTTAGTCTCACCTATCTTTGGGAACACTCTGGAAAAAATTATAAAAGATCTCTGTGATAGGGAACCCTAACCCTGTCACGAGGAAGAAGGTGCGCCCCTATAAGGCCAGAACATTCTGGGCACAGAGGGTTGGGGAGGAAGGGGTTAACTGCTGAACTGGGATGGATAGTCAACTGACCGGAAGAGGCAGGACTATAATAACCCTGGGTGAGTGTCAGTAGAGGCCAGCAGCCAAGGGGGAAGGGGTGCATCTCAGAGCTCCAGGGTGAAGCTTGGTGGAAAGTCCAAAGCCAGGAAGAGGGGAACTATAGAAGCCCTGGAGAGATGACAGCTGCACTGCAGCAAGGACTGGAGCTGATGGTGGAGAGCTGAAACACGAACCTGCAACTGTAAGCTGACATACCTCTTTCTTTATTACCATTTTTTGGGGTGGCAGATATTGCCCACGGACAGGACTGTTTATTTGTTTTCTTTTAGTGATGGAATAAGACCGGTGGTTTGGATAAGGCTATTAGGGGTTGGAGGAGGCCTCATTTTTTGGGGACCCACTCTAGAGTGGGATCCCCAACACCAGTGAGGGTGCAGCTTTTTGGGGGCACAGACCCTGGTGCCACGAAGGGTGCAGCTTTTCGGGGCACAGACCCCGGCACCAGGAAGGGCACAGCTTTTGGGAGCACAGCCCAGTGCCAGTGAGGCACAGAGAGAGACAGGGCTGCGGAGAGCCCAAGTGCCAGTAAGGGCACTGTTTTGGGATGATCTTAACAAGGCCAGGGAGACCTAGAGCACCTGGGGGGGTACTAGTGTATATTTTTCTGTTGTTTGGACAGGTGGGGTCACACCTGGGTTTTGAACTTGTGACCCCTTTGACTGTGGGGCTGGCGTGAGTGCCTCTGGGACAGGGGGTGCCATGCCTCAGAAAGGGAGCAGAAAAGGGGCCAACAGCCTCCAGGTACTGGAAGGAAGAGCTAGAGCCTCAAAGTCTAACCCTGTTTGGTGGGTTTGGATGGAGAGGCCTATCTAGAGAAAAAGGGGGTCAGACCATCATAAGAGAGACCCCAACATACCCAATATAATTGTCAGTCTCCTGTTCGCATACTAATTCCATCAAGACATGGCAGGGGAGATTAGAACGGGACAGCAGAGGTCCAAGAGGACTCCATGGGTGCCCCATGTAAGGCGTGGATGATCCGGAAGATGGCACTGGGGGGGTGACCTGTTACAATCACATTTGTGGGAGCCTAGCAGGGGAAATAATGTTGAAAGGAAATCAGGACGGGTTCATTGCAGGTAGATCCTGTCTGACTAACCTTGTTTCTTTTTATGACCAGGTCACAAAATGCTTAGATGCAGGAGTCAAGGTAAATGTAACCTACCTAGACTTTAAGAAGGCTTTTGATATGGAATCTCATTCCATTATTGTAAATAAATTGACAGGCTGTGATGTAGATTTCATAGACATTAGGGCTGTGTCGCAGGGCACCTCGGTGCCTGCTCCTAGAGAGGAGAAACTGCCAGGGAGAGAGCCCTGGCAGAGCCAATGCAGCACAGCTGCAGGTTGCCAGGGTAACAAGCACAGCTGTGGGTTACTGGAGCAACTAAGGGGAGCCAGCTGCCTGTAGGGGGCAGGGCCTGGCCCTTATAAAGCCCGGGGCTGAGGCCAGGCTGGCAGTGCCCTGCCAGCAGCCTGGGAGGCAGGAGCTCCTGGAGTGAGGATGCAGAGAGAAGCCTAAGAGCAAGTACCGCGGTTACATCGAGCAACGTTGCTGGAGCCATAGGGCTTTGAGTTCAGTTATGGCCATGCGGCTCGTAGTTATGTTATAGCCTAGAGGCTTGTACTTTGAGTTTATGTTTGGCTCTTTTGGTTACACCCGGAGGCTTGGGTGAGGCTGTAGGGGTTGGAGGAGGCCTCATAGGGACCCCACAGGGGTGGGGTGCTCTAGCGCCAGGAGGGCACAGTGTCCTCATCGGGGGCTCACAAGGGAGTGTGAGGCTCCGGCGCCAGTGTGGGCGCGCTAGGCCCTGAGAATTGCAGGGCAGAGTTGTGGGGTCAGGTTAGCTCAGAGAGGCGCGGCTGAGCCTCATAGGGGCGATACTGAGCAGCCCTGGAAAGGGGCGACATTGAGGAGCCCTAGAAGGAGGCCATATTGAGGAGCCCTAGAGCGGGGCCATATTGAGGAGCCCGAGGTGGGCATAGCGAGCCCGGCTGCAGGCTAGTGCGGCAACACCCCTCAGACCGAGGCAAGGAGCTGCGGTTGGCCCCGAGAAGACGGGGAGTAGCAGCGCGGTGAGCCGGGGTCAGAGAGGGTACCCGTGCGGTTGGCCTGAAGGACCGGAGACCCGCTAGAGAGTCCCTGAGCGGGACCACACCATCAGGGAAGGCCCAGAGTGGGCTGGTCGAGAGTCCCAGTGAGAGGCTGGGTGTTAGAGAGAGCCCAGAGTGGGCTATACTACAGGGGAGGCCCAGGAGTGGGCGAGACTATAGAGGAGGCCCGGGAAGTGGGCATGCAGACATACGAACGTCTATTACATCTGCGAGGCTTGGGGCGTGGTATCAGGGGAGGTTGGAGCCACACACAGCCCTTAAGGCTGGGGTGCCTAGGAAGCACCCATTGTATCGGGAGACCCCCAGGGGGTCCGGGAGAACCGTGGGGACAGAGGTCCCGAGTAGCCGTGCCCAGGGAGTCATAGGCAGCCTCCCAACCTTATATTTACCAACAAGACGTGGCGGGCAAGAATAAGAGGGTGCCTTGGGCTGGCCTGACACGGAGCAAGGGACCTCGAGGAGATCACGGCCCTCCGCGAGGACCCCGCCGTGACAGGCTGGAAGGGACCTTGGAAGATCATCGAGTCCAGCCCCCTGCCCAAAGGGCAGGAAGTCAGCTGGGGTCATAGGATCCCAGCAAGATGAGCATCCAGTTTGCTCTTGAAGGTGTTCAATGTAGGTGCTTGGACCACCTCCGGTGGCAGGCTGTTCCAGACCTTGGGGGCTCGGACAGTAAAGAAATTCTTCCTTATGTCCAGCCTGAAACAGTCTTGTAGTAGTTTATGACCGTTTGACCTAGTCGTCATCTGTTGGGGCGCTCTGGTGAACAAACATTCCCCCAGATACTGGTGGTCACCCCTGATAAACTTATAGGTGGCCATCAGATCACCCCTGAGCCTGCACTTTTCCAAGCTAAAGAGCCCCAGGGCTCTCAGCCTGTCATCGTAGGGTCTGCTTCCCTGACCTCTGATCATGCTCGTGGCTCTTCTCTGGACTCTCTCAAGCTTCTCCACATCCTTTTTGAATTGTGGAGCCCAAAACTGGACGCAGATGATGTCAGGTGCATGGCAAAATAGTTTAGGTGTCACACTGAGAGAGTGGTGGTGGAGTGGTTGATATCAACCTGGAAAAATGTGGGCAATGGAGTTCCACAAGGCTCAGTCGTTGGACTGGTGCTATTCAATGTCTTCATCAGGGTCTTGGACAAGGTCATAGAGAGTACCCTGTCCAAGTTGACAGATGATACCAAATTGTGGGGCAAAGTTAACACAGCAGAGGGTAGGGAATGGATCCAGGTGGATCTGGACAGGTTGGAAAAATGGGCAGAATGAAATAAGATGCGGTTCAACAAAGACAAGTGCAAAGTGCCACACATGGGCAAAAAGAACCACCAATACACTTACAAGCTGGGGGATGACCTCAGCAGCACAGTAGCAGAAAGGGATTTGTGAGTTATAACTGACTCCAAGATGAACATAAGTCATCAATGTGACAAAGTGATCAACAAGGCTAACTGCACATTAGCAGATGCATGATGAACAGGTCCAGGGAGGTGATGCTTCCCCTCTATGTGGCACTGGTCAGATTGCAGTTGGAGTACTGAGTCCAGTTTTGGGCACTGCACTTCAAGAGGGATGCAGAGAATTTTGAAAGGGTTCAGAGAAGGGCCACTCGTATGGTCAGAGGCCTGCAGGCAAGGCCCTATAAGGAGAGACTGAGGGACTAGGATCTCTTCAGCCTTTGCAAGATAAGGCTGAGAGGTGATCTTGTGACTTCCTATAAATTGATCAGGGGAGAGCAGCAGGGAATAGGAGATGCTCTATTTACTAGGGCACTCCCTGGAGTAACTAGGAACAATGGCCACAAAATGATAGCAGATTTAGGTTGGACATTAGAAAGAACTTCTTCACAGTAAGGTTTGCTAGAATCTGGAATGGGCTTCCATTGGAGGTGGTGCTCTACCCTGCCTTGGGGTCTTCAAGAAGAGACTGGACAAGCATCTAGCTGGCATCATCTGACCCCAGCACTCTTTCCTGCCCAGGGCAGGGGGTCAGATTCTATGATCTACCGAGGTCCCTTCTGACCCTAACATCTATGAAATATGAAACACCAAAGCAGGCATCAGGCAGGAGCAATGTGTAGGGGGTGCATGTGCACCCCCTACAAAAAGGCACTGTCAACATTGTCAGTGGCGCCTGAGGGCAGTCACTGCTCACCACCCCACTGCCGACACCACCAGTGGCATCTGTGGGTGGTTCATGATCCCCGCTGGCCACCACCGACACTGCTGACGGTGCCTGTGTGTGGTCACTGACCCCTGGTCAGCACTTGCCACTCCCCTCCTGCTGCTGATAGCACCGGCAGCATTTGCTGGAGCTCTGCGCTTACTGCCACCATGCTCCTGCTGCCACTGCTGCGCTCCTGCCACCACCAGTGCAGCCATGCCCCACAGCCACCAAGGGCACGCATCATTCATGGCATCAGGTATGTGTATAGGTGCCTCTATGGACTAAACCCCAGGCTGGACTGAAAGGGAAGCCTGTGCAGTTCTCAGCCTTGGTCTATACCTTCAGTGAATGTGAAAGCTTTTGCAAATGCTGGATATTTAGTAGCTCCAACTAATTATCCTCCTTTAGACTGCAGCCTATGTTTCTGGGGTAGAGATACTTCTAGATTTTCTCTCCTTGGTTAACCTCTATGGGAATTCAAAGAAGGGGCTGTAACCTGTTAACACAAACATATACATAGTCCTACCCATCTCTTCAATTAATTCCTCCTCCTCATTGTACCCCAGATCCCCATCTCTGGTTCTCATGCACCTGCAGAGATCCATTACTGTGCTCCCCCAGGGATGGTAGACAGCTACAGAGAAATCCCCTTTTTTTCATTGCAAGGGGACTGAGCCTTTCTCATTACAAGTATGATGCAGTGAGGGTCAAAGGAGGAGGAATCATCTCATTACCCACAAAGGGGGAAGAGGGAACGTGGGGTGACACGTAGGACTTGCACACGGGTGCACATGTACCCATTTAGCATGGCAGTGCACCCCCTCCAAAAAGGCAGCGCCTGCAGGCTGTCGCTGCTTGCCACCCCCCTGCCTGCCGCTGACACTACCAGTGGCATCTGCAGGCAGTCAGCAATCCCCACTGGTCGCCATCAACGATGCTGGCGGTGTCTGCAGGTGGTCATTGACTTCCGGTCAGCACTCGCCACCCCCTGCTGCTGATAGCACCAGCGGCATCTGTGGGAGCTCCTGCTTACTGCCGCTGCATTCCTGCCGCTGCCATGCCCCTGCAACTGCTGGGGGTGTGCTTCGTTCTTGGAAGGAACTATCTTGAGCTACCAGAATGCTTCTCTTTACCCATCCCATCCAGCGAAAGCAGTGCACAGAGTTCTGTGCCTTCCTCCTTCAGCAGCCCTTTAGCAGTAATTCTTCCCCCAGGGTAGGGCAGTGGGAAAGGCAGACATTTAAGGGGTGGTCCCCAGGGAAGAGCTAAGTCATGAGAGGAATTTTTCTGTGTAAATGCAAGGCTGTTTTTTGCCCCAGAGAAATCCTATTATGTGAAAAAATCCTGTATATCCAACACTAGATAACAGTGAGGGAGCTAGTGCAGGGGCTAAGAGCCCAGTAGCGCTGCATTATGAGCTGCCACTGGCTACACTGCAGCTACAAGTCAGCCTTTCTTTTCTTTTCTTTTCTTTTCGACTTCCCCCTTTCTAAAGTACAAGTTCAAAGTAAGTTTTTATTTTTTCAATTAGCATACTCTCTGCACCTGATGGAAGATGAAAAGTCAAGATTTGCTCACAGTCTGTTGGTCCCAGGCTGACAGGGTTGAGGAGAGCTTGAACAGGCAGCACACACTGTTCCTGAGGGAGTATCTGGTGTCATCATGCAGCAACATTTCTGAGGAGTGGCATGACCATGGTTCTCTCCAGAGTCCTTCAAGCCCTGTGTTACAGTGACAGGTGGCCTGACGTGGGACTAAGGGTAATAGGAAAGCTGATAGTTCCATCAGACTCAGAGGATCCTGGTGGAGAGTAGATGCCTACCAAGAAGAATTTCAGTTTCTATTTCTACACCTGGTCTTCCCTAGCTGCAGTGATATCAACTTCATTAAAACCTCTAGTAAATAAAGCAGACTTTCTTCTTGGAAACATATATAGAAAATTCTGATATTTCCACATTTTTATTCTGTGCTAGAGCACAATTGGAGATATCTGCTTGGTGTTGTCTTGGTCTACTTTAAAGAAACCTAAACTTTAACAAAATGTTTAAAGGAAAATGTGGAGACTGCAAAAGTTGGAGATGACATGTTCCAGTGAGAAGATTCTGCTCTCCCCTAAAACTGATGCTTTTTTTTTTTATGGGAGTAGAAAAGCTGCATGACCCTGAACCTTCTCCCTTCATGCTGTCCTACACCTAACACCTCCCTCCCCCACCCTGAAAATCTCCTCCCAGAGATACAGGTGAAGTTGTGGGTTATTTGTTACATACATCCCCTCTATGTGATGTCTGCTATGACTGACAGCTATGATGCAGGGAATTGGATATTTAAGAAGCTCTTGTATGGGCCATTTGGAATCAATTGCTGTTTTGTGCATACATGTTGGGCAATGCTGAACCAGTAGAACCCAGATCCTGGATGAAGCCAACATCTGCCATCCTTAGGTCTGATTGGTTCCTAAATAACACATTACCAGGAATAAATCAACCTGAGTAAAAAAAGTAGCACTTCAATGTCTGAACAGAGTTGAAACACTCCAAACATGTGAAAGACATTTGACAAAGGTCTGAACACTTTTATTCTTCAGCTGGAAGCTATGATTGTCAGCATTAAGGAATATACTAAGGAGGTTGCTTAGTTTCCGATGTCTTTTTTATTCCTTGCAGGCTCTGAATATTCCTAATATCCATTTCAGAGGTGGTTATTCTTGCAGTTACATCTTGAGCCCTTTCCTACAAGATTTTCCTCTTGTTTTGGGTTACAAGTTCTCAGAAGTCTTCGTACCTCTGACAGAGTTCCAGCCACCCTGTACCTTCAAGTCCCTGAGCCAGTCTTCCCGGTTCATTCGGTAACTAATTTCTCTGGTCTCTCTTTTAAAACCAAAATTCTTGGCTCTTGACCTGTGTTTGTTTTTTACATTTAATTTCAGCTGATTCATGATCACTTGATCCAAGGCTATTTTCTATGATCCAGTTTTCTGTAATTTATACTTATCCAAAGCCAAGTCTAAATTAGCTTTACTTGTTACTGGTTCAGTGGCTGTCTGGTGAAGAAAAATCTGTTAGCCATCAACACTTTGGCTCTGATATTATTAGTCTATATACTCTTTGGACCCCAAACAACACACTTAATGCAGGGAACAGACAGCACAGTTGGGTCAGGGTTGTAGACATACAAGAAACAGATTAAAGCAAAGTAAATTGAACAATCTGATATAACATCAAAACACAGAACCCCTCTGTGCTGGGATAAGTAGAGAACTGAGACCCTTTCAAGGGTGCTTTCAAAGTTTCCATCATGGGTGACTGGTGCCTCCTGAGCCAGAGGCGGCACATGCCCCCAGCAGCCAGTCAGTGATCAGCCCCCACGGCTGATCTTGTTGACTGGGAAGTGCAAGCAGGACCCCTGGAAGTGCCAGCAGCGCTTCTCCTGGTGCCCCCTGAATTGCCTTTGGGGGTGTGTCTCACACTGCCCTGGAGCCAGCAGAGCCTCACTCGGGGCAGGCAGCAGCTCCTCCCCAAGGTGAAGCAAGGCAGGGATGCAGTCTGGGGCAGGGGGCTGGCCTGGGCTCCGCTGGCTCCGGGGAAGTGCTCCACTCCCAGGTCCTGATGTGGGGGAGCAGAGCACTTCCTAAGAGCCAACGGAACCTGCACCAGTTCCTGGCTCCAGCTCCTGGCTCTGGCCCCTGGCCCCAGCCCCCAACCTCCAGCTCCAACCCCTGGCCCCAGCCTCCGGCCCCCAACTCCAGCCTCTCAGCTTCAGCCCCCAACCCCAGCCCCATCTCCAACCTCTGGCTCCCAGACTCTTGGCTCCAGCTTCCAGCCCCTGGCCCCAGCCTCCAGCCTCTCGGCTCTAGCCCCCAGCTCCAGCCTCCGGCCCCTGGCCCCAGCCTCTGGCCCCCAGCCTCTTGGCTCTAGCCCCAGCCCCTAGCCTCTCAGCTCCAGCCTCTGGTCCCCAACCCCCAGCCCTCAGCTCCCAGCCCCTAGACCCCTTCAATAAGAGTCCCACGCTGGACTGAGGCAGCATGTGCATGGACCGAGGTGGCATGCTCATGGACCGCTACTCCTTACATTGGGTACTGGTGCTCCCGCCTGCCCCCCGACCTGTCACCTAAGCAGGGAGTGCTGGCTGTCAGGGTATGCACCAGCGCTCTCAGAGGGTATATGTGCACCCCTGTGCATCCTCTATATGTCGCCACTGGGTTCCATACAATATTAGAATTATGTGTGCAAACATGAATTCACAAGATAAACCCAGAGTTTCAAATAAAACTCTATAGTGTTAAAAACATTTTAACTTGTGTTCTTTTTATGTAGTCAAAGAAGAGTGAAAACTAAGAGCCGGTATTTTCCAAGGACTGCCTTTAGTCTACTGAACGGTTCATCAAGTATAAAAAGACTGAGAATCATTGCTGTCATGGCGGGGTCCTTCAGGAGGGCCGTGATCCCCTCATGGCCCCCTCACCGTGGCAAGTCGGCCCAAGGGCACCCTCAAATTCTCGCCTGCCACGTCTTTGATGTTGAGGTAAAGTTGGGAGGCTGCCTTACGGCTCCCTGGGCATTGTTAGCTGGGACCTCTGTCCCCGTGTGTTTCCGGACCCCCGGGGTCTCCCGGTATGATGGGTGCTCCCCATGCACCCTAGCCTTATGGGCTACGCGTGGCTCCTACCAACCCCTAATACCACGCCCCAAGCCTCGCTGATGGGATAGACGCTAGTATGTCTCTCTATATGTACACGGTCCGTCTCTGGGGCCTCCTCTATGTACTCTCGCCCCGCTCTCTGGGGCCTCCTCTTCTGTGCTGCCCTCTCTTGGGCTCTCCGAGCCCACTTGAGTCCTCCCTGTAACGCTGCCCCTCTCTGGGGCTTCTCTGTAGTGTCGCCCCCTGTCTGGGGCCTTTGCAATAGTGCCCCCTCCTGGGGCTTTCCCTATAATGTCGCCCGTACTCGGGCTTCTAAAATACAGCCCCCCATCTGGGGCTCTCTGTGCCCACTCTGGGGACTTCTCGGTAACACCCCCTGACTCTCGGGCCCACTGCGCTGCTGCTCCCCCTTCTCCCAGGGCTCACTGTGCCACTACCCCTTCTCGCCGGGGGCAACCACAGCACTCTACCCTGCTCCGGGGTTTTCCACAGCACTAGCCCTGTTTCAGAGGCTCACCGTGCCCGCACTGGGCTTCCTAATAATGTGGCCTCCTCTCTGGGGCTTGCTGTGCCCCTACTGGGCTTCCTAATAGTATGGCCCCCTCTCTGGGGCTCGTCGTGCCCACAATGGGGCTTCTCAAAGCTGCCCCTCTCTGGGGCTGGGGTCTATGCACCCCGCAAGTTGCGCCCTCACTGGCACCGGGGTTCCTATACCACTGGGGTTCCCCCTTAGAATACTGCGCCCTCACTGGCACCAGGGCCCCACCCCCTGTGGGTCCCTATGAGGTTCAGCTGCTCCTCTCTGAGCTTAACTGACCCCACGACTCTGCCCTGCAACTCTCAGGGCCTAGTGCGCCCTGACTGGCGCCGGGGGCCCCACTTTACCATGAGGCCCCCCATGAGGCCTCCTCCAACCCCTACAGCCTTGCCCAAACCACCAGTGTAATATCAAAGCCTGAACATGAACTTGAGCCTCCTGTCTATAACTCAAACATAAGGCACTAGGCCATAACAACATAAGCCTCCTGGCTGTAACCCAATATCATTGCTCCAGCCTCTGGAGCTCTTGCGAGCTATACTTGCTGTTAGACTTGTCCTCCCATCCTAACTACAGCAGCTCCTGCCCCTCTGGCTACTGGCAGGGAACTGCCAGCCTGGCCTCAGCCCTGGGCTTTATGAGGGCCAGGCCCTGCCCCCTTCTGGCCAGCTGACTCACATTAGTTGCCCTGGCAACCCACAGCTGTGCTCGTTATGTTCTGCCAGGGCTCTCTCTCCCTGGCAGTTTCTACTCCCTAGGAGCAGGCACTGAGGTGCCCTGCGACAATTGCCTTAGAATAAATAAACTGTTACATACAATAATAGAGAAACTAGATAAGAATACATGTTCCATTAAAATGTTATCAGTTTCTGAATGTGTGAGCTGTTCCATGCATATAGTTTTGATTCTCTATATCTAGGTCAATAGTTTGCAAATATATTAAAACCTAAGAAGAGATTAGATGGCTGCAGAAACCTTCTCTAGCACATTTGACAAAAGTTAAATGGCACAAAGTCCAGAATTAGATTATGTACCTGCCAGTTTGACTACGATAAATGAATACCTTACTTTCCTGAAGAACTGTAACTAACTGTCGAAGCTACTAATGAGGATAAAACCATGCAGAAAGTAACTGATGTTATTAGTTTAGGGTAGCTTGAACAGCATGTTCCCTGGCCCTCTAATTAATTTAGGGAAGAGCTTCTGGTACTAGATGAGACTGTTTAAAGGCACCTGAAGGTAATTCCAAAAGTGCTATCATTACATTTATTTAAAAAATACATGCGAGTCATTCAAGGATTCAAAAGTCTGAGATGGGACAGAGCTGTCCTTTAGTGAGCTCAATGGAAGAGTGACATTAAGTAGGTTGTTAGAGAAGTTGTGTTGGTCAAAAATATAGCCCAATTCAAGTGAAACAATCCACACTGGTGGCATTGGTAAAACTGATACCCTGCAAAATTAAGCTTTTTAAAAATTTTGTTTTTAAGAAAGTATGTACCTATCCAAGGCCTACAAGGTTCTTTGGGTGAATCTAATATCTTTTATTAGACCAACTTAAATAATTGGAAAACAATAATTAAGCAAGCTTTCAGGTTCAAAAACCCTTTGTCAGGCTGAGGAAATTTCAGCAGTTGGTGTGCGCTCTTCCTGGATGGAATGAAAAGTAAAGAAGCCAGCGGCTGGCCTGGTATGCATACAAGACAGGTAGTCAGTGAAAATGTAGACTGAAGAGTCAATGGGTGAGACACAGGTTGGGGGGGGAGAGAGAGAAGGGGGATGAAAGTGGAGAGATACCTGGGGAGTCAGATGTCAGGCAGGTTATAATGTGTCATAAATCCAATGTCTATATTTAGTCCATGATTTTTAGTATTTAGGAGGTTGATGAAGTGGCGTTCATAGGCTCGTCTCTGGGAAGTGTTTTGTAATTTTATTTTGAGGATCAGGACTGAGAGATTGGAGAGAGAGTGGTTTTCTTGTGAGAAATGTGCCCCCACAGGTATTCCTGTCTTTGATAGATTTCCGGTGTGTGTTCATTCTGGTGCACAGTTGTTGTTTGGTCTCTCCTACGTATTTTCCATCAGGGCATTTGACATCGACATTGATGTCATCGACATCTTCATCATTTATAATAATAATCTAATAATATTATAGATTTGGGTGAATCTAATAATAAAAGATATTAGATTCACCCAAAGCACCTTGTCTTCCTATGTCCTTAGACCAACATGGCTACAACCTACACCCCTGTACCTATCCAGAGTTATTATTCTCACTTTTCTGAGAGAGTTGTGCTAGAAGATATTGTACCTAAACAGGTGACCATGAATATCAAATCTATTTTGCCTAGACATGGTATGTCTGACATAGCAATGTCTGACAGTGGGCTACCATTGGTGAGCATCAGCTTAAGCAGTCCCCTGAAGGGGAGGAGGTAAGGGAAACTGTATCAGCTATTTTGCATGAGGAATTCTCAGATAGGAAACAAGAGCAGGCTGAAGAGAGCTGAACCATAGGAGAGATTTGCCACGACCTGGCAAATGTGATACGATGTCACAAGTGGAAGCTGCAGGTCTGTGCAGTGGCAAAGGCACTTCAGAAGCAAAGTGAACATTACTAGTTGTTTATATGTATACAAAAAATTTAAGACATGGTCCAGAGGTAAGGTAGAGATGGAAGATAGGATACTATACCTGAAAGAGACTCTTCAGAGCCATTTCAAATGGCTGTTTGTATATGCTGAAGCCCATACTGAATGTTGACACTGAATGAAACAAACCCCTGTCCGACTTTCTAGCTCTGAGTGATCTCTAAAGATCATACCTGGGACCAAATCACATACACAGGGCAGCACGCTCAAGCAACCCTATGTAATCACAAGCTCTTTCATGGCCTGCTCACATAGCTCATCTGATCTTACCCTTCTCTATTTACAGAGACTTTCCTCTCCAGTCAGTACAGAACAGACCTGACTTACAACTTTTAGGAAATCAAGCTAGCTTTGAGACCAAACCTGATCTTTGTTTATCTTTTAGAGAGTTTTCTCCATTCTCTTTCCCACTTTTTAAGGTCAGTTTGATTACCCCAGTATCCTCACTCTCCTGTTATGAATCTGTGCCCAATTTTCATGTTGGTTTAATGGTCTTTGCAAGGTACTTCTGCTGTGGATACAGCCATAGGAGCAAACCTGCAGTCCATTAGTGCCTCACAAGTAAAAGGAAAAGTTTTATAGGTGAAAGTACAATTTTCCCAGTATAACTATGTCTGCACTAGAGGTTTCTGCTGGCAAAGCTATATTAGGGATCTTCTTTCTTCACACTCCTGACTGACAAAGGAATGCAGCAGAAGTCTATGGCCGTGTGTAGATGAAATGAGGGGCGTGTGTGCATGGCACTATAAAGTGGGTTAAATGCTCTTGCACAGCTTTAATGGTGCTGGTGTTTGCATGCGTCAGCAGTGTCTTGCGCAGTAATTCCAGCCATTATAGGAAATTTGGCAACGTAATGCACCTTAAATGGCTTGGGGCACAGCAAACTAAAACTCCTACAGCCATGGAGTGAAGCACCGGGCTCCGTGCAGCTCAGGGGCTCTGCAGGAAGCCCGTGCAGGCAGCCTGGCATCAGCCCAGGAAGGCAAGCTCTGCCCAAGAAAACAAAATATATATTTTTTTTTCCCTGAAGTCTGCCTGCCTGAGTTGTGCAGGGGCCTTCTGCTTCCCTCAGCAGCAGGGATGCGCCCTGGAACCACTCAAGCTGGGTGCCTGCGGGTGGGTGCTGCCTGAGGGTGGTCAGCCTCTGCTGTGGAGGGAAGCACCAGCCCCACCCTCACAGCCCAGGGACCACTCCACCTGCTGGCAGCTCGCCCTCCCCTCCTTGCCGCTGGAGAAGCATGTAGGTAGATGTGTGCATGACACGGGGGTTTAAAATGCCCTAAATTGAAGCGGTGATTTTTAAAACCCACCATTTCAATTTAGGGCCCCCATTTCATTGACACATGCCCTATAGCATTTTTTTTCTTCAGGGTATGTGTCATAGGGGCCATGAGGGTATGTTAGAGGTATGATTACAGCTCACATAGATATAGCCAAGTTAGCTTTAAACTGGCTAGCCAAAGAAGCTGAGTAAATACTTGGGTGGTTAGCCTGTACCTAGCTTTGTGTTGCTGTTCTTGCCCAGCAATTGCTACCTGAATTATGTAATTTAAAGCTAGATAGGGTATGTCTACACTCTGCCACAGTCACACCTTTGACTCAGGCTGTTTCCCAAGCTCAGACTTACCTTCAGACTGTTTCTTTCTAAAGGAAAGGGAAAGATATTTAGGAATAGACTCTGTAAGAGCCATTTCACCATTTGGTAGATTGTCCCATCCAGCCTTAGTGGCTTGCAATTGCTGATCTTATGACTTTGTATAGTTGACAGTGAGCCCATTTAAAAGATTTGCCCTCCTCTGATAATGCAACAAACATTTCATAGTTTCATAGTTTCATAGTAGCTAAGGTCAGGAGGGACCTGAACAGACCATCTAGCCTGACCCCCTGCCACAGGCAGGAATGAATGCTGGGTTCACAAGACCCCAGACAGGTGATCGTCCAACCTCCTCTTGAATATGCCCAAGGTAGGAACGAGGACCACCTCCCTGGGAAGTTGGGTCCAGATTTTGGCCACCCTAACTGTAAAATATTGCCTTCTGATCTCTAACCTAAACCTATTCTCCATCAGCTTATGACCATTGTTCCTCGTCACCCCAGGTGGTACTGGGGAGAAAAGAGCTCTGCCTATTTGCTGTTGATCCCCCACTGATGAGCTTGTAGGCAGCCACTAGGTCCCCCTCAGCCTTCTCTTGCTGAGGCTGAACAGGTTCAGGTCCTTCAGTCTCTCCTCGTAGGTCCTGTCCTGCTGCCCTCTCACCAAGTGGGTGGCCCTCCTCTGAACCCTCTCCAGGCTGGCCACATCCCTTTTGAAGTGCGGCGCCCAGTACTGGATGCAGTACTCCAACTGTGGCCTGACCAAAGTCGCATAAAGGGGGAGTATCACCTCTCTGGACCAGCTTGAGATGCACCTTTGGATGCATGACAAGGTATGTCTGGCCTTGCTGGCTGTGGTCTATCATTGGCGGCTCATGTTCATGTCCCATTTTGGGACAGAGATCAGTCATCTTTGCTAAACACCTCCTCCATTTGCGACAGCTGAAAAAAGGGCACAAATGTTAAAAGGGACAGGACCAGGAACTGGGAAAGATGGTAATAATAGACTAAGAAAGCTACTCTAGCTATATAGCTTGTAATGTATATTACTTTACCAACCTTATTGCCAAACAACCAAAGACACTGATTGCCTGACTCTGTGCAAACTTTTATTTCATTTTAATTTCAATAGCAGTGTGTACTACAGTGTATAAACACAGCTGTGTGTTTACAAGAGATTATTCATAAAATAAAGATCTCCACCAATGTAATACAATAATGATATTAATGGATGGCTGATATCAGAGGTTTACATATACAAAATATACTAAATTTGGTGACAGAAAAAATCCAAGCTTTAATTGCAGTAGAAAGAAAATGGAGCAAGCTGATTTTTCTAGTTTAGGGCACATTTCTCAATTAGCTTGACTGGTAAAAGATAAGAGGATGGAGTAGATTCCAGACAACTGAAAAAAGACCAACATAGTGTTTGTCTTTAAATAAGAGAAATATCAGGACCCAGGGAATTAGAACAGTCATACTAGCTTCAATTCCTGGAAAGATACTAGAACAAATAATCAATCTGTTTTTAAGCATTTAGCAGATAAAGTGACAGCCAAAATGGATTTGTCAAGAAGTCATGTCAAACCAGCCTAAATTTGCTGTATGAAAGGGTAACAGGTCTTGCTGACAGAAACAGCAAATGGTACATATCTTAACTCTTTTAAGACTTCTGACACTGTCTTATGACACTCTCATAAGCAAGCTAGGAAAAGATGGTCTAGAGGGAATTTTTTTGAGCTGCATCCTGTTCTGATTAGAACACTGTACCCAGAGGATAGCTATTAATGGTTTACTCTTCAACTGGAAGGATGCAACTACCAGGGTTCTACAGGGGTCTGCCCTGAGTCTAGTACTACTCAGTATGGCCCATCATGATTTGAATGTGTTGTATGGAGGATATATGAAATAATCAGTACACTCTTCTCAGCACTGGTAAAACTATGGCTGGAATATGATGTCCAGTTTAGGCACCAAATTGTCAACATAGTGTTGACCAATTGAGGAGCCTGGCAGAGAACAAAAAAGATGACCAGAGGTATGGAAAAAATACCTATGAGGAAAAGTATGTATTGGCTTATTGGGCTGTGCAAAGCTTCATTCAGAGATGATTCAGATGATTTGAAGGCTGAATCTATGAATCTGAATTGAATCACTAGAAACTTTAGGCTTTCTGAATCGATTTGGAGCTTCCGAATCAATTTGGAAAAGATTCAGAAAAGATTTGGCAATTCAGAAATTCGGCCATAGGGTATAATGGGAAATCAATGAAATATCTATAACTTTGTTGTTTTTTGGCTGATTCAGATGAAACTTGCGGAGATGGTAGCTGCTGCTGAGGGCATAAAGCCTGTCAATTTTCAAGGAGATAGGTACAAGGGCTTCTGGGAAACTGCACCTCAAACTGCTGACAAGCAAAACTCATGACATAGGTGACACTGTGTGTGTGTTAAGGCACGGGGGGTGAAAACTGCAGGGGTGGTAGCCCCTGTTGCGGCCACAAAGCCTGCAAGCTGTCAAGGAGATAGGTGCAGGGGGAGTCTGGGTTTTGGGGCCTTACACCTCTGGCTGCAGGAAGGCAAAACTCGTGACATGGGTGCTTGTGGGGCTGTGTATGTGTTCAGGTGCATCCATCCATGCGCTGGGGCCTCTGCACAACATGGCAGCGTGCCCCCGTGAGGCCTTCTTCTCCCCTACAGCCTTGGCCTGGTCCACCACTGTAAACAACAGCAGGTCAAAATAACTGAGCTGGCTCAACACCAACAGCACCGGCAGCATCAAAGGTACCGAGATGGAACTGTCAGGCCTATCGGCTTACTGTAGAGAAGTAAAGAACAGAGAGACACAATAAGCCTTCAAGTACATGAGAGGTCACTGCAAAGTGGAAAATTATAAATTGTTCTCCATGCCCACTATGGATAGGTCAAGAAGTTACAGACTAACATTGCAGCCAGGGAGATTTAGGTTGGACATTGGTAAAATCATTCTACCTAAAAGGAAAGTTAAGGACTAGAGTGGATTAACTAGGAAGATTGTGGAACCTCCCTTGCTAGAGATTTTTAACAATCAAGTTACATAAACATTGTCAGCAATGGTTTAGGTATAATTGAAACTGTCTTGAGGTAGGAGGATGGAGAAGATAACCACCATCCATTTCTGTTTCTATGATTTCTCGTGGCATGTAGAAAATTAGTGGATGGGAAGACTTATCAGTAGAATGGTTTTGAGCAGAAATGTCTCATCAGAAAGAGGTATTACAGGAATGCTCAAAAATAGGTAAAGCAATTTCTTTATATATGTAAGTAAGCAGTCCATAGATAAATTGCTAGTAGTGCATGTTAAAATTTACAGTATCAATAGTGAGTTTTGTAAGACCAATACAATGTACTGTGGAAATGGCTTCTGATATACAGTACTTAATCAGCCATTCTTAACAGGAAGAGCGTGTATTCTAAAGTATTTCAGTGTCTGTAAATCTTGATCCTGCATGAATTATCGTGTTTTAAAACCTTTAATAAAAAATATTAAAAACCTTAAGTCTAATCCTCAGAACCTGGATGTATGACTATATATAACTACATACTCATTTTATTCTGACCAAGGCTCTGTGTGTTTGTTTACACAGCCTTACTTTTGTTTCAGCGTAAATTTCCTTTGTTCTCAGTATCATTATTATAAAGACTTTAGTGATGCCAACATGCTCTGTACTGTTCAATACACAAAACTACAGAGTTCTTCCTCAAACAGCTTTAATTCAATGGGCATAGGTATGACATGCAATGGGAAATACGAGGATGGAGTTTACTTAGATCTTCTAGTTGTTGGCTGGAAATCTGAAGCTACTTAATGTATAAAACATAGTATAGTTCAGGCATTGCTGTAGCTGGGTTAATCAGGGAATCTGAGAGGCAAGGATTTTTTTTCTGGGGAGAAGGAGGGAAGAGTGTTATCTTTTATTGAAGCAACTATATAGTTTGAGGAGATGTTAGCCAAGATTTGGGGCGTAAAATGCCTTTCTTCAGGTCTCAGAACTCATGGCAGAGGTGATTTCTTTTATTAGACCAATTAGATATTTGCAAAAAAAAAGATTTTATTTGCAAGCTTTTGGGCGCACACACCCTTCTTCAGGCATAAGAGAATGAAAATATTGTAAACTTTCCCTTAGGTGGAAATGAAAACTGAAGGTGTTGTAAGATCTCTTGGTTGGAATACATTCTCCTATGCCTGAAGATGGGTGTGTGCGCCCAAAAGCTTGCAAATAAATAACTTTTTTTGCAAGTATTTAGTTGGTCTAATAAAAGATATCATTTCTGCCATGAGTTCTGATTCCTTTTGCCTGTAGACCAATATGGCTACAACATGTATCCCTTTCTTCAGGTCCTGACTTTTAGAATAGATTCATGATAAATCTCTAGTAAAAGTTGAGTAAGAATACATTACACAGCCTTATGCCAATTTAAGGCCCTGGTAAACGTTATATTTAAGATAAGGTTAATCTATTGATCCTGTCCTAAATAGTACCCTAACCATACATTCAAGCACTTAATGGCATAACAAAAACAGGAAACCAGCCACAGAATTATTTCATAAAATGATGTGTAATATATTTGTATCTGGTTTCCATTACACCTCAAACTGAATGTGTGGCAGAATCCTTGCCACACAGCCTGGAACCAGCTGGATGGTGGGGATTGGTTGACAGCTCCTGGACCCCTGGAATCATACCATAATTTTGACCCAGATGCAGTGTGGCCCCAGGGCTAATACTGACAATCATATGATTGTCGGTCTCAGCCCTGGGACCACACCAGAGTCTTGAACGAGCTCTGATGCAGTCATAGGCTGAGAGCAACAATCAGCTGAGTGTCAGCCCCACCCAAGGATCAACTTTTTGGGCACCCAGCTTTCAACTCGCCAGTGCAAGGGGGGCTTGGCGTCATGATTCTGGGCTTTCTCTGCACTGGTCAGTAGTAATGGCACAATTTGGATCTGTTTTCTGAACCCAATGCCATGCACATGTGGCATGGCAGGAGGCTGTCACAGGCCAGCTGGGCACTGTGAGTGTATCAATTTTATCACAGGCTAACTGGGCTGTTTGATTCAGTTATGAATCAAGAAGGCAAAAGTTGGGAGTGGAATAAAAGCAAATGTATTATAGCTTACACACACACAACAGTTAACAGAAAGATAAATGCAATAAGCAGATAATGCAGTATTAAAGAGCTAATAGTAAATAATAACAACAGATAATAACAGCAGATAGATAGATCAATTTGTCACAGGTCAACTGGGCACTGTGAGGGTATTAGCCACACTGGGCTGTTCAAAATGTGCGGGTCGGGCCCTGCTCCCGCCGCCGCACGCGGGCCGGGAGGGGCGATCCGCGGCCCGTCTTTCACGCACGCGGGCTGTGGCCAGCAGCCCGGGCATGCAGGGTCGGAGAGAGCCAGCGGCGAGCTAGAGTTAGTCACAAACGCATAGTGGTTGATTGAAAAGATTGTTTACTTACACCCAAAGATGGTATTGGTGTAGGCTGGACAGGTTTCCAGGCACAGATCCCGCTTAGATCCTCGCTAGAGGACCACGACAAATTTGATTGCTCCCACGGAGTTGTTTAGGCTCCGCGGGTCTGGTTCGGTTGGGCTCGAAAAGTTCCCCGGAGTTAAGACTCCGTGGGTTCGAAGTTACAGGAAAGGGATACGTCTGGGATTGCGATCGGCGACGGGGAAAGGCTAGAAGTGAAAGCTCCATAGGTTCGGTTATTAAGCCTCTATTGCCTGCTTAAGAGAGGCGCGTTGGGTCCGCGAGGGTCCACATCGCTTAGAGATCTTCACACAGAGCGAAGTTTCCTCCTCCTGGCAAGTTCTGTATCTCTCCAGTTTTTCTCTTTCCCTGACTTGGGCGGAAACTACCCAAGCCTTTTGTACAGCTAGCAAGCCAATAGCTAGCTGCCACGTGTGCCTACATTTGGAATTGGCCAATAATGTGGCGCGAATCCGAATACAAATGGCGGGAACTCCTTTGCAGCGTGCATCACCAGTATACAAAAGAAATGCACCATGCAAAGAAGCTGTAGTTTGGCGGGAAATACCCCGTTGCACCAGAGTTCTCTCTCGCAGCAGAGAACTCTACCGTGCAAAGAAAGCTACAATCGGCGGGAAAATAATTTAGCAGTGCCAAAGCGCACACACAAACAAAAACCACAACTTTGGGTTGTGACACAAAACAGCAAATAGACAGACATGGGTTGGCAATTTATGGATAATCCCTCAATGCCAGGTGCGCGCCAAGTGATTCCAGCAAAGTCAGGCATCCCTGATGATTGACGCTGTCAGAGGGATTACTGGGGAAGGTCCCTTGCTCAGGATCCGATCCTCACTCACACCGGGAGTCTGGGGTCTGGGTACGGGGCAGAAATGACCGTTCTGTTCCCTCCTTCCTGCTGGTTACCTGATGCATGTATTTTTTATACCTAGTCTTATGTTAATCTGTTGGCCTCAGGGCCACTAACAATGTTGCCCTATAGCTGTTACCCTATGGGATTGAAAGGTGTTCAAATTATCATAAAAGTTTACTACCCAGACTCGGGTTTATCCAATAACCAAATTATGATGCAGCACCTTTAGGTTTGAAATTGACATCGCTCCGCCTAAATCCCAACCCCTTTTAGGCTTCATTTGACTATGCTTTCTTGGGATATGCTTTCCTGGAATGTGTTGGGTGTGCCAGGCAGTTAGATCCAGTTTTTATTGCTAAGGCTGAACCCTGAGCAAAAAACCGTTAGGCCAGCTAATCTCACAGCTACAGCTTTGCCTATGGAGCCCAGTCAGTTCCATGAACAGTTAATTTATCATTTTGGTTAAACTTATGACAGGCAAGTTACATTTGCAGTTTACAAACTTACAAGCTTATATTAACTAACTTTACCTGTTTAGGCAAAATACCAAATGCCTCCAAGAAGCACATATTATTGCTTATTAATCCCTCTGGTTCTGGCTGTCACAGAGGCACAATTGTTGGGATTGGAAATCAGATCCCACTGCACTATTAAATGAATGGATACCAGGGGCCATAGTCACCCAGTTCCAAAGCAAAGTTAACCCTCAGAAAGAAAGGAATAATTATGCAGTGGTGTAAGTTACACCAATGTACTAATTCTGTGTCTGTTCTCCTGGTCAGGTTCATCCTGGGATACCCTTCATTCTGTGTAAACTGGCTCCTTTCCCACCTACTGGCTGGGTCCCTAGTAGCCAGATACATGACCAGGGAGAGTTGGCTGTCTATTTGCCTCTTAATATTGAAGTAATTAACTATGAAATGAAACTCTGGGTAAATTACTTCAAAGTAATCATTTTGTGTTCTCCCTGTTAGAGGAGTGGTAAAAGGACTTGAATACTGCAATGCTGAAAGTTGCAATACCTAACTTTAGAGACCTGGCTCCCATTGCAGGCTCCAGAATCCCATGCTAGATACCTGGGAGAATTAGGCTAGGTTTATATGGCACAATGCAGTGCTCTGCAGGGATGACACAGCTAGCTGTGAAAGTGCTAGCTTACATACTGGAGTATATACATTGTAAGATAGCACTATGAAGAAATACCAGAGCTGGTTATACTTTCATACTCGTAGGTGCCATAGATGTGCTGTATACCATAGGTGCAGCATGCCACTTGAGGAACTGCCTAGAGTTACCCAGAAAGGAAACAATGAAGTCAGGGTATGTGGTAAATGTTTCCCTCCTTTAGGCACCTTCTTTTATTCAGAGACATAATTTGCATGCCCTTTATTTTAAGAAATGGAGTGGGGGAAGAGTCTACTTTTTCTTTTAAAACACAGCTGAGAATGGTGCTGCCTTGTTTTTTATACAACTGTTTAGTAGTTATCACAATCCTCCAGAATGAAGAGCCCTAGGTTCACTTCTGTCCTCAGTGAGCCCCACATCTCCCACCTCTCAGGAGGGTGCCTTACCCACAAGGCTTTAGGCTACTCTAAGTGGATAGTGCTCTCCAAACCTTCTGGTGATACAGAAAAGAATTCCAGAATCATTCATCCAGAGAGGAAGACAGGGCACAATGAAGATCATGACTGTAGCCTAGTGCCTACAGCAGTCCAGTAGGAGAAGGAGGGACATTTGTTCAGATAAAACAGTCATTAGATAAAATTCATAAACTTTTCTTGCAAGAGGTGGGAAACAATTGCATAGTGGGAAATGAACATGTCCATGCCTATATCCCTGTGTAATTCAAACTGGATCATAATTTTCCTGTTTCCACCCACTTTTTTTCCAATGACAAGGTGGGGGAAATCCCCAAATTGAAAGCAAACAGCAATGTGTCATTGGGAATGGAAAGAGAACCATTTTTTTTCATTTAGAAATTACCTGGAACAAACTGAGATTGAGAAAGGCGTTTTGTTCTGACTAAGGATTAAACCAGACCAGCTCTATAAATAGTTATAGTTCCCTCTTCCAAAGTCATCACTTAGCCAAGTCATATATATTTAAGATTTTTAACCTGCTTTTATGAGCTGATAAATATTTTAAAGGTTCTTCTACAATCCCTTTAATATGCAAACATGATCTAATTATGAGGTGTCCACGTACTGTAGGTGCAGTCCCAACATAAGGAAGAATTGCTGCCTCCCTAGTCCATGACAGGCTAGCAAAAAAGCAGCAGCATATCACATTCCAATTTATAGTCAGCAGTTTCATCAACAATCTGAATGTGAAACACACTTTAGCCATGTTGAGATAGAAAAGAGAACTTCTTCAAGGCTAAATAAATTATTGAATATGTGAGAAATTCTGGACCCATGTTAATGAAAAGGAATTTTGCCATCAGTTTCAGTGGACACAGAAATTTTCCCCAACTCTTGTTATGTTTCTAACCAAAAAACCATACGAATGCCAAGCAAGGTTTTGGGATACAGATTTCTGGGCAGACACTCAAATCTCACACAGCAAAACACCTGGTGAATGTTACTTGGGGCTTGTCTACACTCAAGAGAATTAACCCAAACTAACTTTTAGAAATGGGTTGGTTAAAACTTATTAAATCCTAATATGGAATTTTTCTTCTTCAGAATTAAAATAGTCCTAATTTGATTTTATTTAGTTCTCTTTCAAAGTGAATTAAGGCTTGTCTACATGGGAACACTCAGGAAAGTTATCCAAATTAGCTAATAGTCTGAATGTAAAATAGATTCCCTAAATAAACTCTGAGTAGTCGCATTCTTATTCAGAATTAAACTGGCCTTAATCTGATTCATTTCAATTCATTTCCTAAGTAAATTAAAGTAAAATGAAATAAGGCCAGTTTAATTCTAACTAAAAGTCCCCATACTGAGGGATACAATGCTGTTAAATCTGCTTCAAGAGTTATTTCAGATTACTTTTTGTGAATGCCCTATGTAGACAAATCCTTAAATGTTGAAGCATAATTGGAACTAGACTGTTTTATTTTAAAATCCTACATATACATACATTTCCAGTAAATCTTGAGTCCAAGATGCTGGCCTTCACAGTCAAAGTACTAAATGAGAACTGAAAAATTAAGTAGAGTGTATTGAATACTAAATGTGGTATCAGTGCCTCACATGCAGGTCAGAACTTTCATTTTCATGTGTAAATGGACATTTGTATGTTTATGTAGGCAACTGCATATTTTCTAGCCCTTTTTAGCAAACAGCTATAAAGGCTAACGTATTTTGTGAGGGATCATTTTTGGTACCTCAGGACAATCCCTAGCAGGCATTGCAACCTCACTCACAGTTCCTTTCTGGTTCTTCCCTACTTCCGGGGCTTGTCTACATATGCCGTTAATGCAGAGCAGTAAACTGTGGAGCTTATTTCTCCACAGTTTATTGCTCTTCAGAAGCTCCCACGTGTGCAGTTTACACATGTGCCCAGACTGTACGTAGTACATTGAGCTGGGTCACAGCAACCCCGGTTGGCAGGGGCCCTGGTGGGGGTCAGCCTGCCAACCTGGGGCTGCTTCAAACTGTGCTAATTATACTGTGCAGGGGCTGGCTGGGGCACATGGGTACTTCAGTGTGGGGCTAGCTGGCAGACAGCCCCCACACTAAAGTACCTTCACATCCTGGCCTGCCAGGTCAGCATCTACACATGCACAGCTACACATGAAAAAACTCCACAGCAGGGTAGTACTTGTAGTATTTACAAGTACTACCCTGATGCAGAGTTTATTAGTTTCAAGTGCCCTAATAGGGACACATGTAGATGCTGAGACATTTACTGTGCAGTTAATTAGTCTACTGCACAGTAAACGTCTCGTGCAGACACACCCCAAGGGTGGAGGGTTAGTCCTTTTACTTTGTTATATTGCATACTGTAGACCAGCAGTGGTTATGATACACCCTTGTTTCTGTAAAGCTTTTGAATACAGAGGTGGGCCCAAAGATGCCTCCCCTTTTTTTACCCTACCAGACTTCCTCTGTACCCACCTGCTATGTGATACCATCTGACCCCTGCATATCTGGATCCAAGGTCTAGGAAGCCCATACAATAATACTAGAAATGCTTTCCTGCCCTATTTTATTCTCTTGCCTGGGTATGAAATCTGAGCCTCAATGGACATGTCTACACATGTGCTTTACTGCATATTAGACTAATTTAATGCTCAGTAAAGTGTCACCATCTACATGTGTGCCACAATTAGTACACGGTAGATTAATTACTCTAACATAGGAAAGTCCTGTCAGGCACAGGTACTATTCTATGCCACCATAAATTACTGTGCTTAAGTGCAAGTGATACTGGGATTAGTTTACTCTGGCTTAAATTGAGCCGGAGTATATTCAGTCACATTAATTGCATGTGTAGACATGCCCAATGTAAGATATACCTAAGTAGACACACTAATACATATTACTGCCTTATTTGTAGGAAGTTATATATATTGGTGGCAAAAAGCACAACTCCAGAATGTCAATATTTTAGATTTATATAGTGCACTTTTTATCACTGATTCCTACACTCTCTTTTCCCACCAGTTTTCTTGTCTTTTCATTATCTGTGTGCTACATCATTCCTAGCTTACTTGAATTTCCTTTTCTGCTTCATTGCTTCCAGATCTGTTTGGTTTTTTACAATATGTGCACAAACGTCAATGACAATACTGCACCAGCCCACACTGGTCCTGCTGTTGTATTATTAGCATATTTCAGTAATCTTATTTTCTGTTCCACCTCTCAAGCCATGTGTATAAATAATAGTGTAATCGCAGCACTGATCCCTCCACTTCACCACTGATAATCACATTTCATACTTTTGCAGCCTGGCTTATGGTGCCCCCTTTCTTGTTGCAAAGCTAATTTTCAGTGAGTTGTGCTAATTTTCTGTTATATATGCTACATTTCCTTCTGTGCCATAACTCTTCTGTCTAGTCTTTTTAATGAATGATACATTATTCTGTTCCATATATAATGCTGCTATATGGTATGCAACTACAACGGATAGAAATCCACAGTGAACTCCTAATCTGAATACAGGAATTAGAGCTGCCTGGTCTGTGGGAAAGCTGATGACACTCTCTTTGAAGGAAGCATTACCAGATTTTGTTTAAATTTAACCATTAAAAATACACACAAGTAAGGCAAGTCAGATCTTTCACCAGCTTCTGGAATGGCCAAAATCTGTTAAAAAGCTGAAATTTTAGTTAAAATTTTCTTCTTTTACTGTCTGCATTTTTGTGTATTCTGTTCATAAATTGGAATATGTGCTAAAGGCAAATATGACCTCACTTAATAACCTCAGATGAGGATAAAATGGGAATCTTTTGAATTTACAACCCTCTGGCACTGCCTTTCCTGCTGCAGCTTTGTAAAAGGACTTTCTATTGTTTGATGCAGCTAGACTAGCTGATCCCATTATGCATTTCTTTTACGCAGCCAACACACAAAAAGGACACCATATATAGCAATGCCATTAGCAGACACTAATATAGTATTATACTGTGTACGTTATTACAAAGTGAGGGTTGCATAGAACGATTCAGACTGAATCTCAGCTACAGTGAATTTCTCTAATGAGTTTTATGTCAGTCTTATTTAGAAAACATATTTCATTCTTTGCTGACATGAGGTTATTGGAAATGACTAGCATTTTACAGTTAGCTTTATATACATTACTAGACTGGCAGAAAGGGCTGCCAGTGGATTCCTATAGCTCTTCTGTTAGTTTATGCCATATATTCCTTGCTTCTCCCAGATGCTAATGTATTGGACAGCAGTCTATAAAACTCCTAGAGTCCTTGCTGGAAAAGCTACATACAACATCTCTGAGCTTTCATATTTAACACAATCTTTAATAGTGTGGCCAATGTTGTGGCTGAAAACATTCAACAACTTATTTAGGAAGCTAAAGTTCTTATTTTCCCATATTCAAATCTCTCTTTACACCATTTGGGCAGTGCATGGGCCTTTACAGTTCATGGCATTGTAGTGCATATCACTATTTTAAATGGCTAGAATGGTATTGTATGGTAAACACAAAAAGAATGGTAAAAGTCCATTACTAGGTTGCAGTGAAAGTCAGGAAATGCCAGAATTGAGACTGCCTGTAAAACTTTAATCTCTTCCACATATAAGATTATAATTATATGGTCATATTTTTTCCACAAGATCCTTGTGGCTTCACAGATATTTGCTGATAGCAGAGAAACAATGGAACTTGGGTATCTTGGCATCCATTGCAGGCTTAGGGTAGTGGGGGGAAGTGTTCCTTAGTCCATAAAGTCTTTTCTGTACATTCACCCTAAGCTTGACCCCTTCTCCTCCATCTCTTCCAACATATCCTTGTTCATATCTTGTGTCTTCCTTCCTCTCCATGTCCTATACTTAGCCAATCCCATGCCCATTCTTCAGGTTTATCACCCCGGTCCCATTATTCTCACCCAGGTTCTTCTAACTCACCCATCCTAGGCTATCCCTTACTCCAGTCTCTTTGCCCCGGCATCACCAGTCTCTCTTCCTAGCTTCTTATCCAAATTGTTTTCCACTTTGGGTCTAATGATCCCACCTTCCCTATCCTTATTGGCTATCAGTACCCCTGGCCTTCCCTTGGATCCTCTTGAATCTCGGTGTTCCTCTCACCCAGGTCCTTAGTCTTTTTTTCTTCATTCTCAGTTAGACAGTGCAGTTCACTTTCTTATATGATGTTCCCTATTAAAAAGTCTATCATAAGCCATAAATGAAAGTTTATGAGACTGTTTTTAGGCACCTGTTTTTGGAAACTCATAGCCATTAACTTTAAGCTTTCTTGACAATTTGTTAGAAATCAGGAAAGCAGACAGACTGATTAGCCCTCAGCTAACCCTGATACCCCGTGGGCCTTCCTATGGGCTGCTAAGTATCTATAGCTGTTCCCAATGAATATGTGATTATTTGAATATAAGCAGTCCTCGTATCTTTTGGCTGCTTAACACTCCATGAATGCTGCTCTGTATAGCTTCTAGATTCTGGCTGAACTCCTGCCTAGCTCCTGCCTGTAACCTTGCCTAGCTTCTAATATCTGGATTCCTGGCTTGTGACCCCCAGCCCAGAATCCCAGGCTTGTGACCTTTTTTAGCCTTGAGCCCTGACTGCCCACGTCCTGATCCTGATGCTGACCCTGAAGCAAATAGTCTGATCCCCTGAGTCACTAAAAGCCTGTGAAACGGGATCTGAGGATTCTCTACACTGCACAGACTTGAGTTTGTAATGTTTAATGGTGTACAAATTTATCAAGCTCTGACATTAGTGGAAGTAAATATATAGCTAAATAAAACAAATTCCAGCTACTAACTTCTTAAAAGTTTACACTAATAGAAACACTGATGCAGGCAGGACACGTGGGGCTCAGAAATCACATGAAAGACTCAGAATAGCTATCGTAGGGGCATCAGGGTTAAAACTGTCCACCGTGAGATTGTACAGCAGAGGGGTACAGTAAGAGCAAAACCAAAAACATAGGCTTGCTAGATAAAAGTTATTATGCTGTATAGCTTATCACAGCAAAAGGATCAGCAAGAAAATTGTTATTTAAATGCATTTTAAATAACATATCTATTATGTAAGGCATGTACAGAAAGACTGTATGCTATTCTACATTTCAAATACAAATATCATAGCACAAGTTCTGTGTTGTGCCTCCTGAAACTCAGTCCATGGTGAAGTCTGAGGGTGAAGGGACATTAATCTGCTTTTGTGCTGTCCTTCTGTAATGTATGACATCTCCCCCTATGCTTGTTTGCGGGCTCTGCGAGAGCCTAAAATAGCTTGTCCCTGTTATCATGATGGCTACACCCTACCCCAATATTCCCAGTTCACCAGGAAAACTCCCCCCGATGTAGTAAGAAATTATATACATTTCTTGTAAGGACACCTACATGTCTATATAGGGGCAGAGCAAAATGCAGAACATTCCTTGCACTTTGCAATGCAGATCTAAATTACCAAGGAATAATTATGTACCATTGTGATGGGCAGCATTGAAAACCTAAAGCAAGAAGGGGAGACACATTTTATTCTCAAACTTTTGTACTGTGCTAGAAGCTAAGTACCTAGCTCTTTCACTTGGTTTAATATTCCAGTAGCAAAGTCATGTTGCAGTAGCTCAGTTGTGTGAACTCCTATAGGATTTTTTATTCTGTAGATGATATCAGGTTACATCAAATGAGTGAAGAGATGTCTGGTTTGGTTTTGAGGCTTTATGGGAGCTACTATGCTATTGTAACTAGTCTGGTTTTTATTTTATTGCTCAATTCTTCTCTCCCCCTCCACACAATAAACAGATGATTTGCAATCTGTGTACTCAGAAAAACTCTGCTCTCATGCTGCAGCATGTGGTTAATGAATCACTCCTGGATTTCTACTAGGTGGGTCATGAATTATTTGCCCAAGGTCTCATAT
The DNA here is from genome assembly GCF_030867095.1 of Alligator mississippiensis. NCBI lineage: Eukaryota > Metazoa > Chordata > Crocodylia > Alligatoridae > Alligator > Alligator mississippiensis. The sequence continues at coordinate 438,424,039 of NC_081824.1, forward strand.
TAAACTCAAGGCTCATATGCTGCCTTCTGTGCTGTAGCAGTGGGCACACAGGCCTTTCCTTATCTGCTTCTGTTATGTACAAGGTAATTCCAAACTGACTATAAGAGGAATTGACAATAAAAGCTCTTGATTAACCAGCTCTGTAGAAAGGCTATAGGGAAAAAATTGTAAGCCTATTTTCTATTTACTGCGAAGCAATAATATACTGAAAAATACATTGAGGAATGGTCTGCATTTAATGTAGCATTTACAAATTCTGCACTTAGGGATAAATGCAAGTTCTCTTCCTGCACCATGATATGTGTTTCATACCAAATAAATCTTGCTACAGTTTAGCACTGTATCACTAGTAATATTGTTCCGCACACAGCAACCTTAACAACATTTCACTAGTTCCATCCTCTTGGCTCAACATGTAACATTGAAAGTGACACTGATGATCGGTAACACTTAGCAGTGCAGCAGTCAGTCTCTTTCTCCCTCCAACAATAGTTATGTAAAAACTGCACCAGAACCCACCAGTAGAAAGAAATGTGGCAATCCTGCTGAAGGCAAGAATCATAGCCATTCCACTTGCAAAGTTAAGCAGACATTACGCAACTGGATGAAAAGGAGGAAGAGGGAATCACTTGTTTATAAAAACATCAAGAAGCATCAAATTATGCCTTTAAAAGTAGAAGACAGGTATAAAAGATACGAAGGTCTCTAATTAGTCTGAATTTTACCCATCCCGGTGCCTATTTGGGTTGAAGGTAAAAGAACCTATGAAATAGAGACACTTTCACTTCCAAAGGAAATGCATATTAATGCACTTTCCCTTACCACAAACATTAACCAAGACACGACTCTGCTAAGAAAATGGTCACAAATAGGGGTCATGAATATCTGATTTCTCGTCAGCATGATAAATGATCTCAAGATATGAAATATATCATTACTTAAAAATGAACATAGCACGTGATTTAGAATCACATTTCCTAAAAGTATGGGCACGTCTACACATGCATTTAGTTGTGACTAGATTTACTGGGCAGAAAGCTACTGAGCAGTAAGTGATTTTGGATAGGTGTCTACACATGCAATGACCTGGCACTAAATTAAGTGCCAGGTCCCCCCAGCCCTGCCATATGCTGCTGTAGACACTGGGGGAGCTCCAGCCTCCAGCCCCAGCTGCCAGCACTTGGCAGCCATGTTTGAAGCCAGACCCAGCTGCCAGCACTTGGCAGACATCTTTAAAACACAGCCCTGATCTGTGTTCTCTAGGCAGCCAGTTTCTATACTCAGAGGAGCAGCATGGCACATGTAAAGGCAACACATGGCAGCTGTGTTTTTGCCCCTCTGCATCCCTGCACTATGACTGCCCTAGTCCCTGGCTGTGGCAGTGAGGAACAGGGTCCCTTGATCCTGCTAGATGCCTCGGTCACTCTGCTGACCTGCCACACTGACCAACAGCTGGCCTATGGTTATCTCACTTCACCTGGCTCCCCTACATGGAGTGACCACATTCCTACCTGCCACATGCCCTCCCAAAATCCCCACTGCTGCACAGATGCTGCCACCAGTGATACTGAAGAGGGGCTGCAGGATATCATCACCAGGACCACCGTCATCCTCCATGGCCTCCAGCCCTGTAGCATCCGGACCTACCATGCCAGCCAGCACTGGTGGCAGTACCTGATACAGCACATATGGGACCACGAGCAGTGGATGGATGCCTTTAGGATGACTCAGACCACCTTTTTGGACCTGCTGCAACAGCTCTGGCTCCACCTGGAGTGCCAGGACACTGGCATGCACCCGGCCCTCCACACCAAACACCCACCTGGCCCTGGTGCTGCTCAAGCTGGCCATGCCTGCTAGCCTGCAATATGTGGGACACTTGTTCCTCATGGGCAAGGCCACCACTGGAGAGGCCATCCTGGAGGTGTACGGCACCCTCCATGATATACTGGTGGACACTATCTTCCATGTTTGTGCCCCCCCTGAGGTGGTGGTTGCAGGGTTCCATGCACTGGAGTTCCCCCAGTCTACTGGGGCCCTGAACAGCACCCACAACCCAGTGACCTGCCCACCCCACAGAAACCAGCCCTATTATAGCCACTCTGTGGTCTTGCAGGTGGTTGTGGACCACCAGGACTGCATTGCACTTCAGCATTTGCTGGGCAGGCAGCATGCATGATGCCAATGTGTTCAGGAACTCTGGACTGGCTGCACTGGTAGAGAGTGGGTGCTTCATGCTGGGAGTGGAAGATCTTCAGTTGAGTGCTGTTGTCATCCCACCCCTGCTCATCGGGGACCCAGTGTACCCACTACTGCCCTAGCTAATGAAATCCTACACTGACCACCTGGACCCCCACCAGGCCCATTTCAATCAGTGCCTGGGCCCCTCCACCACCCTCCCCACCCACCAATAAAAACCCTCTTCCCAGTTTCAAAACTCTTTACAAGAGTCCATGTTTTGTATCCTGGATTGGGGTGCCATGGGTTGGGGGTGCTTTGGGGTAGAGCCCAAGGGAAGATGGCCCACACCCCAGTCTCAGGCTGTTCCCCCTCAGGTTTGGGGGCTGTGGTGATGGCGGCGGGCAGGGGGCTCACTTAGGAGAGATGGTGCCCAGTGTTCTTCTGAGGTGGGTGGCTTCCCCTCTGGCTGGCAGAGTCTATGCCCAGCAGGGCTAGCATCCAGGTTTAGTGCCACTCTAGGCATCTCCATCACTATGCCTGTGAGGAACCAGGATGAATGGCAGGGCTGGGCCCAGATGGGTGGTGGTGGACCTGGGGCAGGGGCCAGGCCAGGGGCTCCTGGATGTGGGAGGTGGTGGAGGACCAGGCAGGGGCCTGCTGAGGGGTGGGGCTGCCAGGTGGCCTGTGTGGCTAGGGCTGGGCACTGGCAGGCACACACAAGACTTCTAGGCCCAGGACGGTGTCCAGGGTTTTGCAGTCATTGCCTGTGGCCTGCACAGCCTGACCCAGGATGGCATTTCAGGCCCACTGGACCTGCAGGCACTCCCACTCTAGGGCTGGGAGCTCAGCCCAGAACTCCTACTCTGCCTGGTCCCTCACCTCCTCCCAGGCAGTCTTCTGGGTGATATCCTCTGCTCGCCACCTCTCCTGCCAGACCTGGGCCCTCTCCTCCTGCTCCCTGGCCACTTCCACCAGCCACTGGAGCATGAGGGTTCTGTCTTGTGTGCACCTATAACACAGCTAGTGAATCCACAGGGCTCCAGTGCTGGGTGCTGGTGATCCTGAGTCCACATCCTTACTTGGCCCTGTGGCATCTTCCCCATGTCCAGATGCAAGCCCTGCAAGGCCAAGAGATGGAAGCCTTTGTGAGCATTTGCAACATTTCAGAGATAAGATGCTCTGCATTAGGGTCCATGTGCTGCGTGGACTTGCAGGTCAGCAGTGAATGGGTGCTCAAGGACCACAGTAAGTTGGGGTGGGAAGGCCCAGGCCCAAGTGGCTACTGGATGAGTCTCCCATCCCCACACATGCCCCTGGGGCCATTGGACCTCTGGGTGTTGGCTGTAGGCAGCCTCCCTCCCTTCCCCCTTCCCAGGGTGGGACAGGCCAGATCCCTGACAGCACTTGCTGCTGTGGCTCCAAACCCTGTTCTGCCCCATCCCCCTGCAAGCCAACCACTTTGATGGACTGCCTCCCAGCCCATGGCACCTGGACTTAGGGTGGGGCTCCTGGTCAACTGGGATGAGGAACTGGCCACATCTCCACCCTCCCTACTGGGAGCCTTTCCAGGGAGGCACCCTGGCATGATGTTGCTGTGCCCCAAATGTGCCCCTGCTGCATTTGCCCTGGGTGGTGTGTGATGAGATGTTTGTGCAGGCTGAGGGATGCCCGACCCACTACATCCTGCTTCTGTTCATCCTGTTTGTGTCCTGGATGCACCTGCCCTCCTGGTTCAGGACCCTGAGCTATGATGATGTGGGGGGCAAGCCTGGGCTTCCCCACAACCTCTGCCGCTGCTTGGAGGGTTACCTGTGGTAGTACTACATGTCTCTGCCCCTCTCCACTGCACAGGAGGACATTACCACCAGCATCGACACCTTCCTTGGGGTTTAAGAGGCTCATGCCCACCCAGCTGTGGGAACGTGGGTTGTTCAATAAAGTTTTTAACTGTGTCCTACCTCTCTGTATGCTTTGGGGAGAAACCCAGGGCCAGAGGAATGCAGGCAGCCAAGTTGGGGGTGAGGGATAGTGGCAAGGGCTGGGGACTGCAGGGACTGGGGCTGGGAGGGGCCTCCTCCCAGTGCATTGCTTACCGTGTGTCTAGGTCTGGTGAGTCTGGTGGCTTGGCTTGGGCCTCCCTGTCAGCAATGGTCTTCATCTGTGCCCAATGTCTGTGGCCTTCAGTACACAGTGGTCAGGGGCCTAGCCAGGGATGACCCCTGGGGAGGACCTGGCACTGCTGATGGCCTGCAGTGTCATGGCTGGCTGTTTCTCATGGCAGGGTCTGGGGTCACACAGCTGCCAAGGCAGCTGCTGGCCATGGTGCATTGAGCTGCTAGAGGGCAGAGCAGTTGGGGAGCTGGGCAGGACAGAGCACTGAGTGTTCAAGGGCTCCTCCTTCAGCTACATGTTATCCGAGGGGTCAGGTTAGGGTGGGGGATTGGGCAGGTCATTCCTGCTGGTAAAAACCAAAGGGTTGTGGCCTGGGTTCTGGGGCACATGGGTTCTGAGTCAGCTTCTACATAAAGGGAATGGTCCCATAGGCACAACCGGACTTTCAATTGTGGTCAGTCATGGCCACCCACTGTGCCCACAAAGCCTTGACCTTAATGTGGCACTGCTGTGCTGACAGTGAGTGCCCTCTCTCCCACACCCCACCCAAAAAAGTCTCATAAATGTGGGTGTTCAAGTGCCTGCCCTGCGTGAGCTGCCTCTACACCTCTGCATCATCCCAGATCACTATGAGGTCCCCAATCTTCTCCAGGCTCCAGTTGGGGCCCCAGGTGGATGACAAGGATGTCAGCACATGGGAGGGGCTGGGCCAGGATAGGGAAATTAAGGAGGATATGCTGCTGAGTCCCGAACTGGCTTTCTGGTCCCCCATGTAGTTGTCCCTGTGTTGCCACCCCTGGCAGCTGTCAGCAGTGCCCAGCTCAGGAGCATGGTATGGGACTAGGTGCCACATGGCTGAGGCTATGCCCCACAGCACCTGCAGTTGCAGAACAGGCTGCTGGGGGTGTGCAGTTGGGAGGTAGCGCTGGCCCTGCTGCACTTGGCTGGGGGCTGGCAGGCCTGAGCACAGACTGCAGCAAGTTGCAGCCAGCAGCCGCAGTCTAAGCAGTACTGCTGGGGTGGTAAGAGGCAGGCACAGAAGAGCTGTGGCCTGCCTAGGGGGACACATGGGGCCTGCAGTACCTTCTGTGGTGCATGCCCCAGGGCAGCAAATGGCTGCATGCTTTTATAGCCTGCACACAGGGGCTGCCAGCAAGGCAGCCTAGCCCTGTAGCAGGAGAAGCTCCCACCCAGAAGCCCTGGGGCTGGTCTCAGGCTGGCCCCCTAGTTGCAGAGCAGATCCCAAAGCAAACTTAGTGCCAGGTTGTGTCTACATGTGAGTTACTTTACATTAACTAATTGTGCTTAAATTTGCTGCCTGCATTTGCAGGTAGCAAATCTAAGTGCAATTAAGGGAATTTTCTGTGCAGTAAGGGCAAACATGTGTAGACACTCACCCGTACTGTGCAGTAAATTAAGTTAACATGCAGTAACATATCTCATATAGATACATCCTGTGAGGAGGCCTTCTGTAACCAATTATCCATAATGAATGACTCCATAATGGAGCTTCATATGCAGTACAGGCCATCATAAAGCATAGAGACGCAATCCTGTAGTTGTTAAACACTGTAATGCCACAATTGGTATCCCATATATAGGGAGAACTTATTAGTGTAACATGGTAAAAGGATATTATCAGTAAGCATTTGGGATGGCCGGTCTACACCTAAGTGGAGGGCATCTCAGAGAACAGCCCGATTACTTTTTTTTTAACAGCTCATGTAATCTGTATGTCATATATGTTAAAGAATATCTATTTTACAAGTAGTTTGAAAAGTGTTTCTAACTCATTTGAATAATTTCCTATATTTTTCTGCCTTTAAAGATAGATGCATTGGCTACCATTAACTTTACTGCACAGACCCCAGTGGGGAAGACAGAAATTCAAGATAATATTTTTTTAAGTGAATTATAAATTACATAAATCATTCTTTCATGTACAAGAATATTCTGACTTCCAAGATTCTAATCTCAAGCTCTTTCCTGACTTCTATCCTGTGATCCTCCAGAGAGCAGGGAAGAATAAAGCAATAAAGGATGTGAGAATGAGAATTGTGTGGTCTTAGTTACCTCAAACCAGGAAGATGATTAAACCGGGAAAATGATTTTAAGTAGGAGTATTTAAAATGAATGAAGCCTGCAGTAGTCAGTGGTAGCAATGAGGAGGTAGTAGTACTCAAGACAAAGTAGTAAACAAGAGTTTTAGCTGTCTGAGAAAGAAGAAAGGCTAAATCTTGGAGCTGTTGTATAGGAAATGGCTTTATTAAAGTATTTGGTGCCTGTAGAAATGCCTTTGGATTCAAGAATGAGTTAATGGATTCAAGTTATGAGATAAGAAAGTTGAAAAATAAACAAAAAAATCTCAGTGGATGAAATGTAATGGATTTAGGATTTTTGTAAGGCTATTCAATTGGTTTAAACAATAGAAAATGCCAGCTGCCCACTGCTTGATGTGGAGAGATACAAACTGTATCTGTCTATGCCAGTGAGGCTCTCTGTTATGAACAATGCAGCTGGTAATTGCTTTGTTCATTCTTTCACTTCGTTCTGGGTAGAGGACATGTTTAAATTGCAGCTGGGGCTCCAAATATGTTGAATTAGTGTATCATCTAGTCATCCTGATGATGCCCAGTTCTCGGTCAGTGCAATGCACTTTCTGGTCTGGCTTACTCCTTGTTGGGGGCATGAGGCTAATGTTTTACTACTCGGGGCCTGTGCTCAAGTTGGACCCCAGCTACAACCAGGGACTGTAAAGAAATTGTGTCTGGGGATACAGGGAGCCATGAAAATTTGCAAAGGGCACATGGCCCCCGGTGATGGAGATTGGACTGGGGACTCAGTAGTTCCCTACTTCTGCTAAATCTTTTCTTTCTGGAAGATGCAGGATTTTTTAAGGTGACATGAAATGCGATACTGTGCTATACTGTACAGTGTGCTCTGGGCAACAGACTGCTGCAGCTGTGTTCTTTCAAAACTCAAAAGGGTGAGACATTTGCCTGGCCCTGGTGTCCTTTGAAAGCATAGTAGGAAACAAATAAATAATAATGATCAGAGACAGAAAGTAGTTTCTATTAACATGAGGTTGTCTAATAATGTAGCATTATCTTTAGCATTATTCACTGTATTCAATATTCACCTTTGAAGATGTTAAGGCATGGCTGAGAATGTGGTGCTTGATCAAACACTGAACACTATGGATTATTTATGGAGAAAACTAGTGGTGTGAGACCAAGAACCAGTGTTATTGACAGACTAGGAAGACATTTTAGCAAGTCATGAATGATTCATAAGCCTGGTCCTTTTGGGCTAATGGAAACTTTTTAGAAACATTTCTACACCGAGAGCATCTTTGTGCTGACTTTCTAGATGCTTTTGTGGCAGCAGGAAGAATAATACACAGTTACAGTTGGGTAGTTTTAGTCTCCAAGGCTTGACTATATTAAAATAGAAACAGGTCAAAAGAGAGGGTAATTGTACTGCGGTATTTTTATGATTTAATTTCATATTATGATGTAAATGTGAATATGTCTTAAAAAAACTAGAATCTCAATTGCGAGATAGTTAATATATAACCAAGTGGGATTAGTTCCATGATTACAAATGTATTATGTGATTAATGTGTTGTTTTCAAGCACCAAAAAAGATTTAGAAATGTAAATTATATATCAACTCACTGTGATTCTCAGATGTGTCATCATCTTGCGATTGATGTACCTCAAATTAAATTGCTAAATTAAAAAATAGACCATCATTTCAGAACCATAAAATCATGTACTTTATGCTAATTATATCCCTGCTTAAAATTGCTTAAAATCTGCTCAAAAATTGAATTAATAGAATGCATATGCAATTTAAAGATTACTGTTATTGCTGGAGAGAGCAATCATGGATTGTTTACCTTTTCATGTAAATTATGTGCTGGTTTGATGTCTGGACACAGTTGCAGCACAACAGTTTATAGAAAGAAAAAAATAACTGTATTTAGAAGGCAAAAAATGTCTATAAAAGTTTAATCTTCCAAGACATAGCATACTCTTATCCAAACCATATAAGCATATTTTTAAATGTTTAGCCATTATTTACTTATACGGACCTGATCACAGAAGGATTCATATTTATTCCTCATGCTGCCTCAGTGAGGTGTTAGCCCCATTATGCTGATGGAGAAATGATGCCCTGGATATTGCAGACTTCCTATACTGCACTCGAAACAAAAGCTGAATCCTGTTTCTTGAATGCAACTCCAGTGCCCAGCCAACTACATCCTCCTTCCTTATTAAATGGACAATTCTGATTCAAGCTCAACTTGAATAGATAATAGACCTATTTTCAGAAGCAAGACAATGATGCATTCACACAGCTTTTTTTTCTTTGGTCACCATTGTATTAGAAGTTTTAGATTGTTTTTCCCCACCTGCTCTGTCTGGGTACAATATTACAATTGTTACCACCAAATATTTTTGGTCCTCAAGATTATTACATTCTGGCAGTTTTGGAGAGGAAGTTCCCTATCAATAAACAAACCTTCTGCCTGCAGTGCAATTAACTCATTCCTGCTGTCAATCAGTTCCCTTATAGCAAGAGTCTTCTTTGCTACAAAATGGAACTGTGTAATCTTAAGGGTGCTGGACCAATCATTTCAATTGAAATGCTTATTGTGCCTTGTTATGGCTCTGAAATGCATGCTGTAATTTACTAATCTCCCAGCTGCACACTGTCCTTTTAAATTAAATATTTTCACACTGCTGTGCAAAATGGATAAAGATGTGCACATTATCAAGCAGCTGGATTCCAGCTTAAAAAATTGATTAACTCTTCTGCTTTTAATTTGTGTTATAGTTTTCTTAATATAAAAAAGGAATTTTTTTTTTTTTGGAAAACTGTGACATCAAATATGTAAATGAATATAAATATGCAACTCTTAATTATAAATTAGTCAAACCTGATTTCCATCTCATGACTGTTGTAGTGCTTTTGTGCTTTGGATGGGGCATGAAGAATGGAAGAAATTTTGGAATACCATAGGACTATACACTGTGGGATGGCCTTATGCCCTGGGAAAGAGGCTATAATGGGAAGGCATAATGGCCCAATAATTATATTTGGGGCTATAAGAGTTTTGCAGAATTTCTAGAGCAGCCTGTAGGGAAGTTATCTATCCCCTAACTCTGAGTCCCCAAAAAATCTTTGAGAGTAGTCCATTGTCTAAGGCCACATGGGGCTTCCAAGATTTGGCTCAGTGAACTCTCCATGAAATAAATAAAATCAGTGATATACGGCTGAATTTCTCTTGTAAGGTCTCAGTAAATTTATCTTAAATTTAGCATTATAGGCTGTGTCCAGATGAGCATGGTTGTGTGATATGAGGCACCGCAGACACATTCAGTTGTTCATCATGCTGCAAGGGAGCGGGGCGGGGGAGTTGGACCCCTGAATATCCAGGGATCAAAAAAAAAAAACAAAAAAACCAGGGAAAAGAAAACAGAGTAATGCATGCAGCAGCTGTGTATGTCATCCAAAGCTGGAGCCTGGCCAGCCAGACCCATGCTCCACTGCCAGCCAGGCTCTGCACAGCAGGATTGCCACAGCTGCAGCCCTGGGAGGCCCCCAGGATCCCAGGTAATGCTTCTGGGGCCAGCCATGTGCTGACCCCAGCTTCCTCTACCTAACTCAGGGTGACTTGCCACGCTCCAGAGCATACATGGCACAGGAGTTCCCTGGGGACAACTAGCAGTGGTGCAAAGTGTGCCACCACTAGTTGTCCCTGGGGAACCAAACATCTACTCATGTCTGGACACAGCCATAGTGGGAACATCTACATGTGCAAATAATCCAGGAGCAGTTTACTTTTGAGTAAACTAGTCTAGGGCAAACGTTCCTTGGCATGTATCTACATGGATCTACAGGGATGCAGGAACAGATTTGCTGCTCTGAACAGCAGACTGCTCCTCCTTCCTGAGGCCCTCCATAGGGCTCCTGCTAGGCTCTGCCTGGGTGCTAGCTCAGGGGCAGGGAGACAACTGTTTCCTGGCAGGACTGAGACTTTGGTTCCTGCCCCCAGAAGCTGCCTGTGGCCAGGGAGGACTCTGCCACCAGAGCTTGTGTGGGGATGCTGTCCCACTGCCCCAGCAACAGGGATCTCCCAGCATCAGCTCTACAATCATGGGGCTGGTGCTGGGAGATCCTTCTCTCTCAGTCTGAGCCCTATGGCTGAGTGACCTGGGCTGGGTAATCCTTATCTCCCAGCATGAGCCCTGCAGTCATGGTGCCCAGGCTGGGAGATTCTTCTCTCCCAGCACCAGCTCTGTGACCACGCAGGTCAAGAAGAAATCTCCCAGTGCTGGCCCCATGACCATGGAGCAGCCATGGGGAGAGAAGGATCTTCCAACCCGGGTCCTGTGACCACAGGGCTTGACTTGCGGGAGAAGGATCTCCCAGCCCAGGCCTCATAATCTCAGAGCTGGGGCTGGGAATAATATGATTAAGACCAGTTGTTCAGGACACAGCCACAGAAGACTTTAGGAAAAATAAATTGTCAAATAAAGACTGGTTTGAGGCACACTTAGAAGAGGTGCTACCACTTGCTGAAGCCAAGAACACAGCCTACCTGAAACACAACCAGAATCCAACAAAAAGTTCCCAGGCTAAGCTGAAATATGCCAGGGAAATGGTACAAAAAACAGCCAGACACTGCACAAATCAGTACTGGATTGGCCTGTGTCAGGAGATACAGTTTGTCTCAGACACAGAAAACTTGTGAGTTATGTATGACAGCATGAAGAAACCTCTTTGCCCAACTGTCACTAAAGTTGCCCCCCTTAAGTCTCAAGATGGAAAAGTAAAAATCACTTACAAAAACAAGAAGATGTCACTCTGGGTCAAACATTACTTGGAGCTTTACTCCCATCACACAGACATTTCAGAAGAGACACTAGATCAACTTCCAGCTCTAAGTGTACTGTCAATGCCATAGACTCTGTAGCAAGTGGAAAAGAACCATAGGGGATGGTACTCCAGCTGAGGTTCTTAAGCACAGAAAGGCTAGCCTGCTATCACATCTTCATCATCTCCTAGTGTGCTGCAGGAAGGAAGGTCAAGTACCCTAGGACATGCGTGATGCTAACATCATCGCTCTCTACAAGAACAAGGGGGACAAGGGTGACTGCAACAACTATAAGGACATCTCTCTCCTCAGTGTCATAGGCAAGGCTTTTGACAGAGTCATCTTGAAATGCTTGCAACAACTTGCTAACCACATCTACCTGGGATCACAGTGTGGATTCAGAGAGATCAACAGTGGACACGGTATTCTCTTTATGCCAACTGCAAGAAAAATGCAGAGAACAAAATAAGCCACTGTAAACAGCATAAGGTTGACCTGACAAAAGCCTTCGACACTGTCAGCAGAGCAGGTTTGTTCAAGATCCTGATAAAGATTGGAGACCCCCCAGTATTACTTAGCATGATAAGCTTCTTCCATGAAAACATGCAGGCCACCATTCAGTTTGATGGATCAGCCTCTGACAGCTTTGAGATGAAGAGAGTGGTGAAGTGGGGTTGTGTTCTGGTGCCCACACTCTTTGGAGCTTCCTTTCTATGTTGTTTCACTTTGCTTTTGATGGCTTGGATGAAGGCATATACCTTCACACAAGATCAGATGGCAAACTCTACAATCTTTCATGTCTAAAGGCCAAGACAAAAGTGAGGCACATACTTTTTAGGGAACTCCTTTTTGCTGATGATGCTGAACTTACTGCCCCTGAAGAAGGCCAACTACAAATACTCAGGAATTACCTCTCTCATGCTCGCAGAATGTCTATCCTGACCATCAGCATCAAGAATACTGTGGTCTTAGGACAGGGTGTTCACCAGTCACCATCTGTCAGCCTTGACAACACACCTCTTGAGGCAGTAAACAAGTTCTGCTACCTTGGATCCACAGCGAGCAACAACCTATCACTGGATGAAGAGCTGAAGTGCTCACTGGAAAGGAAACTACCACTTCCAGTAAGCTCTCCAAACAAGTCTGGAATAATACAAAAATCACAATCAACACTAAGCTGCTTGTGTACAAAGAATGCACCCTCATGCACCCACATAATATCCTTACGTACAGCAGTAAAACATGGTCAGCATATGCATATCAAAAACAGAAGCTGAACAGCTTCCACCTACACTGTTTACAGCACATCCTTGGCAACAAATGGCAAGACAGAATCACCAACCCAGAGGTCATTGCCAAAGCCAACCTGCCAACCATCATTGCACTACTAAAACAGCAGGGCCTTTACAGGCTTAGCCATCTTTGCAGGATGGAAGATAGGTGCATCCTGAAGGACATTTTTTATGGGCAAATTGCAGATGGGGAAAGAAGACTAGGGCATCCAAAATAATGCTTCAAAGATATCTGCAAGCAGGATATGAAGGCTTTTGGAAATGACCCAAACCTTTGTAAGGCCTTAGCAGGAGACAGGACAAAGTGGCGCTCCCTTCTCAGTCACAGAGTCCAACATCACAATAAGAAATGGTCACTTGAATTACAACAGAACCATGACAGAAGGAAACAGCCTGTCAGTACAGTAGCCCTTAATGCCATGTACACCTGTGACTATTATGTTAGAACTTGCAAGTCTAACATTGGTATTTACAGCCAGAAAAGAAAATACTACCAGCCTGTAGAATAGCTGCAATATCCACCATCACTCGCTGATGAACGGTGCCATAAAAAATAATGTTAGAACTATTGTAGTCACTTTTCACCTACTTTGAAAGAACTCAGCTCAGTTTAATTCATGAACTCTTGGAGAACGAGGAACCTAACTGCATTAGATAACTTAATGCAGAATACCTTCTGATTACTGTGTATCCTTGTATTGATGGTCTGGCAGGACATTGTGATCATCTAATAAATGGATGTAGACCCCTAAGAACAATCTAGTTTCTCCCTTCTCCAGTCCTTTATTCAACTATTTTGTAATGCACCATCATCTTACCCTAAAAATTAAGTCACAAAAATGCAACAAGGAAGAGAAGGACTCACCAATCTTTGGTGTTAACATTTTTTCAGGAACTAGAGCAGGGTGGGATAGGATTATACTTAGACAGCTAAATCCATTTAACTTCCTAAAAGATGGAACAGGACCTCACCCTAGGTATCCTCTTCCTGTACATTGTTTTCATAGTTTCTTTGCTTTGCTGCTAATAATAGATCAGAAGTGAGGGTTATAACTTATTAAGGGCTAACCCTAGCAGTCACCTTGCAAGTTAGATAGATAGCGTGTCTCACATTTTTTAAAGTCTTCAGTTGAATGATGGTGGATGTAAAATCTTGGGTCACATCTGATGGAACTCTTATCATTTGATGGCTTTGCTAATCCCACCTGCCTTGCTCAAAGATGGTTAGCTATTTTTAAATCGTGAGAATTTTTTCTACCAATTTCATAGATAAAATCACTTGGATTAGAATGCATTGGCTGCTATTATGAGACTAATCTGGATAGGAAGGAGACAAACATAATATATTCTCTGAACAGCCTCAATTATATATGAATGTAAGAAATGACATTTAATGGATCAGAGCAGTATCTTTTCTCACACAGGGTGCGTCTACATGTGCTATTAACATTAGCATACAGCAGTAAATTCTAGTGCATATTGTGCTAGAGTTTATTGCTCCCAGGTGTGCTGTTTGAACATGTGTCCAGGACTGCAGCACATTGAGTTGAGTTGGGGGAACCCTAGCAGACAGGGTGCCTGGGAGAAGTGTCAAACTTCAAGCCTGGGGCTGCTCTGACGTGGCTCAACATGTTGCAGAGGGCCTGGCTGGGGCACGAGGGTCCTCCAATGTGGGGCTAGCCATCAGGCAGCCCCCGCACTGAAGCACCCTCATGCCCCAGCCAGGTGGGTCAGCATCTACATGTATGCTGCGGTGTATGAAAAAACTCCACAGCAGGGTTGTACTTGCAGTCAGTGTGGATGCTGAGGAGAAGAGTGAATGGGACATGTATGCAATCTTCTATCCCGTGCGTCTTTCCTTTCACAGCTCGCAGCATTCAGAGGTTTAAGAAATTTTTCAATTTGATGATTGAACAGTAGTCCTTTGGGCTAGGGCCAGACATTACACATAAACTGGTTTAAGTGATCAGAAACTGGTTTAAATCTTATAGTTTCATAGATTCATAGATGTTAGGGTGGGAAGGGACCTCAATAGATCATCGAGTCTGACCCCCTGCATAGGCAGGAAAGAGTGCTGGGTCTAGATGACCCCAGCTAGGTGCTCATCTAACCTCCTCTTGAAGACCCCCAGGGTAGGGGAGAGCACCACCTCCCTTGGGAGCCCGTTCCAGACCTTGGCCACTCGAACTGTGAAGAAGTTCTTCCTAATGTCCAATCTAAATCTGCTCTCTGCTAGCTTGTGGCCATTATTTCTTGTAACCCCCGGGGGCGCCTTGGTGAATAAATACTCACCAATTCCCTTCTGTGCCCCCGTGATGAACTTATAGGCAGCCACAAGGTCGCCTCTCAACCTTCTCTTGCGGAGGCTGTAAAGGTCCAGTTTCTCTAGTCTCTCCTCGTAGGGCTTGGTCTGCAGGCCCTTGACCATACGAGTGCCCTTTCTCTGGACCCTCTCCAGGTTATCCGCATCCCTCTTGAATTGCGGCGCCCAGAATTGCACGCAGTACTCCAACTGCGGTCTGACCAGCGCCCGATAGAGGGGAAGTATCACCTCCTTGGACCTATTCGTCATGCATCTGCTGATGCACGATAAAGTGCCATTGGCTTTTCTGCTGGCTTCGTCACACTGCCGACTCATGTTCATCTTAGAGTCCACTAGGACTCCAAGATCCCTTTCCACTTCCGTGCCACCCAGCAGGTCATTCCCTAGGCTGTAGGTGTGCTGGACATTTTTCCTCCCTAGGTGCAAGCATTTTGCAGCACATCTGTAACAGAGCAGATGTTCAGTGCACATAAACCAGTTTGAAAATGGCTGAAACTGGTTGTAGATAAACCTGGTTGAATGTAGTATCAGACTTAACTGATTTGAGTCAAACCAGTTTATGTAATGTCTGTCCCAGACTCTTTGCAGGTTTAAGCTAAACCAGACACCCTCAGCATCCTTGCATGCTCTCTGGGCTGGGTATGATCCTCTGCTCCACAGCAGGGCTGGCCCCTCCCCTTTGCTCCATGGCTGAGGCTCTGGCACAGAATTGCAGGCACAGCAGGGTCCTATGCCCCCTTCTCCCTCCCTCACCACTTGCTGCTTAAGCAGAGATCCCTTTTTCCTCTCTCCCACAGTTCAGACTGTAGCCAGCATGCACTATACTAGCTGATGCTGTGTAAGGCAGATAGAACAGTGTCCGCTTAGGGCTTTCTGGAGGTAATCAACAACTCAGATGGTAATGTCCCTCCATTCTTTCGTTTGGAAAAGGCAGACAAGGTTCTTTGGGTAAATCTGATATATTTTATTAGACCAGCTAAATAGTTGGAAAAAATTTTCTTAGCAAGCTTTTGGGTTTAAAAATCCTTCATCAGGCTGAGGAAGCACCTGCAATTGGTGTGCACTCTTCCTGGATGGAATGAATAGTAAAGAAGCCAGAGGCTGGTATGCATTTTCCTTTGGAAAAAGCTGTTTAAGAAGAGCTTGTAATGAGCAAGACTGTATTTTCTGATGGGGTGTTAAATGCTGATAACAGAGCTGACCAATGCTGTTATCAAGGGGGGGAGCTTTCCCTAGTCACAGTGTCCTGCCAGCCTGGCCACACCCCCTCAGCTGTATGGAAGGGAGAAGAGGGCTGCTCTAGCACCTCCAGACTTCTAGCCTGAGCCACTGCAGGCATGTGTCTGCATTTCTGGTATGTCTGTCTGGTTACAAAACTGATTTAGCCTAGCCAGGTTAGACTAATCTGCAAAGGTTGAATCAATTTGGGCTCAGGCTTTTTGAATGTCTGTCCCTAGCCTTAAGGTTCAAGTGGAAAGGTGTTAAGTCCCCTGATTGCTGGCTTCCTTACTGGAGCATTGCTCAAATTAAGGGGACGCTGCCTATCAAGTAAACTATTGCTCTGTCTTTATTCTTTGAGAACACTGTTATCTTTTGGAATCATTTGGTTTATTTTCTTCTTTCAGTTTAGCTCTCATTGGCTGATGAGCAAAGGTCAAAGATCCAGTCTAATTCTTCTCAACATACCAGACTCCTTAGCAGTGAGGTTTTGTTTATTCTCCACAGGATAGAGAGATGTTTCAATCAAGCAGCTTTGTACCGTCTCAAAGGCTCCAAAGTAGGTTGCAGCAATTCTCTTTTGCACTGAGGGTTATCTTTTGTGCTGTTCTGCAGGCTCCATTCTTGTCATCCCCTCTTGCTCAAGATAACTCTCCAAATACAGAAAGGCTTGTAATAAAGAGGTTGGTGACCAGCTGTTTTCAGCATGTACTGGGCTTAAATTGTAGCAAGGGGGATTTAGGACAGGTTAGTTAGAAGTTTCTAACAATGAGAGCGGTTACCAACGGATACAGATTACCTAAAGAAGTGGGATCTTCATCACTGGAAGGTTTTAAGTGCAGGTTAGAAAAACATCAGTCTGGGTTTGTTTAGAAAAAAAAAAGATATTGTTTTGGGCAACACATTGCATTAGAGGACCTCTTGAAATCCCTTCTGGCTCTATATTTCCATGATTCTATGAATATGTTTCTGAAGATATTGGCAGAAACAGTGAGAAAAACTGGCTTGCAGTGCATCCTTTTGACAGAGAGAAATGCATAGGTCTATATCTAGTTCTACTCAAATTCAGATGATTTTCCAGTACCTGGCCAAGATTGGAGACCAGGTAAAGTAAAACAATCTAAGGGTTAATCCAGACAATGCAGAGGTGACATTAATGAATATGGGAAGTTTCCGTTCCCTCGATTTTTACCCTCATTTATTTGTAGGTAAAAATCCTGTTATTAGGATTTCCTGTTACTGTATATGGGGTTTCTCCATTAACTATTGCTCTTGCACCCTCTGCTTCTGGCGTCTGAGAATGTCAGAAGTGAAGGCTTAAAGGTCCCTTTTATTTTCTGGTGATGCATCTGTGTTTTTTTTTTCACATCTGAGCTTCACTATAGGGATTGTCAGGTCTGTGCTTCCTAGATTAGATGGTTCCAGTTCACTTACTACAACAGAAAACCTGCAGCTGGTGCAGGGTGCCCATAGGCTGTATTCAACAGAGAGGATTTTTCACATTGATGTCATACCCAGTTCCAGGTGCATTTCAAGATGTTGGCTTTGATTTTCATAAGACATCTTGTGCATATTAATTTTCCTAATTATTTTTCTTTTCAAGATCTTCAATCCCTCTTGTCTCTTTTCAATTTGATTCCATTGAAAACGGTGCTATAAAAATATATCATGATGATAATCCAGTGTTTTTTATTCATGTTCTCTTTGTTCAATATATAGAACATTGAGCTGGTGCGTGCTACTCTCCAGGAGCAGTGATCAACTATGTTTGCACTTGGAATTTCACAGAAATCACTGCTCCACTGTTTTTGGATCACTTCAGATAACAGTATAAAAAGAACATCTTGTAGAGATTTAAGTTAATCTATAAAATAATAGGGTTGGTTTACAGGAAGTGTTTCATAGTTTGTACTTTTGCAGGGGAAAATACATTAAAGATTCATCCCCCCATGTTGGGGCTCACTCATAAATATGAAATGAAAATTTTCTAAAAATCAGAATGAAGTATCTGATAGATCAGGATGAGAATGATTTGTTCTCCACTGCAGCACTTTTTCACATATATTTGTTATAATAATGATGTACATATGTACATACATATAGATACACAGACGCACACATTCTGCTGGCATATGTATGTGTGCCCCTAACAACTATGAAACTGTGTGTGAACAAAAGGGTTTTGCTGGCTACTGTTCTGGGAGGAATTGGACATTAGTGAAAAACAGGCAGAAGAATCAGAGAAGACACAAGCAGGAAGAAGCTGAATAAGCAAGGAAATGGGGCTATAATGAAGGTTAAAGCAGACTTTTTGACTGAGGACTGACTGGATAGAAGCTTGAAACTATATGAAAATATACAGTCTCTTCCTGTTTGATCCCTGCTATATTCAGGAAAACAGAACTTTGTATAATATTTGTAAACAAACAGAATTGTATCAAGGAAATGCTTGCCTCCATCACTTATTTTTTCCTTCTGAGAAAAAACCCCTTCACATGCTAAATGTCTGATTATTTAGCCGGTAATTTATCTGATTATTTATCAGATAATATGTGATATATACTATAACTCAGACTGAAAAGAATATACAAAGACACTATGGGAACGTATGGTGAAAAGATGGTATAAGCCGTGTGTCTGGCAAAACTAAGGCATGCTATTAGAAGAAACTCATGCAGAATATCAATTTTAGAAAATAAACCTTAACTAGGAAATGTTCAGCAAGTATTTACAAATTACACTTGGATTATTTTTGCTATACTGTGGGCATGTCTACACGTGCAATTAATGCACACAAATTAACTCTGGAGATTATTGCTCTCAAAGTGTTTTATCCCAGGTGTGCTGTTTGAACATGCACCGAGAAACAAAAAACTCCAGAGCAATTAGCTCCAGGGTTTATTCATACATTCATACAGAGCACATGGAGCTCAGTGGGAGCAGCCCTGGCTGGCACAGGACCCAGGGCATCAGCCTGCCAGCCCAGGGCTACTCTGACTAGGCTCTACATGCTGCTAAGGGGCTGGCTGAGGCATAAAGGTACTTTGTATGGAGCTAGCTGGTAGGCAGCCCCCACACAGAAGCACCTTCGTGCCCCAGCCAGCCACAGTGCAGCACATGGAGCTTCGTCAGAGCAGCTCTAGGCTGGCAGGCTGATCCTCTGGGTCCCCTGCCAACCTGGGCTGCTGCCACCAGGTCCCATGTGCAGTGGAGGGGCCTGACTGAGGCACAAGTAAAGCAAGCAAAACTCTGGCTTGCAGCCATAGATGCTTCTCAAGTAAATCCCTGGATGTCATTCTCCCATTGTACTCGGCCTTGGTGAGGCTGCAGCTGGAGTATTGCATCTAATTTTGGGCTCCACAATTCAAAAAGGATGTGGAGAAGCTTGAGAGAGTCCAGAGAAGAGCCACGCGCATGATCAGAGGTCAGGAAAACAGACCTTATGATGACAGGCTGAGAGCTATGGGGCTCTTTAGCCTGGAAAAGCACAGGCTCAGGGGTGATCTGATGGCCACCTATAAGTTTATCAGGGGTGACCACCAGTATGTGGGGGAACGTTTGTTCACCAGAGCGCACCAAGGGATGACAAGGTTGAAGGGTTATAAATTCCAGCAAGACCATTTCAGGCTGGACATAAGGAAGAATTTCTTTACTGTCCGAACCCCCAAGGTCTAGAATAGCCTGCCATCGGAGGTGGTTCAAGCACCTACATTGAACGCCTTCAGGAGAAATTTGGATGCTTATCTTGCTGGGATTCTATGACCCCAGCTGACTTCCTGCCCTTTGGGGCACCAATAAAACCCTCACAAGATAGCTCTAGTAAGCACAGAATGTAAAAATTGTGATATTTCTTATGTATAAGAAAGCTATGATTGTTCCAGGACTGAATTCTGCCCATCTTGAACTTCCAACAATGTTACTTTGGGAAGGAAAATCCTCTTTTGGAGGTGCATCTACATGTGCCCTTCACGGTGCAGTTGTTACTGCGTCATCATTTAGTACTTGCTTTGGGAAGTATTAAATGATGGCATAGTAACAGCCATAACTGCGCCATCCCAGCGGCACATGGTTATTTTTAGGAGCTACACCACTGTAGCAACATGCTATAATGAAGTATCTCATTGC
Source organism: Alligator mississippiensis (assembly GCF_030867095.1). Lineage (NCBI taxonomy): Eukaryota > Metazoa > Chordata > Crocodylia > Alligatoridae > Alligator > Alligator mississippiensis. The sequence continues at coordinate 438,444,176 of NC_081824.1, forward strand.
TACAGTGATTAGAGTCTCATGTAGATGACCCTTTGGAGAAATAATAAACATTTCTGTGGCAGGTTTATTTGAAAGGAAAAAAAAATAACAGTTTGAGGTTGAACAGTTAGAATAAATCCCAGTGAAACTGGATCAGTGGGCAGAGGGCAGATGGGGTGGAAAAAGTACATAGGAACCTGTGATGCTTAGAAAAAGAAAGAGCAACAAGTAGTCCTCATCTCTCCCCTTACTACCAAATAAATCCTAACCCAAGGAGCTTCCTATAACCCAAGATGGAGGAAGAACTGAAGATGTCTTGAATCTTAATAGAGAATCCCGTTATGTCAATCTGTTAAGTGGGCATCAGTGCACAGCCCGAAGGCAAAGTGATCCTTTATCACATAACTGCACTTTATTAAGTGACTATCACCTCCAGTGTTCAGAGGGGTGTGTAGGCATACACTTATACATACCATCTTGGTGTTTCCGGAAGCAGTCAGAATTTAGTACACTGTGGGCACAACTACATGTGCTATTAAAGATATAAAGTCTTATTGCACAGTAAAACATCACACCGTAAGCCTTCCCTGGGAGCACATCTACATGTGCTCCCTGTTGGGATCAAATCTCCCAATAGGAGAAGCCTGGTACAGGGCTGTTTCTACCATGCTCTGGCCCCCTGCAGCAGTAAGGGGGAGCTCCAGGCTCCCTTGTGGTGCTAGCCCAGGGGCTGGCAGGGAGCATGGGGGCTGGTCCTGATGCTCACAGGGCCAGGAGAGCTCCACCGGCTGCAGCAGCTGTCTTTTCGCCCCATGCACATCGGGATGGGTCCTGATGTGAACAGGGCTGGGAGACAGCTGCCACTGCAAAGTCCTTCCAGTCCCATGCACATGGGGACAAACCCTGTACCAAGTGGGTCTTCCTTGCATAGCTGGGGGCTGGCCGGTAGCTGTCCCACTTATGGGGCAGCTCCTAGTCAGACCCTGGCTGGGTGGGGATTTCCCCAGGCAGCTTGGGGTTGGCCAAAAATTGTCACATTTCTGGGGAAGCTCCCAGCCACCCTCTGGCTGCTCAGGAAATCCCTACCCAGACTGGGGCTGGTTGGGAAGTGCCTCAGAAGTGGGACAGCTACCGGCCAGCCCCCGACTGGGCAGGGAAGCAGAGAACTCCCCAGTCCCAGTGCTGACTCCTATGGGGAGCCAGGAGCTCAGCAGTGTGTGAATTGGGGGGACAGGGCAAGAGCCATATTGTCCTGGCACTGCTTAGCTCCTGGCAGGAGCCGGGAGCTGAGTAGCACCAGGACTGGTAGAGTTCCCCATCCCCTGTGGTCCCCTGGTGTTGGGCCTGACCAGGAGAAAATTTGGCCCTGGTCAGCATCTATACATGTACTTCTGCACAGTATCTACTGCACAGTTACTTTTCTATCCATATTTACAGATAGTAGCTAACTGCACAATAGACTAATTTACTGCACAGTAAATGGTGCACACATGTAGACTGTGGCACTTTACTGTGCAGTAGACTAATCTACTGTGCAGTAAAGTGTGTTATGTAGACACGCCCTGTGAATCAGAACTGCATTAGCAATGAAGCATAATGTTAGAGAGCACTGTGTTCCTGAGGGAGCATTTTTTTTGGATGATATGTAAAACAGATACTACCTTCTTCCTCGTACTCATGAAAATCCAATGGCATTGTTGTGAAGAAGAGTGTTAGCCCCAGTGGCCTGGCCAAATTTCAGTGCATCTGAGATAATAGCATTCTGCTGAGTGTCCCTTGCAATTTCCATATCATGCAATATTATTATTTGGCTTTTGCATTAAACAGTTGTGCTGTGCAATCCTAAGCCCCTGCTTCATTGAACACATGAGTCTGCCTATCAGTGGTGAATGAACTTTACCTTTATCTTGAGTATCTCGGAGGGAAGCCGTAAGGTTTCATTAACCAGGAGAAGAGCCTGCCATCTTTCCTCACACTGAATAGCTCTACACTCTGGAAGTAATGTACTGACTTCAAAGGGTCTACTTCTAGGCTTCAGTACTACTCATCGTGAGGATGAGAATAGAATCTGGTCCTTAGGATTTGTAATGTGGCTGGAGATCTTGCAATAATAAGTGCTAGAGACTTGAAGCATATTGCTATTATTATTATAAATCATTTTACAATTTGCTGGGAAGCAGTACTTCTAAGTTAAAGCATATTAAAAAAAAACCCTCCAAACCTAAAATAATCAAAGCCAGTTTGACCATTGTTTGTTATATCAGATAGGATGGCCTGAGCAAAACAGATATCTCCTCAGAATCACAACAGTATCAGATCCAAAAAAAAGACGTTCTCATGATAGTTCTTGTTCCACAAATAACATATTGAGTCAGAAGGTTGAATTCCACCCAGAAATGAATGTAAAAAAAGTGCCTAAATCAAAAATATAGATAATAGCAGATTTCTCCCATGAGCTCATTAAACAGAATCTTTTGCCTGTTTTTGCAGGACAGCAGACTGACAGCTGGAAAAGAGAGTACAGTTATTCTCACTATCACCCAGTGTATGTTACTGTGCTGCGAGATTTGGAAAGGAGTTAAGACTGGATCCCAATATTCTTATTTCTTTTGATTCTCTTTTCTCTTTGTCACCTTGAGTGTCAGCCATTCTACCTAGTAACATGTTATTAGATCTGCTGAGTGGACAGTACAGTCATTTTTATCGGTAATTATGAAGATTTTAGCTAATTCTGTACCCTATGGACTGACTCTGTGGAACCTTATGCAATAACTCTCCCAGACTCCATCCATCATCCTTAAAAATAAAACTTTATAGTCCATTTTGTAGAGACTTGAAATACTTGTGTTAGTCTGCATTATTTTTTTTCCCTTTTCATCAAGAGCTTTGCAATTCCCACATCAGGCCCTCTAGTGGTTTGTCTAAACAGTAGCTCTAGACAATCACTAAGTTTTTCTTTCACTTTATAATTTTTAGTACATTCATATTACAGTATTTCAGTTGTCTAGATAAATTCCATTAAAGCACCTAATAAATACTAGATATAATGAGCTAGAATTGCAATGAATCTAAATTGCATGCATAAAATGGGTAATTGCGTATACAACTTGTAAATCAACCTGGAATGTTGCAGTCATGTTTCATGATTAATTTTACACGTGCAATCGGTATTTCCACTACATTCTGATTGTCCACCAAAATTGTTATCCTATCAAAAATGAGATCAGTTTAGTGTGACATGATCTACTGCCGCTTACTGCTTGCTGTTTCTCACTTTGTCTGCAAATTAATTCCTTTATGATCTGTTCTAGCATTTTACTTGATATTGCAGTAATTATAATTGGCTTGTACTTTCCTAGGTTTCCTTTTATTTTCACTTCATAAAAAAGCTGGTGCTACATTTGACCTTCTCAAGTACTCTAACACTTAATCATTTCTTCTTGTGTTCTCAGCCGACCATTTGTCTCAGATTGTAGCACTGATTGCAGTTTTTTCCAAGGTCACACTGATGAGTAGTATTCAGGTTCATTAGGGCTGGGTGGTTAGTCAAGCCTATTTCTATCCTAAAGCATATTATGAATGTAATGAGGCACTCTGCAAAATGAATTATATATATGTACAGTCCTATTGCCTTCCAATATCTTATGTATTCAAAAATCTAGGCTTTTAAAAAAATATTTGTTTAATAATACATTATCACAAGGTATCATATTAGCGTCCAAAGAAAGCTACCCACTATATGTTTAGAGCCCTTTGGGAACCAGGACCAGGTGTTTGTCATATATTCAGTACAGTGCCCAGCATGATCAGGTATAGTTCCCTGGTTATGAGCTTTTGAACATAATTTTTATTATCATAATTTTAGTTGTTTCTGTTGTTATTGATTAGAAAAGTACAACCCTTGATCCCATCTTCTTAGTTCAAAAGACAAATAAAGGAAGAACAGGGAAAGGAAGAGCAACATATATGTAAATTGGTCAAGATGCTAGCTTGTTATTTATTTTTGTCTTAGATTACAGCCAGCAATGTTTGGTACCAGCAGCTTGCTTTTATTCTGTTCTTTCAGTGCATACTTCCCAGCATTTGAGGCTGTATGTGAATATATCTGTGAATCCATTTTCATGAACACAATGACAAATTACAAGTGCTGTCTAATTTGACTCCATGGCTAGAATGTCTCAGCTGTTAGAATTCTTGAGTGTCAGATCTAGACAGCTTAGAGGAACCTTTGTACCGAGAAAGAAAATAAATTGGCAGAGCTTGGAGACAAGAAGCAATAAACACTGAAATGCTGTCATTCCTTCCCTTACCATTATCTCATGCAGGTGACAATAGCATTCATTTGCAGTATCAGGGAATATGGTGAAAATCCTGATGTTGGAAACAAAAGCATGTAGAAAGAAATAATATCAGAAAAATCATGGAAATTAAGGGCTGGAAGGGACTTGGAAAGATCATCGAGTCCCCCACCCCCCTGCTCTGGGCAGGAATACTGCTGAGATCAGATGATCCCAGCGAGGTATCTGTCCAGTCTCCTCTTGAAGACTTCCAAGGTTGGGGACTGTACCACCTCGTTGGGAAATAAACACAGAAACAAGATATTTAGAATCTTATGGCAGTAGAGATGTAAAACTTTAGAGTATATGCCTGATCCAGAGCCCACTGAAGCTTTTGAGACTTGACATTAATTTCAATGGATTTGGATAAGGCTGAACAAACTGTGCAGGAGACTTTCCTTTCTTCTTCAAAGGATCCACATTAATGATATATTTTGCAATGGCTGGATTTGGGAATTAGATCTGCCAAAGGACTTTGTTGTTGCAGCATTCAGTGTCACAAGTCTTAACTTTCTAGGCCCCTGATTCCTTAAGTAGAATCCACATGTTGTCCATAAGGTTCATCTAGATTTGGGGGCCTGAAAGGTAGGTTGCTTGCCTGGAGCCTGAATTCAGAACATCACAGAGAGAGTGCCAAAACTCAGTCATCCTTTGGACCACTGCCCCTTCCTGCTTGTTCGTGTAGGCACCAACAATATTGCCACGGCTGACACTGAGTGGATTAGAAGTGACTACAAGTCTCTCAGTCAGAGAATTAAGAGAAGGGATCCATCTGATAAGAATGGGGGTGATAATCTTTGGGCATCATCTGGTCAATGTGGTAAGAAGGGCTCTAAACTAGGTTCCATGGAGATGTTGATCAAAACCTGCCAGAAACAGGTCTACAGGGGAAAGAATTCAAAGAAGCAATTTAACTGTGGGAAGGATCCAGAGAGCTACAGGACAGCAACAAGGGCACACAAGGGAAGTGAGTAGATCAAAATGCAAAATACATCTGATACACATATACAAATGCAACACAGCGGAAGCACAAGAAGAATGGCAAGAGACCAGAATGGCTGCACAAGGAGTTTCTAAAATGCCTCAGTTATAAAAGGAAAACATCTAGGCAATGAAAGAATGGGTGGGTCATCAAGGAAGTATAACAGGGAATAGCAAGAACCTGTAGGGACAATATCAGGAAAGCAAAGATAAAGAACAAGCTGCACCTGGCAAAAGAAGTTAAAGACGACAAGAAGAGATCTGTAAATTCTATAAGTATACTGGCCAGAAAAAGAAGGACCAAGAAGCTGCGGGTCCTCTGTTAACAAGCCTGGGGGAATTCCTAACAGAAGATGCAAAGAAGGTGGATCTACTCAACAGCTATTTTGTCTCAGTCTTCACAAAAAAATTAAGCTGCAGCAAACACCTAATAAAGATTATCTGGGTAAGGAAGGTAGGAGATAACAAAAGAGACAGTCAGAGAGCTTTTATTGGGTCTGAATGAATTCAAGACAGCAGGGCCAAATCTGCTTCATCCCAGATTCCTGAAGAAACTGACAGAGGAGATCTCCGAACCCTTGGCAATGATTTTCATGAGGTCATGAGAGATAGGCCAGGTACCAGAGGACAGGAAAGGAGCAACTTAGTGCCCCTCTTTAAAAAAGGCAAAAAAGGAGGACCTGAGGAACTACAGACTGGTTAGCCTCACCTCAAAACCTGATAAGTTACTGGAGCATATCTTAAAGAAGGCTGTTTACAAGCATCTGGAAGAAGAAAGGCTGATCACAAGCAGCCAGCACAGATTTATGAAAAACAAATTGTGTTAAACTTGATCTCCTCCTTTGACAAAGTAACTACTTGGGTGTATGAAGGCAATGCTGTGGATATAGTGTATCTGCATTTCAGCAAGGCTTTTGACAAGGTTCTGCATAACCTTCTCATAAACAAATTGAAGAAATGTGGGCTAGATAAAACTACTACAAGGTAGATAGATAACTGGCTCAACAGCCACAAGCAAAGTGTAATTATTAATGGGTCCATGTCAGAATGGCAGGAGGTTTTGAGTGGAGTCCCACAGGGGCTTGTCCTGGGTCTGGTGCTGTTCAATGTGTTTCTAACAATTTGGATCTCGGCATAGAAAGCTTCTTGAGCAAGTTTGCAGATGACAAGAAACTTGGAAGGACTGTGAACACCTTGGAGGATGTGAATGCAATTCAGAAGGATCTTGACAGATTAGAAAATTGGGCTAGAGCTAACAGAATGGAGTTCAATGCAGACAAATGCAAGGTGCTATGCCTTAGGAGGAACAATCAAAAACACAAAAGGAAAATATAAAATGGGAGATATAACTGGATAACAGCACAATGGAAAATAATCTGTGAGTCTTGGTATATCATAGACTCAATATGAGTCTGCAGTGTGATGCAGCGACACAAAAGTTGAATGTGGCTTTGGGATGCATTAGGTAATAGTGTCTCCCTACTTGGCACTGGTTGAGCCTCATCTGGAGCAGTTCTGGATTCCACATTTTAAAAGGGACATGGAGAAGTTGGAGAGGGTCCAGAGGTGGGCAATGAAAATGACAAAGGGCTCGGAATGCAAGTCATATGAAGAGAGGCTGAAGGAGCTAGGCACGTTGAGCTTTTGGAAAATATGCTTAAGAGCAGATATGATAGTCTTCAAATACTTGAAGGACTGCCAGAAAGATAATGAAAAGCAGTGGGTATGTGTAGGGGGTGCACCCCCTGTGAGCACCGGTGCACCCCCTGACAGCCAGTGTTCCTCGCTTAGGTGACGGGCAGGGTGGGCAGGCGAGAGCACTCGTGCCCCCTCTGAGAGTGCCAGCTGAGGAGTGGGAGTGCCAAGAGAAGTGATCCTCATGGTTCCCCACATGGCTGATTGCACTGACTGGCAGGTGGTGGGGGGGGGCATCCCCCCGCAGCTGATTGCGCTGATCTGGAAGTGCTGCACTGCTGGCGCTTCTGGGTCGGCCCAAAGCTTCCGGGTCGGCAGGATCAGCTGCAGGGGGACCCCTCCCCCTGCAGTTAGCATGAATGGCCACTGGGGGACCCTGCCCTTGTCAGCACGATCAGCCATGGGGGGACCTCCCCATCACTGACTGGTTGTTGGGGAGGGCAAGTGCCCCCCCAACTCAAGAGGAACCAGTCGCCCATGATGAAAAGCACGTTTTCTCTCTTCCTGCAGAGAGGAGGATGCAGATCAATTACTTGAAGCTGCAGCAAAGTAAGTTTAGATTAGATATGTGGAAAAACTTCTTCACTGTTAGAGCGCTGAGGCAGTGGAATAGACTGCCTAGTGAAGTTGTGGACTCTCCATTACTGGAGGTGTTCAATAAGAGGTTGGATATCCACTGGTTGGGGATGATCTAGGCATAGCTATGTCTATGTTCTGCTATAGGTACTTTTCATCCTTCGGGTTTGCCTCTTCCCTATCTGTTCTGCTACATGTGTCATGGCATTTTTAAGCCTTCCTCAGAGGCATTAGGTGTTGGCTACAGCCAAGACTGGGGACTTTGACCGTGCCAATGCCTGTTATGAGACCAAAGTCAGAGAGGTTCCTGTCTTGCCCCTCCACTCAGGGTCAGACCAATCACCATTTTGGGGGTCAAGAAGACATTTTTCCATATTCAAACTGGTATGGATGGTGGAGGTTTTGCCTTCCTTTTTAGTGGGGGCTTGGCTCTCTACCTGGGATCTCTTGATTGTCATATGAAATATTGTCATATATTGACAACATTTTATAGAAGCAGGATGTTGACTGTGGTTCTTGTGGTTTACCTGTGGTAGGTTTGTGTTGTGTCGGGGTTGATGGTAATCTTATGTAAAGTTTAGATTATGGATTGTATAAAATGGTTTGGATAGGGATGATCCTGCTTAGGCAGAGTGTTTGACTAGATGACCTCTGGAGTTGTTTTCTAGCCCTACTTATCTATGATTCTCTATGATTCTCTTTATAAAGGAGAGTTAGGTGTCACAGAATGGGATTCCCAAAAGTCAGTTTACTGACTGCAAACTGCCTGAGTAAACAGAAAACATAGAAGAGAGGGTGGCCACATCTACATGAGACGCGGACTGCACAGTTGTTACTGTGCAGACACTTATTACTTGCATACCCAAGTACTAAATGATTGCACAGTAACCAGCATTACTGTGCAATAGCATCCCTGCACAGCTTCCTGGTGATGCTGACTTTGCAGTAGCTTGTTACTATTGCACTGTAGCTTGTTACTACTGCACAGTAACATCACATCACAGTTCTTGTCCCACAATTCTACTGCACAGTACTAATGAGCTACTCTGTAGTACGCATCTCATATAGACTTGGCCATTGTGTCTTGAAATCTGTTTCAGGCATAGGCACAAAACTCTGGGCTGAGCAGAGAAATTTATGTCAGATTACAATTCACAGCCCAGAACCCCCTCCTGGATTGAGGTATCTAAGTCATCAGTTTCAAAAAAGGGAGTGAAGTCCCTCTTTCCTTTTAAAACAGAACTGCAGAAAAAGGGCTGTTGCCTGCATTTATGTAATTGCTCAGTCATTAAAGTATTCACCCAAGATGTAAGAGACCAAGGTTCAAGCTCAACTCAATGTAAGGAATTGCAAACTCACATCTTTCACCTCCCAAGAGAGTGTCCTACCCGCCATGCTGAGTGCTATTCTGTGTGGGGATGTTCTCCTGTTGCAGTTATACCAGTTTCCCAAAAGGAATTTAGGTTTCATTGGGACAGAAAGAAGGAACAACTGGGAGTATGACTGTATAGCTTACTGATTGGGGCACTAACTTGGAAGGACGAAGTTCTGGTTTCCAATCACTACTCCAACCTTTCTCTGATTTTTAACTCTTTCAGACTTTGTTTTTCAATCAGCTGTCCCCAACCAGAGACACTCAGTGGATAACATGATTAAAAAAACAAAACAAAAACATTTATCTCAAAAGTTGTCACAGAATGGTATCTGAGATGCTGAGCTCCACTCCCCCGCCATATTTTGGAATGGAAAATAACAGTGCTATCTTGTTTGTCCCTGTGGGGAAAGTGCTGCCAAATGTTATCTTTGTAATGCTGACCACTGTGCCAAGAGACCTGGCTCAGTAATGTACAACTTTTTTCTATGCTATGAAGCCAAAGAACATCAGTTTTCCAAGTCATTTTTCATTCTGAGTAAAAGGAATTGGCTGTGCTACAGGAAATATTACAGCGTACTTCAGTGTTTCATCATGCAGGAAAGTTTTATTTAACAATAAACTATGAACTACAAAAATGATGAAAATATGTGAGACATTCAAAGGTACAAGATTCCATTTATTACTGTCTTAAATTTTATTTTCAGATTCCTACTGAGGACACAACTCTAGTCTTTTTCCAGAAGACTCTCCCTTAAAAGATTATCTTTTGTCTATTCAAAGTATTTTTATGAATATATCTGAGCAACAAAGGCTTAGCACTGGGTGTCACTATGTTTTCATCCATCCAAATAAGTTGGAGCCTACTCCAAAGCTGATTAATATCAATGGTTGACTTTCTATTGCCCTTAAAAGGCTTTGAATAAAGTTTATGGTTGTCAGCACAATAATACTAAAAGTGTCTAAAATATATTCTATTGTTTATTTATTCTTGTAGAATATATCCAACACTCTAGGTGCTTAAAGAAATGAAAAACATGACATTTAAAAGCATATGTATAGATAATACACTGGTTTCCTTCTAGCTGAATATAATAATCACCATACAGCTTATTGGTCACCCTTCTACACCTCTTCTCCCCCTCCCTCGCACATCTTGTCAGTACAAACCAAGGAAAAATGAAACAGGTAAAATAGGACACAGTGATGGCACTTAATTTCTCTGGAAACACCATCTTCTAGCAAATTAGGTATCTATTTAGTAGCCGGGAATGTGGTATTCTATTTTTTTCCTGACATGGACTAACTTGTGCACTAATATGAGTCACTCCAATGTTTTTGAAATTTTTGGCTTAGCAAAGTGTGGTTGACTTGGTTAATCTTAATCTAAGCCTTTGAGAAGTCAATAGCACCATTGAAAATTAAACAAAAGTTGTCTCAAGTTCAGTGTGCAAATGAGGTCACCTAAAATCAGATGGCTGCTCTTAATTACTATGGCTTTAACCATAGTAATTAAGATTGGATTTTAGATTGGACATTAGGAAGAACTTCTTCACAGTTAAAGTGGCCAGGGTCTGGAATGGGCTCCCAAGGGAGGTGGTGCTCTCCCCTACCCTGGGGGTCTTCAAGAGGAGGTTAGATGAGTATCTAGCTGGGGTCATCTAGACCCAGCACTCTTTCCTGCTTATGCAGGGGGTCGGACTTGATGATCTATTGAGGTCCCTTCCGACCCTAACATCTATGAATCCTAACCTCTTTGTGATGCAATTGCTTCACCTTTAAACAAAGTATTTTTGTTTCTCTCATGAGGTTTTGGAAGACACAAAATAGACTATAAAGAGGTTTTGGAAGGCATAAGTAAACTGCACTTGCAATGTATTATTATGGTCATTCAGTGACAGAAATGGGCTGAGCTCAGGATACTCTTGACTCATTTCTCCAATTGTGGGCATTATCAGCACAGTACAGTCTTTGCTAATTCCTTATCTTGATGACCAGGTGTTTTACTGGGCAGCAGAAAAGTGTCAAAGTCTTGTCTGTGAAAAATTGGATGCAAATTTGCCAAGTCTTGCATTGGACCATGGCCACCTTAGGAGCTCTCTGTGTGACTTACCTTCTATTCACAATTCTAACAATGTATGAGGCAGATCCTAAGATTTTTTTTTTAAATCTGTCAATATCTAATGCAGTGGGGGGCAATCTTTTTTTGGCAGGCATGCCACTGATTAGCCCTGAACCCTGCCTGACTGCCACTCTGATCCCTTTCCTATGCCTTTTCTTCTGTTCAGCTGTTTGCTTCCTGCCCTATCTGTTGCTGTGCGGGCGACTGTTCCCTTCTGCATCTGCTGTGTCACCCAGATGCTACCCAGGCACTTGTGGCACATGTGCCACTGGATGTCCATGCCTGATATAAATAATTCCAGCTTGCATCCCAAGGCACAATTCAACAAGATGGCCAATAGATTGGAAGACATTTGGCATATCCTACCTGAGCTGTGTTGGAACTATGACAAGCTCAGCATTAGGAAAATGCAGAAATAAAGGCTATACCAATGGTTTTGAATCTCCATAGCTCCAAACAGCATTATCATATTTCTATTACATTTTGTATGCTGGGCTAAAACTCTGCATATGAAATTTTAGGCAAATAAGTGTGGGGGAGAGTGTCTTAGAAAATTGCAATAGGAAGCTTCCTTCAGCCTGAACCACTACAGCTACAGACTAGTAATAAAAGCATTTTAAGTAACACTGAAAATGATAATAGCAAGACAACCATCATAAGCAGAACAGAAAAATAACATCAAGCTATTGGAATAAGTTTACAATAGAATAAAATCAGGCATGGGTCTAGGAACAATAAGGGCATAACCGGAATAAATAGCACCATAGGCTACTGTTAGGCTGAGAATGCTCCAAACAAGCCCTGTTTTACATCATGCCTGTTATGGATGTAGCTTGTTTCTTTTGTGTCAACAGATGCCTCTTTCCCTATGAAAACTCCTGCCTGTTATTCAGTGTATAGATGGATTCGTTAACATTTATATCAGAAATTGGCTAATTAAGAATTAGGCTGTTTTGTGATCTTAACAATATATCTTATTCCTACAGATCACTTCCTGTGCATATAGCCCAGAGCACAGCAAAAATAGTTCATTAGAGATAATGGGAACAAACTAGGGTAACTAAGCAGAATCATGGCTAAATAGTTTTTTAAATGATATTTGAAAAGTGGGAGGAAGGAGGTGTGACACGGCCATTTCAGACAGTGAATCCTAGAATACTGGAGCAGAGGTGCAGGAATGAAGAGCTCTTGCAAGCTGAGCTAGAAGAGTCAGACGGATAGGTCCTATCCCTGTGCTCTTGAACATAGATTAACATGATGAGAGTGACAGTCTTACATAGTTTTTGAGGCGGTAGAATTGCCTTCTAGCACCATTTTTCTCTTTTTTCCTCCATCAGTTTTTAACTCCTTTTGCTTCCTATGAAGCTGCTAACATCTTCCTCTTAAGAAGGTAACATTTGGCCCTTACTCTGTTTCCCAGTTCCAGTTCTTAGGCTGCTGATATTAGGGTAACATAGACAAGTGAAGCCATGTATCTGTTCTTGATGGGATGTGTAAACACTACACCAGTCTGGAAGGGGTGAGTGACTGTCTGTTATATGTGTGAGTGTCTTCACGCCACTCTGCTTCACCTATATGATACATCAGAGCTGGAGAAAGGCTTGTAAAAGGAGAAGCTCTCAGTTTAGAAGGGAGCTGTTCAAGGAGCAGCACAGACCTGTAGTCCTTAGGCTCCTGGCACAGTCCTGACATAGGACAGAACTTGTTCCCACTGTTATAGACTGTTTGATCTCCTTGGATGGCAGATTGCTTTTGGAGAGCTTGCTGATGACTATCAAGCATATGTTCAGTCAGACTATATGTTGTCCAAGGCCCCAGGAAAAAAATGAGGCTGACAGCTCAGCTGGGACTACTTGTCTTGTTGCTTGTCCTCTTCCCCCTAATCCCCTCCCCGCCTTTTAATTCTTTTCATTTTCCCATAAACTTGGAAAGGGTAAAAATGCAGATAATAGGGTCCTTTCCCAGTGAGGACAACTGCTGTAACCTGGATGGTGCCTAAACTAATCACACCAGAAGCAAGAGCTGTAGAGCATTTAGGCCTCTGGCATTAGGTCTACAGGTGACTATCCAAAATTGATTCTGTAAACAGCAATGAGTAACATAACCAGAAGTACTAGGAAATAAATGAATTGGCTAATAAGGAAATTGGGGAGAAAATTTAAGGCATATTATTGTGTTATGAAGAGATAGGGAGATCCTGATCTGGTTCTGGGTTTGCAGTCAACAGTGCCAAAATCATCTGAGTTGTTTTCATGAGATTTAAGCCCCAGCTGGCAGGAATATTGTGAAATACAATTCTTCTTTTGCAATTCCATCCCCATGACATCTCCTGAGAATTTCAGTGGCAACTGAACTGGAAAGCAGTATCCTTTCAGTCTTGGATCTGGTTCAGAATAATAACACTAGAGGTGGATTTGGAGCTAGAGATTCTGATATTAAAAAAATCACTTCCTCACTTGACCTGTAAGGGGGTTTGGATGTGAGGGTTAAAATGTTGGCTCATCTCTAGTGTAATACATGCAAACTTCATGTACTTAATGTTATTATGAAGCATGGCAGCACTCAACAATGCTTTAATATAAATTATAAAATATATAAATTAATTACTATAATCTATTTTACCTAAATATGAAAATTTGTAAAGTGGAACCAGTTTTATTTTAATGCACTGGATCCAAGGAGCCCAGCTAAATATTGGCTTGTAATCCTAGACTAGAGGTTTATAAACAACCACTACTGCCTATATATAAGGCAAAAATATTTCATATAATAAATTTAAGAACTGAGGCTTTATCCCAAGAAGTACTTACTTGCTTGCTTAAGTAGGCGCAATAAGGCAACTTACTCATGTGTGCACTTAACTTTCAGCATGTATTTACAAGATCAGAATGTCATTACAGAAGATGAGATCTGCATGCCTGAAACAGAGACAAACAGGTGTCATCTGGATAGATGAGGTACCTCCTGTTGTATTGCTTGCTAATGGGCAATACTAGCCATATGCTGCAGATATTACACAGTAATAGATGATTGTAATGCTGGAAGAAAAATGGCACTATGATACTTTCAGGGTAAAAGCTAGGAAGCAAGGCTGATTTCCTTGAAACGTGGAGTCAGGACATTTCATGAAGGGAAGGCAGAGTTCATCTTTACCTCTCAGATGAAAGAGCAAGTTGTGTATTCTTCATTTTCAGTGGACATTTTTTTTCCTTAAAAGAAAAAAAAAGATAAATAAAAACCATCCCCATCAAGATGGTGAGTTAAGTATAGGAAGGCAGTTGGTGCTCTAATATTCCTACAATTGTCTCATTTCCTCCAGCCTTATCATCAGGGAAAAACTCAATTGCCTCCAGTAAAATAGTCGATTTCCCTTTCTGCACAAAGGCCAGTACCAGTTATTGTCATCTAGTCAGTAGTCTCAAGTAATAAAGATTAAAGGTCTCCCTTGAAAACTTCTTAAAAGATCCAGAATCGCTGCTGGTATAAATCAGGTCACTATCTCAACTTGCATCAATACAAAGGAGCCTGACCCTCTGTACGTGAAGGTGGAATCATTCCCATTACTCATTTTAAAAATGAAAGCAGAGATTGTCATGTTTCTCATGAGCCAAGCAGCTGGTGCTTGCACAAAAACACAATCAAATGTGGGATGCATGATATAAGCAGGAGACTGGGCCATATCATAGGAAAGTAGGACTGGAAGGGACCTCACAGTCATCTAGTTTAAACTGCTGCTCCAGGTCAGATTATCCCTGATTGTCATGCCTAGCTCCTGGGCAAGCATACACGGCCAAAGGAACAACCCCGTCCTGTACTACCTATGAAAAGTGTAATTAAAGTCTCTGTACTCAGGTACTCCATTAGTGTTGCCAGGTTTGGCACGTCATACAATTTTGGCCCCTGCTAGATGCTTTGTGGGTTGGTTCCACACTCCATCTTCCACCCACTTTCCAGTTCTGCTACCTTTCTGTTTTTGGCTATGCTTTCCATGTCTCTTCCTCCTAAAGAAAACAACCCTCAAGGTTGCTGGAAGGAGTAGACACAGTCTTCTTTCCCACCACACACCAGCTAAGAAGTTGTTGCATGGGAGAGAGAGAGCAGCCAATACCAGTTTCACAGCAGAAAGAGAGCAAGCAAAAAGTGATAGCAATGCAGGGTGATTCTGTTCCCTTTTTTCTTCCTAGCCCAGTGGTTCTCAACCATTTTAGACTCAAGGCACTCCTTGTTAGACTCAAGGGACCCCTTGTTAGACTTAAGGCATCCCTTAATAGACTCGAGGCACCCCTCAGAAACTGCCAGCTTTTCATTTTTCTTCTTTGAACTACAGAAAAAAGAACAATTCTGTTACAAAAAACTTGGAAAGACCACAGGAGGTGAGAATATTTTAACAATATGAATTCCTATTTGAAATATCTGGATTTATCTTGTGCATCATGTTTGCACACCTAGCAATACTAATATTGCATGACACCCTGACCTGAGGCACCCTTGAAAGGATCTCAAGGCACCCCAGGGTACCATGGCAACTTGGCTTAGAATCATTGTCCTAGTCTATGAACAATAGATTGATCTGCCCATGCAACTAGGCCTAGGAACAGAAAGAAGATGGTCTCCTTTCCTGTATTTCTGTGAAGGGGAATGGAGTAAGGAGAAATGGAAACTGCATTACTCAGTAGATACTGATGAGAGCTGACAGTAACGCAGCTGTCACATATTCCAGGAAAGGGCAGGGGAAGTTCAAGGATGGAAAGAGAAAAAAAGATTTAAGAAAAATCTCATGATTTTGGGGTTTGACATATAATTGTGGGATATAGTGAATGAACAGTACTACTCCCTCTGCTTCCTGTCTCCTTCTCTACCAGCCTGCGGAGTAGCAGTATTATCCGCTGGTGGCGTGTGTAGTAAGCATGGGAAAGGGCATGTTCCTTCCGAGTCCCAAATTGTTCTGGGATTTATCCAGTTTCATGGTGCTCCCCTGGAGTCAATGAGTCTTCATGACACCCAAATATAAGACTTACTTTAAAAGTACAATGAATACCAGAGTAAAGACCTTGGGATTTGATTAATGGAAAATAGACTGATCAGATTTGGTTTTGAAGAAGCATGGAGACTGTGGCCAAAATACCATCTGTCTCTCCCCAAACTCTGCTATCTGACAATTTGGTTACTGTGAACGGGATACCTGGGTCAATCAAAGGGGCATGTTAGGACCCACTTCCCGTGCCTGAGCTCGTTCTCGCCTGCCATGACTTGATGGGAGTAAAAAAAAGAAACAATAAAGAGCTCTCAGGTAAGAAGCTTCTGATTTAATAAAGGCTCTAACATGCCACGCCCTGTCCTGCCACCATCTCCAGTTGCTAACACGGGGTCAGGCTCCCGCTAGTATGATACAAATGTAAGCCTGGGCAGCAGCCTCTCTATATTCAAGGAACATGAAGGTCAGCTCTTCTTGCGCTCCCGCTCCTGCAAATGAACAGCCGCTTGCTGTGCCAATACTTCTTACAGTGGCTTGCAAGCCCCTCTCCCCTCAACGCTATCTGGGATGAGCAGGGATCTTTAATAAGACACAGTCACTGGGAACTCTGCATCCACATCTGGTCCCTACCTCGCTTATTCACAGTCTCACAAAATACTGGGAATAACCATGCCAGCTTCCCCCAGCCACAGTCTCTCATTAACCCGAAGTACCTGTCCTGGAGACTGCCGTGCCAGCTTTGCTTGCAACTCTCCACAGGTCCCGCCATCTGCTTTCTGTGAGAGAAAGCTTCCCCGCTTCCTCCCTCATGCGTGTGCCTCTGCACAGGAAAAACTGCTCCATCGCTCTGGCTGGCTCTCAGCCACTGCTTGGGTTCCCCTTCCGGGGGAAGTCTCTAATCAGCCTCAGGTCTTATTATACAAATCCTCTAGGTGGTAATAAACATCTCCCGGCTGGCCTTGATGCCAGTCTGTGAAACCTTAATGGACAATTAACAAGTCTCTGCTCAGGTACCTGGCCGGTCTGGGTGTGCTTTATTGGCAATTAACACTTCTCTCAGGTGGCTCCGTAACAGGGTCACGGGCTTCCTGTTACAGTTACCATGGTCACTGCAGAGAGCAGACACCTCTGTCCCCATCAGCTTCAGGTAACCCTGAGTTGTAACCTCAGCTGGATACATTCCTGAGGGAGTGGGAAACCTGCTCCCTCTGCCTATGTGACTGGCTTCACATACCTGGGTGGGGGCTTAAACTACCTATTTTTCTAAGCAGTGGGAGGGGGCTAGAGACCCTGCCAGTCTACACAGCAACCAGTGATGCATTTCAAATTGGTTGGCTAGCAGCCAACAGTTGTTGGCCTTCATTGGATCAGGTAAATGAAGTCATACAGTCTATATAAATTAAGGACTGCCCAGGAGGAGGAGCAGCAGCCATGATGAGAACTCAAACAGAATCTGTACCATCTGAAACTCACTCTCTCTCAAAACTCATGGTCAATGAACTGTTTTCCTCCAGAGGAAATCTCCACCTGCCTCTGGATGATACTTGTGAGTAAGCTGCTTGAGATCTTACTAAATATATAACTTGCAGTAACACAGATGTGTAATCAAAGGCTACCATGCCACTGTTTGCTCTAAGGTATTTCTCCAATATTGCTCTACCCTGTACTCTATTCCAAACCTACTCCTTGTAACCAATAAGGTTCTCTGTTGTATCTAACGTGGGAGACTTATTGGAAGAGGGCCTAGATTATGCCTTGGGGTCCCCTTGGTTCAGCTGACCAAGGGAGACCACTATTTGTGCTTCAGGCTGAAGGAGGCACCCCAAGTTCTTACAGTGGGTCAAGTATCCTCAAGGACTACTAGGCCTGTGTTTCCCAGGGGGTGCAGATCCAAGATCCATCCAGACTATGGGTGATGGCAGCATTACCCCCAGGCTTGCAGGTGTGCTCCAGGAAGGGGGTTGGCTGGATGTGAGGTGCCCCTAAGGAAGGCACTCAGAGCCTGGAAGATGGCTGGGCACAGTGAGGTGGGTGGCTCAATGCAGAAGCACCCCCTACTGGCCCAACACAGAGATGTCCACTGACCAAATAAGCAGAGTATTGTGCTGGGCACCATGTCCAGCTACCCATAGCAACAATATAATTTCATTTTATTTGGTTTCTGTTAGGAAATGGTATCAACTCAACTCAAGTATGAAGTTGCAGTCACTACTTTATGTACTTCTCTGATATTTAGTTTGCTGGGTTAAAACATAGGATTTTGACAGAGAAGGTTCTTTCTCCTTCAAAGCTGAGAACAATTTGAAGATGAAAGAATGAGAGGTAAGGGATGGTGGTTTCTGAGACTGGTGGAGTGAGCAAAAACATTTGCTGCTTTCTGCAAGGTTTATCCTGGAAACAGGCATGGCTAGTGGAGGTAATAAAAGAATGATTATTAGTAGGAGGAATTCTTAGCAAACACCCAGAGCAAAGGGAACCATACTTCTCTAACATCCATTTCCCATTACCAGCCCTGTCCTTAAAATCCTGGAAACTCATAGGTAATTCTGATAGTAATGGAATAAATACTGCCTCCTTCCCAAATGACTATTTACCATGTTTTAGGGCAATATTATGCAAAGCACTAAAGTGAAATGGAGTTGATGGTTCTCAGCACCTCCTAGGCAACACTCTGTACCTCTTAGGATTGGACCCTTGGAAACAAATCTATGCCTGTCTTTCATGTCAGTGAAATCAATGTGCTTCTTCTCTACAAAGTGAGGGTGAATGGAGGAAAGCCACACAAGGATGGAACAAAAGACCTCCAGCACACATACTACTTATGTAGCAGTTTGAAGGGAGTTAAAGGAATTTATGCATGGTTGCCTTGGACCTTTCTGTGTCACCCATGCCACCTCTAATCTCCACCCCTCAGGGGACTGTATGTTAGTGCACATGACCCTTGAGTGTGCCAGGTTGCAGCCCCTTCACTTCCACCTCCAGAACCTACTCCTGAGGTTCTAGCTGAATTTCACCCACCACCTTTTTGTTTTTGGTCACCCCATCCATGGCCTCATCAAGGCCTGGGACCTCTTGGTCAACCTCCTCCTGGCCCTGGCCAAGTGGGCCCTGTACTTGACCAAGAAGGAGCCTCTGGCTGGGAAGGTGCCCAGAGACTGTGGGGATGCTTTCCTCTCACTTTTCCATGCACATTTCTGGGCAGAGCACCAGTGGGCAGCATCCACTGGCTCCTTGGATGCCTTTGAGGACCGGTGGGTATGGCCTGGGGGACTCTGCTCTGTGTCCCCCTCTGGAGTACTTACTTTCACATTTTGACCCTTTGACCCCCACATCACTCCTACCTTTTTCTTCCTTAGTTGTCCCACCAAAAATAAATAAATAAAAAAAAATTATCAGTTGTATCTTTCAACATTTGGCCCCACACAGTGGGGGCTATTAGTTAACTAGGTGGGCCTTAGGGCCCACGGTCCCTGGAAGACACAAATAGACAGGGGACTGTGTGTGGACTTGTGGAGGATGAAATAGACTGTGCTTAATTTCTTTGCCTTGGAAAACAGTTTATTCTCTCCTACCTTCCTATTCTGATCATTCAAACTCACTTGTACTAGTCTCACAAGTTGGTCATTCACGTCTAAATCATTTAAAAGGACAGATTGATTTAGTTCAAGTGTGAGACTGGAAATGACAGCAGCACTTAGAGCACAGCAACACAAATAAGTTACCATGAGGTAAACTAGGGTATGAAATTACAGATCTTAGCTCCATACTCCATAGTACTCCATCGTATCTTCACAGTACTACTCCATAGTACCTTCCCTTGTACATGCTCTTACCCAGGTGTAAATGTATACCACTTTCATTAAGAAGTAAGCGACTTAGCAACTACCACTGGCTAACAGCAGGTCCATGGACAAATACTACTCAGAGTAGGTAACGTGCTGTCAGCTCACACTCTAGATTATCTCACATTAACTTGTTCACGTAGCCATAGACTTATGCTGACATCTGAAGAGAAATATCACTAACCACAAGGGTGAGAAAAGTAACTTAAATTGTACATTCTCATTTAGATCTGGATACTATAGTTCTTACTTAGAGATAATTTGCTTAACCAAGCACAAATAGGAGGCCCCTAAGGATGTATTAACTTAGGCAGAGCACTGGTAGAGTAGCTCCATGAGTAAACAGACTGCTAGGAAGGTACCAAAATAAACAAACTTGGTTCTGGTTTTATATTTAGGGAAACTTTTATAGGAACATTTGCACCACAAAAGATAAAATAATACCTTAAAACACTTTTTCTGCTTTGCTTAGCCCCTGTATATACTTTGTTGCCAGACACAAAGCCAACTCTGCTGTTTCTTTTCTGGTGAGATAAAATTTAAACCTATTAAATTTCATCCTCATTAAAGAAAGAAGGGGACTGATGCAAGGATACAAATAAAAATGTATTTTCCTTTACTGAATGTTTTAATGCACCTTTAAGTGATGCTTTTTAGCCTGTTATGCAGTAAGGCTGAGGAAAGATCAAACATTTCTGCTTACTTGTTATTACTCAGTTTCTAGAAGAATTTATTTCCAAAGGAATCAAATTAATCTCTCTCTCTGTACCATGAAATAGGGGAAGAGAGGACACTAAAATCATTCATACTGTGCTAGTGACAGCAGCAAATGCTTCACACTTCAGTAGGTAGCACCACAACCTCCATCCTTTGACTTATGTATTGAGTCTCTAATGAGAGGAATTTCCCATGAAAAATGCCTCTTCAAAAGGCTGCATAAGGAAAGGGAATTTTATGCACCCATAGCCATCGCTTCTGAGATCAGTGATTCTAAAATATGTTTCTGCTGTGAGTTACTAGATGAGTTGCTTATGGACTTTACCTGCTGGAAGTGGCAAATCTCACTTACAGGTATAATACTACTGACAATAAAAGTGTCAATATTCATAGTTTCATAGTTGGTAGGGTCAGAAGGGACCTGAGCAGATCATCAAGTCCGACCCCCTGCCATAGCAGGAAAAAGTACTGGGGTCAAACGACCCCAGCAAGGTGTTCATCTAACCTCCTCTTAAAGACCCCCAGGGTAGGAGCCAGCACCACTTCACTTAGAAGTTGGTTCCAGATCCTAGCCGCCCTGACTGTGAAGTAGCGCCTCCTGATATCTAGTATGAACCTACCCTCTGCCAGCTTGTGACCGTTATTTCTCGTCACTCCTGGTAGTGCCCGGGGGAACAGGGACTCCCCCAATGCCTGATGGTCCCCTCTGACTAGTTTGTAACAGGCCACTAGATCCCCCCCCAGCCTTCTCTTGTGGAGGCTGAACAGGTTCAGGTCCCTTAGCCTCTTCTCATAGGGCCTGCCTTGCTGCCCCCTGATCATGCGGGTGGCCCTCCTCTGGACCCACTTCAAGTTGTCCACATCTCTCCTGAAGTGCAGCACCCAGAACTGGACACAGTACTCCAACTGCGGCCTGACCAGTGTCGCATAGAGGGGGAAGATCACCTCCTTGGACCTGCTTGAGATGCATCTGTGGATGCATGACAAGGTGTGGTTGGCCTTCCTGACCATGTCCCCACACTGTCGGCCCATGTTCATCTTGGAATCCATAATGACTCCAAGATCCTTTTCTGCCTCTGCACTGACAAGAAGGGAGTTCCCCAGCCTGTCGGTACGCTGCTGATTCTTCCTCCCCAGATGCAGCACCTTGCACTTGTCAGTGTTGAAACTCATCCTGTTCTCATCTGCCCACTCCTGTAACCTGTCTAGGTCCAATTGCAGCCTATTCCTCCCTTCTAGCGTGCCCACTTCTCCCCACATCTTAGTGTCATCAGCAAATTTGAATAGGGTGCTTTTTACCCCCTCGTCCAAGTCACTGATGAAGATGTTGAACAGCACGAGTCCAAGGACCGAGCACTGGGGGACTCCACTGCCCACATCCCTCCAGGTCGAAAATGACCTATCCACCACCACTCTCTGCGTGCGGTCCTCCAGCCAGTTAGCGACCCATTTGACTGTGTAGGTGTTGACACCACAGTCCCTTAGTTTTTTAATGAGAATAGGGTAAGAGACAGTGTCGAAGGCCTTCCTGAAGTCCAGAAAGACTACGTCCATTGCTACTCCTGTGTCTAAGGATTTTGTGACCTGGTCATAGAAGGCCACCAGGTTGGTCTGACAGGACCTGCCTCTAATGAACCTATGTTGGTTGCCCCTAAGCATAACCTCCCCTGCTGGCCCCTCATGGACATGTGCCAGGATAATTCTCTCAAAAAGCTTACCCAGGATCAAGGTAAGACTAACAGGCCTATAGTTTCCTGGATCCTCCTTCCTCCCTTTTTTGAAAATGGGAACCACATTGGCCCTTTTCCAGTCCTCTGGCACCACACCAGAGCACCACGAGTGCTTGTAAAGCCATGCCAGGGGTCCCGCAATGACCTCTGCCAATTCCCTCAGCACTTTGGGGTGGAGATCGTCAGGACCAGCTGATTTAAATACATCCAGTCCCTCCAGAAGTTCCCTGACTAGATCCTCACTGATGCTAAGTCTAGGTGCACCTCCCCTGGGGCACGAGGGGGTCCTGGCAGATGGGCTGATCTGGTCCCTGCTCAGGAAAATGGAGGCAAACAAATCGTTAAATAGGTTACCCTTGTCATCTGGTGCGACAACCAAATTTCCTAGCATGTTTTGCAGAGGCCCCACGTTACCCAGTACCTTCTTTTTGCCCCCCATGTATTTAAAAAAAGAACTTCTTGTTGTCCTTGATCCAGGTAGCTAGTCCCAGTTCCATCTCTGCCTTGGCCTTCCTGACCGCCCCCAGCAACTGAGGTATAGTCCTCCCTGGTGATGGCCCCTCCCTTCCATTGGGTGTATGCCTCCCTTTTAGCCAGGAGACGTTCCCTATGCTTTTGGTGAGCCATGGGGGCTTTTGTGCCCTCTTGCCCCCTTTGATCCTTGTTGGGATTACCTCCCTTTGGGCTTGGAGGATCATCTCCTTAAGCAACGACCACTCCTCTTGGACATCCGACTCTCCACCCCTCCGGGACCTCAGTACTTCCCCAACTATTCTTCTTACCTCATTGAAATCTGCCCTCCTAAAGTTCAGGGCTGCTGCCCTGCTGCAGGCTTTTGCCACCTTGTGCTGGATGGTGAATTCCAGCAGGCGATGATCACTGTCGCCCAGGTGGTCGAGCACCTGCAGCCCCCTCAAGGGATCGTCACTTGTGGCCAGCACCAGATCCAACAAGGTGTCTCCCCTGGTGGGGCTGTGCACCTCCTGAGTTAGATGGAGGTTCTGTATCTTGGCTAGGAACCTATGTGAGCAGTAAGACCTGGCTGACTGCTCTTCCCAGCAGGTGTCTGGAAAGTTCAGGTCACCCATGATGACCATGTCTTTTGACTTAACTACCTCCGTGAGCTAACTTAAGAATTCCCGGTCTAGCTCTTCCCCTCGGTTGGGTGGCCTATAGTAGACCCCCACCGTTAAGTCCCTTTCCCCTCGACTCCCTTGTATTCTAACCCAGAGCACTTCAGTGTGCCCCTCATCTCACCTTGTGCTACTAGATGAGGATGTGTATTCCTCCTTGACGTAGAGCGCCACACCCCCACCTTTCCTCCCTGTCCTGTCCCTCCTGTATAGCCTATAGCCCTTGATATTCACTGCCCAGTCATGCGTTGGGTCCCACCATGTTTCTGTGAGCCCCACTATGTTTGGCTTGGTGTCAGCTAGCAGTAGGGTAAGTTCCTCCTGCTTGTTCCCCATACTACGAGCATTTGTGTAGAGGCATTTGTGGCCTCCTGAAGATGTGTGCACTCGCCCCCTAATCTCAGTACTGCCTGGGCCCCAGTTGCTTACCTGGGTATTCATTCTGCTTGTCGTTGGTCCAGGCTGGGCTGTTCTTGTGGGTGTCACTTGGTTTGGTGGTCCAAGGCTTCCTCCTCCCTCATCTTCCCTGTCCCCCAATGAGCCTAGTTTAAAGCACACTGGAGGAGATCTGCCAACCTAGAAGAGAACACACGCTTACCTTTGGGGGAAAGGTGAAACCCATCCCACCTGAGCATGTCTCTCATCATGATGTGCGGGTCATTGTCTAGGAAGCCAAAGCCTACCTCAAGACACCATTCCCGAAGCCACCAATTGGTCTCTCTGATACAGGCCTCATGTTGTCTTTCATGTCTGCTCACTGGTAGGACAGAGGAGAATACCACCTATGCTCCCATCTCCCTCAGCACACCCCCCGGAGCATGGTAGTCTGTCATCAGGTGATCAGGTCTTCTCCTGGTCTCATCATTAGTACCCACATGGATTAGGACCATGGGGTAGTAATCGGTGGGCTGGATCATGGCCTGGATCATCCCCGTCATGTCCTGAATCTTTGCTCCAGGGAGGCAGTAGACCTCGCATGTTGAGGAGTCCTGGCGACAGATGGGGCCCTCTGTACCTCTCAGGATGGAGTCGCCTATGATGATCACTCGGTGTTTCCTCCTCCGGGTCTGCTTGACTCCTTCAGCCTGTTTGGAGCATGAAGAGAGTGGAGTTGCCTCCTCTCTGGAGGTTTCCTCCTCTCCTTCCTTCTCCTGCAGTGTTGCCAGGGCCTCATACCTGTTCTCCAGCCAGACTGGAGGAACTGGTACTGCTTTGCTGCGAGCAGCCTTGGTTCTGGTTGTGATCATCTGCCACTCAGCAGTGGAGGGCACCTCCTGGGGTGCTTTTTCCTTGTGTGCATGGTCCTGCAGGGAAAGGAAAAAACCATCAATTTCATCCTCCACATCCCTGATTCCCTTCAGCCTGCTAACCTCCTCCTGGAGCTCCCTCACCTGTGCCTCCAGGGCTCTAAGATGGGCACCTGCAGGAGAAGGAAGGAGAGGAGGTGCGGGGGCCCCCAATCCCCACCCCCCTGGCCATGCTGGGCAACCCCTGCAGGACAGGAGGTAGGGGGACGCCAGCCCCCCCATGGGCTCTGTCTGGGTGGAGGCCTCAGACAAGCCCCAGGTAGGCAGCACCCCCCAGGCAGGGTCCCTAGCAGCAATCTGCATCGACACCATTGTATAAGTTGCTGTTTACTTAGATTTTTGTGTGGTGCCTTTGCCTGACCCTTGCAGGAGTCTCCCTCCTGGCCCTTCCTGCCCGCCCGCCAGCACGAATGCTGGTGCAAACGCCGGCGCACTCTGTAAGAGCGTCCTGCAGGCGCCCTGCAGGCACCCGTCTTAGAGCCCTGGAGGCACAGGTGAGGGAGCACACTCTGCGCAGTGCAACTCGGGAGTGCGGCTCCCTACCGCCTCAGCTAAAAGGGATCCGGGGGGCTTCCCCTGCAGATCCAGTTCAGCTGTGCTGGGTCCCTCTGCCCCACTTACCTTTGGGGGATCAGCTGTTGCTGCCACCACTGCTGGTTCCGCTGCTGCTGTGTCCACCTCTGATTCGGGTCTGGGAAGGGGGCACGTGTGTGAGACGCATGTGTGCCTAGATCCCTCCTTTCCTCCCTGCTCCTGGCTCCTGAGTGCCAGAAGCTGTGTCAAACCATGGCTTTTAAAGGCCGCAGTTTGAAATTCCCGCCGCTGCCCCAACAGCCAATCAGGCGCTCCGGCTTCCTGGAAGTGCCTGCCGGCAGTCCCGCCCCCTACACTCCCCTGCTGGGGGGATCCAGTGCCTCTGGAGCCTGTTCCCTGAGGGTTAACTGTGGGGGTGCTCCCTAGCCTAGGGAGACAGTCCCCGCTAGCCCTCCCCCTGTTTGCGCGCTCTGTTCATGCAGTGCGGCTCAGGAGCATGGCTCCCTATCAGTTCAGCTAAAAGTGATCCCGGGGCTTCCCCTCTGTATCCAGCTCACCTGTGCTGGGTCCCTCTGCCCCACTTACCTTTGGTGGATCAGCTGTTGCTACCCCCACTGCTGGTTCCGCTGCTGCTGCATCCACTTCTGCCTTGGGTCCGGTAAGGGGGCACACATGTGTATGGGAAGCACGTGTGCCTAGATCCCTCCTCTCCTCCCTGCTCCTGCCTCCCGAGTGCAGAAGCACTGTGTAGAAAAGGTTACGGTCCTCTCCTTGGACCATAACCTTGCCATGGTGGAGAGGTTTGTGTTCCAATGACTCAGAGTTATGTTGTCTGGAGTCTTGTACTTTGGGTGGGGTCTCCCCTAGTGAACAGGTTTGAGGTGAGGTCCCAGACTATGCATTGTCCAAAATCCTGAAGACCCCAATGGTGGAACAGGTGTACTTGAGGACCTGCTGATTCTCTGCAGGTGTGAAGGAAGATGAAGGCTGCAGCAGAATGGAGGTCTCCAGTTATTTTGGATATCCTTTGCACTGGGGTCAGGGCTCCTTCCTGTCAAATTTGTGTGGCTGTTGCTTGTGCACCAGCTTCCCCGTTAAAAGATGTCATGCACAGACCTCTACCAGGGATGTTAACATCTCCCCTAAACCAAGTCCTGTGGTGACAGGCAAGTGGTGGTGAAGACAGGAACAGTGATCCCTGGGAGTCTCTAGTCACAAATCTGCACATGGGTCACATTTGTGTGATGGTTGTTTTGCACTAACCAAGACAGAAATACAATTCAGCAGCTGCAACCATGATTGAGGATTCCTTTTTAGGATCTCCTCTGCTCAACCTGAATGAGGAAGGAGCTAGAAAAAGTGCCCTAAACATAGCCTGTCTCAACACATACCCCCACACCCTGGCTGTATTGCTGCATCCAGTGGGATCACTCTATCTGTCACTTAAACCAACAAAATAAAATACTGAAATTTGCCACATGGAATGTCCACACTCTAATGAACTCCCCAAAGAGTGAGTATCCTGAAAGAAGAACTGCCATAGTAGCTAGAGAATTTGCAAAATATTACATCGATATTGCTGCCCTAAGTGAGACCCACTGGGAAGATTAAGGCTTTCTGAAAGAAGAAGGAGATGCCTACAACTTTATTTGTAAAGGAAAGATCAATGCTGCCCATAGGTGTTCCTTCTGTGCCTATCTATAATGCAATTGGGAGATTTGTCTTGATCTGTGTTCTGGAATACAGAGGCAAAAAAACTCATTGAAGAGTTCAGCCTTGTCCCTCCTATCTGTCACCAATTGCCCTAGCCTGTCTTGTAGAGGTCCTATGTTACCCTGCACCTTCTTTTTGCTCCCTATATACCTGAAGAAGGACTTTTTGTTGTCTTTAATTTTTGTCACCAGCATGAGTTCCATTGCTGCTTTAACCTTCCTAAGTGACTTCCTGCAAGTGTGAGTCAAGGAAGTAGACTCATCCTTGGTAGCCACTCCCTGCTTCCACAGCCTGTATGCCTCTTTCTTTGTCCTTAGGCTTTCCTGGATTTCCCTGTTCAGCCAAGAGGGTTTCTTGGCCCCTTTCCCCCCTTTTGTGTGCAATGGGATTGTCTCCTTCTGTGTCCAAAGGATTGCTTCCTTGAGGAACAACCATCCTTCCTGGACTCCCATTTTGCCAATGCTCTTGATCTTCAATGCCTCACTAACTAATTTCCTGAGCACACTGAAGTTAGCCTTCTGCCCTGCTGGTTACTTTTCCCACCACACGCCAGATAGTGAATTCAATCAATTGATGGTCACTATCCCCTAGATTACCATGTACCTGCAGATCCCACACCTGGTCATCCCCTGTAGCTAGCACCAAGGCCACCAAGACATTTCCCCTAGTGGGACCGTATACCTCCTGCATTAGGTGAAGGTCCTGTATACAGGTTAAGAACCTATGTGAGCAGTTAGATCTGTCTGACTGCTCCTCTCTGCAGATGCCAGGGTAGTTTAGGTCACCCATGACAACCATGTCCCTTGATTGTACAGCCTCTGATAGCTGCCTTGAGAATTCCAGGTCTAGCTCATCCTCCTGGTGTGGTGGTCTGTGGTAGACTCCCACTACCAAATCCCTTTCCCCCCAACCTCCCTGTATTCTAACCCACAGTACCTCAATTTGCCCCTCCTCTGATCCCATCTTGATTATAGAAGATGTGTATTGCTCCTTAACATAAAGAGTAACATCCCCCCAACACACTTTTCCCCCACTCTATCATGTCAGCAGGAATGCAAGTTCCTCCTGCTTGTTCCCTATGCTCCTAGCTTTAGTGTAGAGACATTTAAGGCTCCCAATGGGTGCCCTTGTTACACCCCTGTCCTGATGCCTATTGGGCCCCTTAGTACTCACCTGGGCTGTTCCAGCCTATGGCTTGTGGCTCACTGATTCTAGGATCTCTTTGTCCTCTGCATCCCTGTCCCCCAGTGAACCTAGTTTAAAGCCCTATATAGGAGATCAGCCAACCTGTAAGAGAACGGAATCTTACCTTTTGAAGAGAGATGAAGACCATCACATCCCAGGATGCCCTTTTCATGGAAGTGAAGATCTGGGTAGAAGAAGCTAAAACCCACATGATGGCACTAACTCTGGAGCCACAGGTTGACTTCTCTGATGCAGGCACCTTGATGCTGATGATGACCACTGGCCAGAAGTATCAATAAGAAGACCACCTGCACCCCTGACTTCCTAAGCCTGGCCCCCAGAGCCCTGTAGTCACTCATGATACAGTTCAGACTACTCCTGGCTGCATCATTTGTGCACACATGGATGAGGACCATGGGATAGTAGTCAAAGGGCTGGATGAGGTCAGGAATCCTCGCAGTGATATCCCTGATCTGGGAAGACAGCATACCTCCTGCACCGTGGGACAGATGGGTGACAGATGGGTCCCTCCATTCCTCTCAGGAGGGAGTTGCCCACCACAGTGACTCAACATCTGTTCCTCTGACTGCCTGGTTGTCCCTCAGCCTGCATAGTGGTTATTGTGGATACATCTTCCCCTGCTGCATTCTCCTCTAGTGCTGCTAGGGCCTCATATCTGTTCCCCAGTTGTACTGGGGAAGTCATCTCAGCAGTACAATGACTGGCCTTGGAGGTGACCTTTTTCCATTCAGCTGCATCAGGTCCCTCCCATGCTGTCTCTCCACTAGGTGTCTGATCCTGCAGAGAATGAAAGTACCCATCAATCTCATTCTCTGCAGCCCTTATCCCCTGCAACCTGCTAATCTCTGCCTGGAGTTCCCTCACCTGCCCCTCCAGGGCCTCAATTTGGGCACATGTGGGACAGGTAAGGGGTCTCCTTTCCCCCCACCTCCCTCAGTGGCCCTGTCAGGCAACCTCTGCAGACAGGGGGCCAGGGGGCCTCCAACCCTCCTGAGGACTATGTCCAGATGGAGGCCTCAGAGGAGCCCTGGGTGGGAGGTATCACTGGGGCAGGGACCCTGGCTGCGCACCGTGTCCTTGCCATGGTTGAAGATTGAAGGCTCTTCCTCTTCTGCTCTGACTTACCTTTTGTGCCTATCCTAGCCTTGAACTGCTCTGTGAACTAGTTCCCCTGTTGGCAGTCCCTGTTCGCTGTCTGTGGTCAGAGTTGGGTGATACTGAACTCTGGAGTGGCACCATTGGGAAAAAGAGGGTGGGGTAAGTAAATTACAGTGGTCTCCTCCTCCTCAGCAAGTGTGCAGAGCATGACTTGCTCACCATGAATACTATCTTCAGTCCTAGTGACAAATTTAAGACCCCTTGGAAATGCTCAAGCTCTAATCATTGGCATCTTCTTGATTATATTATTTTCAGAGCCCATGATCATACTGATGTCCATATCACCTGAGTCCTGAGAGGTACAGATGACTGTTGGATGGACCACCATTTAGTCAGATCAATCAGGGACATACAGCTTGCACCACAACACTGTAAACAACCAAAAGGAATGAGAAAGAAATTTAACATCAAGGCACTCCAAGGGCATGCTAGATATGAGGCTCTTCAGCAACACCTAACTGAGAGGCTCTCTGACCTACCTGATGGCATCAAGGACATTCAGGCACAATGGGAGGAACTTAAGAAAGTTATTCACAAGGCATACAATGAATCAATTAAATACTCCACTTACTATCACCAAGATTGGCTTGATGAGAATCACATCCTAGCATTTATCCATCAGAAGAGAACCACATTCCTCAGTTGGCAAAGTGAACCCTTCAACAAGCAAAAATGAGAGGCTTACTACTGGCTTAAAGTTGTAGTTCAGAGGAGGCTATGGGACATCAAGGACCAGTGGTGGCAAGTGAAGGCTGCGGAGATCCAGAGTTTTGCTGATCAACATGACATGAGAAGCTTCTTTCAAGCAGTAAAAGCCATTCATGGGCCATGTTCTAATAGCCCAACCCCCTTGCAATCCCAGGATAGCTCCACCCTTCTCGTGGATAATGTATCCATCAAACAACACTGGAAGAAGCACTTCAAGATTCTACTCAACCATGGTTCTGAGATCTCAGCTGCCACCAACAAGTCCATCCCTTAACAGCCAGTAATAAAATCTCTTGCTGATCCCCCAGCCTTCAAGGAAATCTGAGTGCCATCACTCAGACCAAAAACAATAAGGGACCAGGACCAGATGGCACTCCTGCAGAGGTCTTCAAAGCTCGTGGAACAGCACTAGCAGAAAAACTTCACCAACTTCTCATTAAAATATGGGTTAATGAGGAAGCTCCACCTGACTTAAATAATGCCAACATTGTGACCATCTTCAAGAAAGGGGACAAGTCAGCATGTGGGAACTACTGAGGCATTGCACTCCTCTCTATTGCTGGGAAGATTTGTACTCACATCCTTCTGGATCATCTCCCCCCTCTTGCCAAAGATGTCCTTTCAGAATCCCAGTGTGGCTTTAGACAATCTTGGGGTACCATTGACATGATTTTTGTTACACAACAGATGCAGAAGAAGTGTAGAGAGCAACACCAGGAGCTGTTTATGACATTCATTGACCTAACCAAGGCCTTCAGCTCCATCAATCATGAAGTCTTATGGAAGGTGCTGGTTAGATTTGACTATCCATTGAAGTTTATTAACATCCTCAGGCTACTCCATGATAGGATGACTGTCACATCCTTTGCAATGGATCAGAGACAGACCCATTTACCATCCATACTGGTGTAAAGCAGGGCCCCAACCCTTTTCTCCATCTATCTTGCTGTGATTTTGATTCTCATCCATGACCACCTTTCTCCCAGAACTGGGGTTGAATATTGAATGGAGAGTCAGCTTTTCAACCTGTGGCACCTTCAAAGCAAAACAAAAGTTACCAAGACTGACATCACCGACCTTCAGTATAACTGATGATTGTGTTATCCTCGCACACACTGAGACCGAGCTGAAGTCCACCCTTCACCTTTTCTCAGGTGCCTGTCATAGCCTGGGACTCTTCCTTAATATTGAGAAGACCAAGGTGCTCCATCAGCAGCCTGCCCCAGAACAAATTGCACACTCCCCAACCCCTCACCCCCAATTACCACTGGTCCCTGGAAAATGTTGAGCATTTCCCATACTTTGTCAGCTGCCTCTCCCGGTCAGTCAGTCTTGAGATAGAAATCAAACATAGGATTCACTGTGTCAGCATATCCTTCAGAAAGTTGCTTCACCATGTCTTTGCCAACTGAGATCTGCA
Organism: Alligator mississippiensis; assembly: GCF_030867095.1. Classification (NCBI taxonomy): domain Eukaryota; kingdom Metazoa; phylum Chordata; order Crocodylia; family Alligatoridae; genus Alligator; species Alligator mississippiensis. Next base: position 438,475,681 of record NC_081824.1, read on the forward strand.
GATAAAAACTAAGATCCTGGTCTACAGTGCACTGGTTATCCCCACACTCCTCTCTATGGGTGTGAGATGTTGGCGACATAGCAAAGTAATCTTAAGCTCCTGGAATAGTTCTGTCAGCATTGCCTCAGCAAGATCTTTCACATTCAATGAAATGTGCACCAGTTGTGACCATTGCACCAGTGCCAGCATCTCTCTGTAGCTAACATAACCTGCGATGAGGCAAAGATCATGAAACATTGACTCTTCCGGGCTGGCCACTGTGTGTGGATGGCTGACACTCTTCTTCTGAAACAAGACCTCTTCTCTCAACTCAGTCATGGTAAGAGTATCTGTCAAGGACACAGGAAGCACTACAAGGACACCCTGAAATCATACCTTAAGAAGGGTGGCATCATCCTTACAAACTGGGAAGTGCTGGCTGGTAGCAGGTCTCAATGATGCTGCACCATTCATCAAGCTACAGTCTACTTCAAAGAGAACTGTGTTGCTCAGGAAGCCAAGAAATAGCAGAGGAGGAAGGAAAGTACACAACATCCTGGCCAACAGCTGTGTCCCCCAAGGCACCATCTCTCCCTAAGGCACTACCTGTCATATCTGTGGAAAAACTTTCAGAGCACAGATTGGACTCTCCAGCCATTTTAAAACTCACCAAAAATCCTGCCCCAGCAGACATTATCCTCATATCAAGGGATAGCTGAAGCCTGTGTAGAAAAACATCTACATAATTTCTCCTCTTAGCCATGGATTTATCACCATATTCTGAAGTGGTGGTGGGCTGGGATGCATGTGTAAGATTTCTAATTAGAATTTGTCTGACATGAGCTTTCAACTACTATTTCTTGGTACGTACTATTTCTTGATACTTCTTTCTCAGCTAAAGAGCTCATTAATACCTGATATTTTGTTGCCATTGAAGGTGCTTGTGCATCATCATCGCATAATGTTTCAGTCTTCTTTCTGATAAATTAAACAGATTTAATTCTTTAAGTCTTTTACTGTATTGAAACATGTTTGAGACTCATCTCCAATTTTCAAAATTATTTTTAAATCATGGACATCAGAGCTGTGTATAGTAGTCTCATTTTTATTTCACAAATACCATATACAGAGATAAATCCACTTCTTAATTCCTTATGTTGTCTTCCCTCTTTATATGTTGAAGCTTGTTTTAGCTTTTTTGCCACAGTATCTGAGTGGCTGCTCATGTTGATTTTCTTATTCACTGTGGGAATATCTACACATATATTTGATCCAGGATCAGTTTACTCATGAGTAAACTACTCATGAGTAAATGCTCCTGGGCAGGCATCTACACATGCAGGGAAGTGGATGCAGATTTGCTGCTAATAGCAGCCAACTACTCCCGCTTCCTGGACCCCTGCAATGGACCCCTGCCACCACCAAGAGGAGCTCTGTGCTCCCCCAGGGTGGTAGCCCAGGGGCTGGCAGGGAGCACCAGGACAGGAAACAGCTGACCCCTGGCTGGGGCGGGGACATTGCACCCTGCCCCAGGGGGCTACCTGTTGCCAGCTTGGGGGCAATTTCTCCTTGCCACAGAAGCAGGAAGCTCCTTCCCCTGGCTCCCTAATCAGGGGCTGGGGACTTGGAAAGAGCTTCAGAGGAGCTGCTAGCTGCCCCACCAGCAGATCAGGGCATGGGGCTGGGACCTACCCCACCCCTGCAGCTCTTTCCAAGCCCTGTGCCTTGATCATCCAATCAGGGCACAAGCTGGGACCTGCTTCTGACCAGGACAGTTTCTAGTCCCTGCTCCATGATTGTGGGGTGGAGTCTGGGGAGTTTATTCCATGCTCAGCTCTATGAGTGTGGAGCTGGGTGGGGAGCAGCTTGGGGAGCTTGTTCCCTGCTCAGCTCCATGAGCATGGAGCTGAGCAGGGAACAAGCTCTGAAGCCTGTTCCCCACCCAGCTCCATGCTCTTGGACCTGGGTGGGGAACAAGGTCCCCAGCCCTCACCAGCAGGAAGCTCCCAGCACCAGCTCCACACCATGGGGCCAATACTGGGAGAACCTTATTTCCCAGCACCAGCTCTGTGACCGTAGGTTCACAGACTGTAAGGCTGGAAGGAACCTCAGAAGATCATCGGGTCGAGCTCCCTGCACCAGGCAGGAAAGAAAGCTGCGGTCAGGTGACTCCAGCAAGATGACTGTTCAGTCTCCTCTTGAAGATTTCCAGGGTAGGAGATTGTACCACCTCTGGAGAGAGCTTATTCCACAGTCTGGACACCCTGACTGTGAAGAAGTTTTCCAAATGTTGAGCCTGAAACAGTCTTTAAGGAGTTTGTGGCCATTACTCCTGGCTTTCCCCGAGGGTGCCCTGCTGAACAGTTGTTTGCCGAGCCCTTGATGTACTCTCCTGATGTAGTGGTAAGCTCCTACCAAGTGCCTTCTCAGCCTTCTCTTTTTCAGGTTGAAAAGTCCCAGGTGTCTCAGCCTTTCCTCATATGGCTTGCCATGCAAATCTCTAATCATATGGGTAGCCCTTCTTTGAACTCTCTCAAGTTTTACCACATCCTTGTTAAAGTGCGGCACCCAGAACTGGATGCAGTACTCCAGTTCAGGTCTCACCAATGCCGAGTAGAGTGGAAAAATCACTCCATTGGTTTTGCTGGAGATGCATCAATTGAGGTATGCCAGAGTATTATTTGCCCTGCTGTCAACAGTGCATCACTACCAACACATATTATCACCCCCAGGTCCCTTTCATTTGTGGTGCTGGTCAGTTTGGTGGTGCCAAGTCTGTAGGTGTGTAGGGGGATGTTCACCCCAGGTAGAGTATTTTACATTTCTTAATGTTGACCTTCATCTGGTTCCAACTCGCCCAACTTGCTAGCCTGTCTAGATCTACTTGTATTTGTACCCTATCTTCAAGTGAGAACAAGCTTCCCTGTAACTTGGTATCATCTGTAAACTTGGCCAATGAGCTCTTCACCCCCACATGCAAATCATTGATAAAGATGTTGAGAAGTACTGGACCAAATACTAACCATGATGGGACACCAGGCCACTTTTCACCAGGACAACACAGATCGATTGATTAGGATTCTCTGGGTCCTATCCCACAGCCAGCTTTGTAGCTACCTAACTGTTTCACAGTTAAGCCCACAATCCTCCAATTTTCTCATGAGAAAATCATGGGATACCAGATCAAAGACTTTTTGGAAGTCAAGGTATACAAGGTATACCTCTCTCAGGCTGGAGAGAGTTCAGAGGAGGGCCACCCGTTTGGTGAGAGGGCAGCAGGACAGGCCCTATGAGGAGAGACTGAGGCACCTGAACCTGTTCAGCCTTGGCAAGAGGAGGCTGAGGGGGGACCTGGTGGCTGCCTACAAACTCATCAGGGGAGATCATCAGCAAATAGGAAGAACCCTATTCTCCCCAGCATCACCTGGGGTGACAAGGAACAACGGTAATAAGCTGATGGAGAGTAGGTTTAGGTTAGAGATCAGGAGGCAATATTTTACAGTTAGGGTGGCCAGAACCTTGAACCAACTTCCTATGGAAGTGGTCTTTGCCCCTACCTTGGGTAAATTAAAAAAGAGGTTAGATGATCACCTGTCTGGGGTCATGTGAACCCAGCATTCATTCTTGCCTGTGGCAGGGGGTCAGGATGATCTGTTCAGGTCCCTCCTGACCCTATCTACTATGAAACTATAATTTCAACCTCCTCTCTCTTATCCAGGTGGTGAATTACCTGATCATAAAAGGAGATGAGGTTGGTAAGACAAGACCTGCCCATGACAAAGCCATGCTAGCTGTCATTCAGAATCCTACTTTCTGAAAGCCTATTTCACATAGACTCCTTAATGAATTTTTCCAGGATTTTCCCTGGGATAGAAGTTAGGCTAATTGGCTTATAGTTACCCGGGTCCTCCTTCCTCCCCTTCTTGAAGATGGGCACAACATTGGCCATCTTCCAGTTCTCAGGGACCTCTCCAGAGCACCCTAAGTTTTGGAACAGTTTTGCCAGGGGCTCCACAATGACATCAGCCAGCTCCTTCAGCACTCTTGGATGGAGTTCATCTGCTCCTGCTGACTTACATATGTCCAATTTCTTTAACTGATCACACACCAGTTCTATGGCAACAGTAGGAATGCAATCATTCCTGCCCTGCTCATTCTGTACCCTATCTGGTATGATTTTCCTCTTGGCTCAGTGAAATACTGAGGCAAAGTAGTCATTCAGGAATTCAGTTTTCTCCTGAGCGTCAGTAACCAACTATCCTGAGTTGTTAAGCAGTGGCCCCAAACTCCCATTTGTTTTCCTCCTGGTTCCCTACATACCTTCCTTTGTGCTTCAAGGATCATGTCCTTAAGGAACAGCAACTCTTCATGAACACCTTTTGCCTTTAGTCCTTGGTTGTACAGCATTTCCCTTACTAGTGACCTGAACTTGTTGAAATTTGCATTTTTGAAGTCCAAGACTTCAACCCTGCTATCAGATTTGTCTGCCTTGTGATGGACAGTGAACATGATGGTTTAATGGTCGCTGTCACCCAGACTACCCTCTATATTTAAGTCAGTCATCAGGTCATCTCCTTTGGCCAGGACCAAGTCTAGGAGAGCGTTACCTCTGGTTGGCCTGTGCACCTCCTGAGCCAGGAAGAGCTCTTCAATGCAGGTCAGAAATGAATGTGACCGGTCTGAATTGGCCAAGTGTTCCTCCCAAGAGATGTCCAGATAATTGAAGTCACCCATGATGACCATGTCCCACGCATGTGTGGCCCCTATCAGTTCTCAGGCAAACTCTATAGTCTATAACATCCGCTCAGTTATCTTTAGCAATTAAGCCTGTTATCTCATCAAAAAATGAAATGAAATATGCTTTGTTCATCAATATCTATGTTCCATATAGCCATATTTCCAGAAAGCCAGTAATTGGTTTTCCTTTGAATAGTGACAAGATATATGCTGAGACGAGTATATGAAAAACTCAACAGGATGTATTTAAAAAGAGGCATGACTTTTAGATAGAGGAGGAAGGGCAATCTGCTATCAGGTGAATATGTAATAACTTGATGTTCCCAAGGAACCGGTGATCTGAGAGCATCGGGGAATAGTTCTGTTCCCAGGGTGGGCCAGGCATCACCAGGAAGATTCTTGACTGCAAAAAAGTATCACATTTCTTTGGTGTAGGTTGTAGCTGTCTTGATCTGAGGACATAGGCAGACAAGGTTCTTTGGGTAGATGTGATATCTTTTATTAGTCCAACTGAAGTCTAATTTCACATTTCCTTGATTTTTAGTTAGGAGTTGTTCTTCTTTCTCATGACCGTAAAGGTGGGGAGAGAGACGGGGGCCGTCCTGAAACATGGCTAAAAGTTTAACTGTTATATAAAAGTGCATATATGCCTGAGACAAACAAAATGTTTTTCATTTTTTTTATTTAAGTGGGGAAAGATAATTTTTCACCAAACACTTCCCATCCTTTTTAGTAGCCCAACCAGATATCGTGGATAACCTAAAAGTGAAGCTGCTTATAAACAATGTTGAGGTTTTGGGGTTTTATTAATAGGCTTATGGAAAAAGAGCTTTTAGAGACTCTTATTTGCAATGTGATTTGTTTTAGATTAACATATCATAGTAAAGCAGTAGTTCCCAACCTTGGGGTTGTGACCCCTTTTGGGGTCTCAGCGAAAGAAATGGGGTTGCAAAACCTCTCAACAATGTTGACTGATTATGATGAATACACTTCCTATTGATAAATATGAAACTCTTGTGCACAACAGCTATTCATCCACACATGAAAGTGCAGCTCTGATGCAAGGCACTCGTATGTTACAGGAAGCTGATGTAAAATCAGTATGTTGATATTGGCTGGTTAAAATACATTTTACATGAAAGATAAACCCAACATGGCAGCACAGTAAATATAATCCACAATTAGAGCAATTGAAATGTCAAATAAATGCTTTTAATAGTGTTTTTAGACTTTGTATTCAATGTTGTTTTTTTTAAATCTATAAAGAAGTTAAAATTATTTTTCATGTTTATAAAGACCATAAACATTGTAATGCCATATTTATGGCATGTTGATCTTGCCTACAGCATTTTGGAGTAAAAAAAAAATTTCCATTGTTTAAATTGGGTCATGCTGAAGAAAAGGTTGGAAAGCCCTGCAGTAAAAGATGTAGTAATAAAAGAATGGAAATAGAATAGAGCAGGATACTGTTCCTTTGAAATGTGAGGTGATACCAACTACAAATGAAAAAGCACCCGTGACTTCATTTCACATGCACAAGAATGTGTTCTGCTTTTTACTCACTACTATGTCCTTTTTCCCCCCTACTAATGCAGTATGTTGTGTGTTATCTTCGTGCCTTTACCCATTTCAGATGTTGCACCATTTCTGTGGGTGTCTGAAATGATTCATCCCCGTGTACACAGTTCATAAGAGACCTGGGGGATGAAGGGTGCCATAGAAATGTAAGACATTTTTACACTGTCCCTACTGCCTGCAAAAAGCCCACAGTTGGAGACAGACTGAGAGAAACCTTTTTAATCCTAACAACATCCAGCATCCCAAATTAGAAACCCAAAGGGGGAAGGAGGACAGGGAGGAAACTAGACAGAAATTAGCTCTTCCTCATAGAACTATAGCAATACAAAATCTCCCAGGGCTGGAGAAGAATTGATCCATACAGTACATTTCTAATGATTTTTTTGTCAAATCTGATTTCAATGACTGAAGCATTAAGACTAACAATGCTTTCCAGAGGAGACTATTCCACAATTTGATAGATCTCCCCATCAGGCATGCTTTCCTTTTGTTCAGGAAAATTTTCTTTTGCTCAGTCTTTTTGTTTCTAATATGTTCCTCTAGTAACACTCCAAACAGTTTCCTTCTCTGCTTAATGCTTCTGTACTAGACGTACTGAGCAAATGGCAGAACTATTCTTAAAATACTTCTAGTCTCTATAAACCTATCTTGAGAAATAACCTGAGTAAACAGAGCAATTTTGCTTCGTGCCTTAAATGCTAACAAAATCTGGCTATTAATTTCATAGGCAGGGTACTTTGACTAAGAACTTTCTGCCTCAAGAACCTACATTTTGAAAATTATACTGAGTTTCCAGCTTGAGAACATCAATACAAATTGGTAATTGCTTTAGTGATGATGAAGAAAACAGAATGTCTTATGTAGTTTGGATTTAACCTATGTGGGGCTTTTTTAGCACCAGAATTATTACATGAAGCACAGTAGCACCAATAAGATGTTAGAACTGCTTCTTGGAAAAGAACTGTAACAGCACTAATATTTTCTCCAGTGGCTTTCAAAGCCCATGGAGCAGGAAGGGATGATAAAACATCTGATAAAACAGATGTTTTATCACCCCTTCCTCTTTGGGGATTTAATTAAAGGGACTTCTCATAGTGACTGAGCAGCTATACTGTTATAAGGGATTTTTGTGACAAGGATGAGGAGGACAACTCAGAGAAGGACTAGCATTAGACAACTGAAGCTCACTGAGCTGGTGCCCCACAGGAAAAAACCCAGGAAGTCTATACTTGGGGAATGTGGGGGAGGGGGAAACACACACACAAGGGCTGGGGAAACTTGAGCTGCCTTACTCAGCCACACAACAAACACCAGGGTAGGGGGAATGGACCACAGGACTTACCACACAAGGGCAAAAACACACAGGGAAGGCTGCCAAGGCAGATGTAAAAGATGGCTGAAGTGGTGGAGGGGCTTTGTTGAAAGTCAGTCCAGGAGCCCCTTAGGCCTCCAGCCAGTCACTCAGCAGTAGAGCAATAGGCAGGAAAACAAAGCAGGATCAGATGCAGACAGGCAGCTGTGAGGGAGGGCAGAAGCAATCAGTCAATTAGGGAGTAATTCAGTGCAGGTGTGGTGTTGAGTGGTGCAAGGTGGTGCAAGCAGGGAATCTCCCTCTCTCCTAAGAGGGGGCAGCAGCAGAACAGTTGGCAGCAGCAGCAGGAACAGCAGTAGTGGTGGTAGTAGCCATCCAGTTCAGCCACTCAGGGTGTGCTTCAGGTGAAAGTGGAGGTGAAGGTTGGGGGTGGCCTGACAAGGCAGCTGGGGCAGGCAAGGCACCTTTAGGCTCTGGCAGTGATGGTGGGGGAGGGGCCCACAGGCAGTGCAGGCTTCCTCCCCGGTCTGTCCCCCGACTGCGGCATGGTAGTGGGCTGGGCAGGAGGCTGGAACAGGAGTGCAGAACCTGGGGTGCGTTGCTGGGGTGTGGTGCAGTATGGTGCTCCTCCCCCCAATGACATGCAGTGTGCAGCAGAGGAAGCCCCCTGTGCAACAACAGCAGCAGCAGCAGCCCAAGGCAGGAAGGGGTGCGGCCAATTTACCCCCAAAGCTCTGAGAATAAGTCAGCAGCTAGCAGTAGCCACAGGCAGGAAAGGGTCTGGCCATTTTCTCCCCAGAAACTCCTGAGACCAAGCTTGCAGCAACAGCAACAGCAGCCTGGGACAGGAAGGGGCGTGACCAACTTCTTCCCAGAAGCTCCTGCCTATTTGTACCTTCCATATTAACGTGGGCTTTAAGGCCCACCCAGCTAACTAATAGCCCCTTTGTGGGCCAAACAGTGACAGATACAACTTATTTCTTGGGACAACAAAAGCAAAAACAGGATAAGAGTGATGTGGGAGTCAAAAGGTCAAAATGTAAAAATAAATTCTCCAGAGGGGGTCACCGAGCAGAACCCCCTGGTCCGCACACACCAGTCCTCAAGGCATCCAAGGCACCGGTGGATGCCACCCACTGATGCTCTGCCTAGAAAGGTGCTTGGACAAGTGAGAGGAAAGTAGCCCTGCAGTCTCTGGACACCTTCCTGGCCAGATCCTCCTTCCTAGTCAAGTACAGGGCCCACTTGGCCAGGGCCAGGAGAAGGCTGGCAAGAAGATCCCGGGACATGGTGGGATCGTGGATGTGGTAAAATTCAACCAGAACCTCAGAAGGAGGTTCTGGAGGTGGAGATGGAGGTAGAGGGGCTGCAACCTGGTGCACTCGAGGGTCATGTGTGCCAGGGTCTCCCTCTGCCTGCAGAAGGGGCAGGAGACCAGGGTGTTTGTAAAGCTCATCACATTCATGCCCATGGCAATGGATCCATGGAGGAGCTGCTAGCTGAGGTCCCCAGTGGATCATGGGATGACTCAGCCAGTCAAACTCAGCCACTGGGGTGCCCCAGCCACGCCCTTGCTGAGCAGGTCCCACCACTTGGTGTCCAGGCAGGATGCAAGGGCGGTATGATGGATCATGTGGCACATGAGCATGTAGAGGTGGCTGTGATGGATGGTGGAAAAGTGAACTGGTCTGGTGTCCTCCAGCCGACTTAGGTGGTGGAGCAGGGAATGCCGCAAGGCTGGGTGAGGTGCCAGCCCCCCAACAAACTCTGGTAGGCTGGAGGACAGGGGTGGGGTGGGGCCAGGACTGCTACTGTGCAGGACCTGGTTGACAAGGGTAGGGGCATTGGGAGATAAGGGCAGATTTTACCTCCTTGACCAGATGGCAGGTTGCACATGTCATGGGTAGACCCATATGCTGGGCCAGCACAGTGGAGTCCACCCACTCCTGCCCCCAGAAGCTCCTGTCTATTTGTATCCTTCAAGTATCGTGGGCTCTAAGCCCCACCTGGCTAACTAATAGCCCCTACTGTGTGGGGCCAATGGGTGAAAGATACAACAGAATTCTTGGGACAACAAAGGCAAGAAACAGGATAGGAGTGTCATGTGGGTCAAAGGGTTAAAACATGAAAATAAGTGTGCCTGAGGGGGACACCAAGCAGAACCCTACAGGCTGCACCCACCGGTCCTCAAAGGCATCCAAGGAGCCACTGGACACAGCCCACTGGTGCTCCACCCAGAGATGTGCATGGACAAGTGACAGGAATGCAGCCCCACAGTCTCTGGGTACCTTCCTGGCCAAAGCCTCCTTCCTGGTCAAATACAGGGCCTACTTGGCCAGGACCAGGAGGAGGTTGACCAGGAGGTTCTGGGACTTGGTGGGGCCATGGATGGGGTGACCAAAAACAAAAAGGTGTGGGTTGAAATACAATCAGAACCTCAAGAGGAGGCTCTGGAGGTGGAGAGGCTGCGGCCTGGCACACTGGAGGGTCAGGGTCATGTGCACCAGGGTCTCCCTCTACCCACAGAAGGGGCAGGAGACCAGGGTGTCTGTGAAGCTTGCCACATACACGCCCATGGCAATGGCCACATAGAGGAGACGCCAGGTCCCCAGTGAATTGTGGGATGAGGGTGGAGTACAGACTCAGCCAATGGGGTGCTCCAGCCACGCCCTCGCCAAGCAGGTCCCGCCACTAGGTGTCTGGGCGGGACGCGAGGGTGGCATGATGGACAGTGTGGCGCATGAGTATGTAGAGGTGGTGACGATGGATGGTGGAAAAGCAGACTGGTCTGGTGTCCTCCAGCCAGCTCGGGTGGTAGAGTGGGGAGCTCTGTGAAGCCAGGTGAGGCGCCAGCCCCACAACAAATTCTGGTGGGCTGGAGGACATGGGGGGGGGCAGGGACCACTGCCATGCAGGACCCGGTCAAGAAAGGCTAGGGTGTCAGGACATAGGGCAGATTTCACCTCTTTAATCAGACAGCAGGTCACACATGTTGTGGGTAGACCCATGCACTGAACCAGCACAGTGGGGTCCACCCACTCCTGTCCCCAGAAGCTCCTGAGGGCAAGTAGCCCATAGCTTCTGACCAGAGCAGCTTTTTATATTGCTGGGGCCAGTACAGGTGCTGGCCCCAGCCTCTAGCTCCCCCTGGCTGAAGATCTGGGAGGAGCTGGGCAGGATCAGTTTGTTCCATGTGGCACTATTTGCCCCATACCAAAGTGCATGTTCAGGCATGTGTGCTAAGGCAAAAATCTCTGGCACCAATTTTTGCCCTTGCTATTTGAGCTGCTGCAAGTTCACAAGCCTGTATGTATGAACTTGTATCATATGCATTTTTAACCTGTTCTTTCCATAATCTATACTGTGATGTTACCTGCTCATTAAAAATAATTTTAAACACCTGATCACATTTTTTGTAGAGTGAGGAAGAAAAAGCATTGAGTAATTATGTCACTACCAAAATCCTACCCAGAAATAGTCTCTCAGACCAGAACTAATTTAATTTTACTCCACATCCTGTTACAATATATTAGAATATGCTCTGTGTTATATACCAGTCTAGGAAGCTTAATTTATTATGTGTTAGATGCTGCTCCTTACTGATAACTGAGCCCAGGATGAAAGTGCCCCACAAAAGAGAGGTCCTGTTTCAGCAGAATGCCTAGGTTTTGAAAATAAAATACTCCAATATACTGAACTGCTAGTGAGATCCTAAAAAATACAATCTGTAGGAAATTAAAGAACATGATTTGAATGGAAATTCAATCAAACTGGCTGTTTAAAAGATCCTGCCTGTATTAGAATGGCAGGAAATGATTAATCAATGCAAATGACATAAGAAAAATTAAATATAGAAATGTAACAAGATACCATGATCAAATGGGATACAATCTTATTACATGCAAAAAAAGGCATGGCAGACTGGAGTTTATTAATATACTGTACTAAAATACTGAAATAATAAAATGAAATGAATATAATAGAGAGCAGACAACAAGTGGGTGGCCTTTTCTTCCATATAACAATTATATATGCACAAATTTACCATAAACACCTATCAGGGAGTAAGTATAATAAATATGTAGAGTATGAAGTCTATTGTTTGGCTTACAGTCACTTAGCAGTTGCACAGCCCAGATTTATTGCATAAAAATGAAAAATTTAATTTGAATGCTGCATATTCTCCACTCATAGAAGATTTTTAAAAGGAAACAATCTTGTGACAAGCAGGTTTGAGATACTATGCAAATGAAAACTGAGCCAGATAAAGTGAGACTATGATTTATTGCAGCAATTGAATCTATCCACACACTAGTCAACATTTAGCAATAAGATGGGAAGATACCAACATCCCACACTCTTGAGTTTGATGGAAAGGTCTCTTGAAGATTTTTTCTAATGTTGCTGAGTTTGACATGAGAATTTATTTGCAAAAATGAAGAGCTATTTTTTTGCAATAGCAGACATTAGGAAACCTAAAACAAAATGTACCTATTGTGACTAGTCTAGGAAATGATAATTTTGCACTCATGAAAATAGCATTTTGTTTCCTCAGAAAATGAGGTGATAAAGCTTGAGACTCACTAATGGCACTGGGTAAACAAAGGGAATTTTGCAAGCAATGAAAATGCATCATATATCTTTCCAGCATCAACTAATGTCCACAATGTATTGAGCATTTTCCACTCCCAGAAGCAATAATATACAGTTCCCATCCCAATGATATTTCAACTGCATCTTTCCCTTCATTTCTGATTTTTCCCATATGCTGTCCCTTAAACAGCAAAATAAAAGAAGATAGAGGAGAGGTGTAACAAAGTATTTCTGTGCCCCGGGCAATTATTTACTGCCCCCCCCCCCGCTCCACCTCCCCATCCTAAACCAGGGGCAGCTCCCAGGATTGTTGTCATGGTCAGCCTCCCTCAGTTACACTGCTCAGATAGAACGTACAAACACAGACATTACCATGAGGTAGGGGAAGATAGGCCAGCACATCAGTAACCACATAGCAAATTTATGAGAGCTCTTTATCTTATTTTAAGAGGGAGGTAATGTACCTCTTTATGGAAGTGTGATTATCAAAGCTCTTGCTGAAGATGAGGTATCAGCATAGAACTGCTGGGACAGCATATTCCCAAACCTGACCATCAATATAAGGGGGAGCTCTAGTTTTTAGAAGGACTTCTGCTGTAAACACAAGGATAGTGATTAATAGATTAACAGATTGTAAGGCCAGAAGGGACCTTTGAAGATCATCAGGTCCAGCCCCCTGCACCAAGCAGGAAAGATAATTGGGAATCGGGTGACCCCAGCAAGGTGACTGTCTAGTCTCCTCTTGAAGATTTCCAGGGTAGGTGATTGCACCACCTCTGGACAGAACTTATTCCACAGTCTGGACACCCTGACTGTGAATAAGTTTTTCTTAACGTCAAGCCTGAATCAATCTTCCAGGAGTTTAGGCCTTTACTCCTGGTTTTCCACTTGGGTGCCCTGGTGAACAGTTACTCACTGAGTCCTTGATGTTCTCCCCTAGTGTAGCAGTAAGCTGCTACCAGGTCCCCTCTCAGCCACCTTTTCCTCAGGCTGAAGAGTCCCAGATACTTCAGTCTTTCCTTGTATGGCTTGCTGTGTAAGACTCTGATCATATGGGTGGCTCTTCTTTGGACTATCTCAAGCTTGTCCATGTCCTTGTTAAAATGGGGTGCCCAGAACTGGACACAGTATTCTAGTTGTGGTCTCACCAGTGCTGAGTAGAGCGGAAGAATCACCTCCTTGGCTTTGTTGGAGATGTAGTGATTGATGCATGCCAGAGTATTATTTGCCCTACTGGCTACAACATCACACTACCAGCCCATATTCATACTGTGGTCTATTATTACCTGAGGTCCCTTTCACTTGTGGTGCTAGTCAGTTTAGTGCCACCAAGCCTGTAGGTGTGTTGGGGCTTGCTTGTCCCAAGGTGGAGCACTTTACATTTCTCGACACTGAACTTCATCAGGTTCCAACAAGGGCAACACATAGGGGTGCACGTGGGTGTACGTGCACCCCCTAAGCATGGCGGTGCACCCCCTACTAAAAGGCACTGCCAACACTGTCAGCAGTGCCTGCGGGCAGTCACCACTTGTTAACCTCCCCCCCGCCCCAGCTGCCAACACAGCCGGTAGCATCTGTGGGCAGTCAGCAATCCCCACTGGCTGTGGGCAGTCAGCAATCCCCGCCACACTCAGTGCTCACCACCCTGCCACCCCACCACTGACAGCACCAGTGGCATCTATAAGAGCTCCTGCTTGCTGCCTCTGTGCTCTTGCTGCTGCGCTCCCACCACCATAATGCCCCCCCAGCCACCAGGGGCACGCGTCGTTCATGAGTTCCAATCTGCCCAACTGGCCAACCTGTCTAAGTCTGCCTGTATCTGTAGCCTCTCTTCAAGCATGAACACGCTCCCCCATAACTTGGTGTTGTCCATGAACTTGGCCAGTGAGTTCTTCACCCCCACATCCAAATCATTAATAAAAATGTTGAAAAGTACTGGACCGAGCACTGACCCCTGCGGGACACTGCTGCCCACTTCACACCAGGATAACACAGATCCATTCACTACAACTCTCTGAGTCCTATCCTGCAGCCAGTTTCTCACCCACCTGACTGTCTTGAAGTTAAGTTCACAATCCTTCAATTCTCTTGCAAGGACATTGTGGGATACTAGATAAAAGGCTTTTTGGAAGTCTAGGTATACAATGATTTCTAAGGTGTTACATGGAATGTTACATCTCTCTTAGCTCCTCTTCATTTGTGGCTTTGAATATCCAGCTGATTTTAAGTATTCTTTTATAGCACCAAAATCTGTATTTAGTACTGTTTAGTTGCCATTGACATCAACAAAGCATGGGTTGTTACTGGCTGGTATCTTGGTCAATAGAAAACTAAAAAGAAGTAGGCCTGAACTACTCACAGCAGATATTAGAGTCACTGGGGCCTTGTAGAGGTCTAGATAGATGTATGTGGCAAAACAATGGCAAAGAAAGCTTTATATGAACTGGGATTATGCCAGTTGCTGCTTCACCTTTACAGTCCCTCTAGCAGAACCAAAAGGGTGAAAGTTTTGAGTCAGATTCACCAGTGCATTAGGATAATTTCTGATGCATAAAGTGACCGGTGGGGCATTCCCCCTCCTTTGGGGATCTCTGCTGCAAATATCTGCCTCTACTGTATCTCTGGCCAGCCAGATTCTCCTCCACACTCAGTCCCAAAGGTAGGATAGGACACTGTGAGGAAGGGCTGAGAAGTGGTGGCTGGAGAGAGACATGAGAGATGGAGCTTCTTTACACCCAATTCTCTACCGATGTAAGCAGCTCATTGTAGTTCTAGGAGTGCCAGGGATGGGTGAAAAGGATTACAGCACAGACACCAGAATCTTGCAGCCTCCTTCCCCTCTACTGCAGTCAAGCTCTTTCTGTAGTCTGACTCAGACCTTCAAAACAAATTAATTCCTATGGCCACGTCTGTCAGCCTGAAAACAAAAAAGTGCAGAGTTAAACCAGTGTAAAGATTCAACTACCGGGTCTTCCATAGAAGTAAACCAGCTATCTAAATTCAAAGAGCTGATAGTAAACCTTAGGGACTTTAAAATGGTACTGGCTGTGTTTATGAAAGGAACTATATGACTGGGCTCCAACCTTTTCAAGAGGCATGCCACAAATTAGCCTGCACTCTCTGAGTAAAGTGCCACTCTAATCTCCTGCCCCTGCCTAATCTGCTACTCTGCATTCTGCTCACAGCCCTGTGGTCCCTGCCTGACCTTCTCTGCTTTCTGCGTCCTTGACTGTCCTCCCTCCTAATCTGCTGCTTTGCTTTCTGCCTCCTACCCTATCTGCCTCTGTACTGCTTGCCCTTCCCTGATCTACCACAAGCCACACACAGAGGCTGGCCAGGAGCTCCATGCCACCTGCTATGTGACATGGGTACCTATGAAACATTAGGGGACTCAACTCAATAACCCTATTTTACATACCTCTTTTATGTACATAATTCTTAGGCAATTTGGCAAAACTTTTGATCATGTGGGGCATTTTTACTTATGCTCTGGGAGTGGGGGGATGGTGCACTTTAATTAAAGTGGCTCTTAAAGCCCCTCTAATTAAGGTGCCTGTCATATGAGCTCTACATAAAGCACCCCCACTGCCATTTTGAAGTGCAGAAATGCTGATACATGAGATACGGAGGCTGGCTGGAGTGTGGTCATTAACACGCTCCAGCAGACTTGATTAATGGAATCTGCTCCAACGTGCTGTAATTACAGTGCATTGGAGCAGCTTCTGGGCTCATGTATTGGTGCCCATATAAAACTCAACATCTGTTTGGACCAAAACAAAATCAAGGACCTTCCAAAGCAACAGAGTGAACCAGAAACATTCAAAATTAAAAAGAATGATCAGCCCCATATTTGCAAAGTATTGGTGAGGTGGAGAGAGGGGGGTAGAAAAAGGAGGATCCTTTAGGTTTAGAGTATGTTGAAATGAATGAAAAATAGAGAGACTGATTATTTTAGTTACTGAACAAGATTTATTACACTCATTTTATTACCTGAAAACTGAAAAATCCTGAGAAAGCAGGATGTAGCTATTGGACAGATTCTCAGCTTACATAGATTCATAGATTCATAGATGTTAGGGTTGGAAGGGACCTCAATAGATCATCAAGTCCGACCCCCTGCACAAGCAGGAAAGAGTGCTGGGTCTAGATGATCCCAGCTAGATACTCATCTAACCTCCTCTTGAAGACCCCCAGGGTAGGGGAGAGCACCACCTCCCTTGTGAGCCCATTCCAGACCTTGGCCACTCGAACTGTGAAGAAGTTCTTCCTAATGTCCAATCTAAATCTGCTCTCTGCTAGCTTGCGACCATTGTTTCTTGTGACCCCCGGGGGTGCCTTGGTGAATAAATACTCACCAATTCCCTTCTGTGCCCCCGTGATGAACTTAAAGGCAGCCACAAGGTCGCCTCTCAACCTTCTCTTGCGGAGGCTGAAAAGGTCCAGTTTCTCTAGTCTCTCCTCATAGGGCTTGGTCTGCAGGCCCTTGACCATACGAGTTGCTCTTCTCTGGACCCTCTCCAGGTTATCTGCATCCTTCTTGAAGTGCGGCGCCCAGAATTGCACGCAGTACTCCAACTGCGGTCTGACCAACGCCCTATAGAGGGGAAGTATCACCTCCCTGGACCTATTCATCATGCATCTGCTGATGCACGATAAAGTGCCATTGGCTTTTCTGATGGCTTCGTCACACTGCCGGCTCATGTTCATCTTGGGGTCCACTAGGACTCCAAGATCCCTTTCCACCTCCGTGCCACCCAGCAGGTCATTCCTTAGGCTGTAGGTGTGCTGGACATTTTTCCTCCCTAGGTGCAACACTTTGCATTTCTCCTTGTTGAATTGCATTCTGTTGTTTCCTGCCCACTTGTCCAACCTGTCCAGGTCTGCCTGCAGCTGTTCCCTGCCCTCCGGCATGTCCACTTCTCCCCATAGCTTTGTGTCATCTGCAAACTTGGACAGAGTACATTTCACTCCCTCGTCCAAGTCACTGATGAAGACATTAAAGAGTATTGGTCCAAGGACCGAGCCCTACGGGACCCCACTGCCCACACCCTTCCAGGTCGAGACCGACCCATCCACCACGACTCTTTGGGTGTGACCCTCCAGCCAATTCGCCACCCACAGGACTGTGTAGTCATCCACATCACAGCCTCTTAATTTGTTCACCAGTATGGGGTGGGATACCATATCGAAGGCCTTCCTGAAGTCTACGTATACGACATCCACCCCTCCTCCTGTGCCCAGGCGTTTTGTAACCTGGTCATAGAAGGAGACTAGATTGGTCAGGCACGATCTGCCTGCCACAAACCTGTGCTGGTTTACCCTCAGCATAATTTGCCCTGCCGGGCTCTCACAAATGTGAGCCTTGATAATTTTTTCAAAGACTTTACCAAGGATGGAGGTGAGACTGAGCGGCCTATAGTTGCCCGGGTCCTCCTTCCTCCCCTTCTTGAAAATGGGGACCACGTTGGCCCTTTTCCAGTCCTCCGGGACTTGGCCCGTGTGCCACAAGCGTTCGAATATTCCCGCCAGTGGCTCTGCAAAGATGTCGGCCAGTGCCTTCAGCACCCTCGGATGGAGCTCATCCGGGCCTGCCGACTTAAAGGCATCCAGTTCTTCCAAGTGACTCTACACCACCTCAGGATCTACGTATGGAAGTCTGGCACCTTGCTGCTGCCTCTCTACAACCCCAGTGAGAGACTTGTCGTGCCCCTCACTTAGGAACACTGAGGCAAAGAACTCATTGAGGAGTTCAGCCTTGTCCCCCCTGTCTGTCACCAATTGTTTTTGCCCATTTAGCAGAGGTCCTATTCCTCCCTGGGCCTTCCTTTTACTCCCAATATATCTAAAAAACAATTTCTTGTTGTCTTTTACTTGGGTTGCCATCCTCAGCTCCATGGTAGCTTTGGCCCGTCTAACTGCCTCCCTACAAGCACGAGCAGAGGAGGTATATTCATCTTTGGTGATCTCACCCTGTTTCCACTTTTTATGTGCTCCCCTTTTGGCCCTTAGGCTGCCCTGGATTTCTCTGGTCAGCCATGGAAGCCTCCTGGCCCCTTTCCCTCTTTTGCCTCGCTCGGGGATCGTCTTGCTTTGTGCCCGAAGGATCATAAATCACTGTGCTTCCATTGAAGACATTAGAACTATGCTGGTCAGCTGAGAATCTGCCCTTCAGGTTTCAATATATAGCCCATTGAGTTCTGAAGCTTCTTCCAAGAAGGTCGTCAGGATGTAATTTAACAGCTCAATACACTTTACCACTCTTTGTGCTCCACTTTTTATACTACCTGCTTCTTTTTGCAGCAACCATTGCTCCAGAGTTAGGTGATAACAATACAGATCGATTAGCAAATATGAGAAAATGGCTTCTCTGGTTCCTTTGAATAACTTAGGAATAACTTGCCCAAACTCTCTCCCTTTATTCTCAAGACAGCAGCCACCACAGAGAAGAGCTAGTAAAATAAGCATATTAGAAGTGCTGAGGCAAAATCAATCTGCATGTGATGGAACAGGTACAATCAGTGTTACCTTTTCATTACAATGTTAAATAAAAATAGATAATAAAACACTTGAAGCACTCCTGAAGCAAAATCCTTTTAAAAATGAACATAATAATAAAAAGGCTCAGTGGGTTCTCTTGAATTAAGTACCAGTCTTCAGCAATGAAAAAGAATTTCCCAAGAGCTTGCTTAATAAAGGGGGGAAAGACACATTACCTCACACAGCTCATTCTCTTCAACTTGACTTAGGCGTGTAACTGCTTTTGTGTTAGCATACCCAACGAGGCTTTGCAGATCCATAAAACATTAGTATATGCTACAGACTTTTCACAGTGTTTATGGAAAACCAGAAATCTATTGTTGGACAAATGAATTAGCAAAATGTGCGCAGAGATAAGAAAGTAATTAGCACTTTATGAAAAAGTTCCCCCTCCCTCCAAAAACAGAGGAGCTAAGATGATTGGATATCTACAGTCCTCACTGTTTCTGTTCATAAGAAATTTAATAAATGTTTTAAGCGAGGCTAGATAGAGGCTTGCTTTTTCCCCTTTGGTCTTAGGGTAAGGTATGGGGGATGACTAGCAATGTGTCTGTATGAGAACACAGAATAATATATCATTGAGGGCACTCAAGAGGTGAGTTAAAACCAGCTGGTGCTCTGCGAAGAGTACCCAGGGAAGGAGAGGGATTTTATGGAATATGTGGTTGATTTCACTAGTTGGAAATCAGGCTTGTTCAGATAGTATCACAGGAACCATAGGAATTATAGGAAACTAGGTCTAGAACGGGCCTCATAAGTTCATCTAGTCTAGCCCCACCAGCTAAAGGCAGGATCATCCATGACCATCTCCAAAATGTATCTGACAGCATCTGATGAAGTAAGCTTTAGCCCATGGAAGCTCATGCTATCTACCTGTCTGCCTGACTACCTACCTACTTCGGTTAGTTTACAAGGTGCAAATCTACCCTGGCTTCTACTGGACTTCAAACTAACACTGTAGTCCAGCTGGTCTCTAAACCATCCCTGCCAAGTATCTGTTTAACCTGTTCTTGAAACTTTCTAGGCAAGGCAATTTCACATCTTCTTTAGATACCATGTTCCAGTGCTTGACCACCTTTATAGTAAAAATTTCCTTTTAATCATCAACCTAAATTTCTTCTGCTGATGCTTGAAGCCATTTTTCCTAGTCCTGTCCCCTAAAACCAGAGAGAATAGTCTATCTCCACAGTGTCTATAATCACACTCCAGGTATTTGAAGGCTCTTATCAAATTCAACCTAAATCTTCTCTTCTCCAGACTAAATAAGCCTAGTTCTTCCAGCTATTCTTCATAAGTCATGCCTCTGAGGCCCCTAATCATTTTTGGTGCTCTGTCCAATCTGTCCACATCCTTCTTGAAGGGCAGGGCCCAAACCTGGACATAGTACTCCAGGTAAAGCCTCACCAGTACTGAACAGAGTAGAAGAATCATTTTCCTTGATTTTCAAGTGGCACTCCTGTTAATAAAACCCAGTATGCTGTTAGATTTTTTGAAACAAGAGCACACTGTTGGCTTATCTTCAGTTTATGGTCCACTGTAACCCCCAGGTTCTTCTCAGAAGTACTGAAGCCTAGCCAGTCATTTCCCAGTCTGTATTGGTGCATGTAATTATTCCATCTGGAACCAACTTCCCAGGGAAGTGGTCCTCACCCCTACCTTGGGCAAATTCAAGAGAAGGTTGGATGATCACCTGTCTGGGGTCTTATGAACCCAGCATTCATTTCTGCCTGTGGCAGGGGCTCAGGTTAGATGCTCTGTTCAGGTCCCTCCTGACCCTAGCTACTATGAAACTATGAAACTATCCCAAGTGCAGGGCTGTGTACTTGTCCTTATTGAATCTCATCTGACTAGCTGTGGATCATTTCCTGAATCTATCTAGGTCATTCTGGATCCCAGCCTTATCCTCCAGAGCACCTGCAACTCTGCCCAACTTGGTGTCATCTGCAAAATTGTTAATCATGCACTCAGTTCCATCTTCCAAATCATTAATAAAGATGTTAAACAAAACTGGACCCAGGATAGTCCCCTAGTCCTGTAGTCCCCTATATCTATATATTTATGTTTTTATATCTAGATATATAGATATAGGTAATGTTTCCTTTGTAGCCTATGCAACCTTTCAGTAAAAATTGGATGGAAAACAGATGAATTTCTCATAGCAAATAACAGCAGAAAAATGAGTGGGAAGAGAAAAGAGGAAGCAAGACAACAAATATTGTCTGGTGATCTCAAAACATGATAAAGAAGGGCTCAGGCATTTCTTTTCCAGGTCACCTTCAGGTGCTCCCAGGTTGCCCTCCAAATTAACTGACTGTATTAAGTGACTAATCAGTTTTAGAGTAGAAGTCTATGTTGGTCAGACTGAGGCTGTGATTGTGGCCTGACAGATTGTTTCATCTCTATCAAATGAAGGCTTATTTTTAGGGGAGCTACCAGCTCATGTGTGCAATTGGCAGCAAAAATAGGGAAGAAGTCAAACCACCTAGGGTAATGCCAAAACAGGTTATGGATTACTTGGAGAAGCTAGAGGCTTTCAAGTCACTAGGGCCAGATGAGATGACTCTTACTTTACTGAAGGAATTGATTGAAACTGAGGTAATTTCAGAGCCATTGGCTGTCCTCTCTGAGAACTCTTGGAGGTCAGGTGAGATCCTGGATGGCTGAAAAAGGGCAAACATAGTTCCCATCCTTAAGAAAGGGAAAAAAGGAAGATCCAGGGAACTACTGAACACTCAGCCTGATCTTGACAACTGGAATCCATTGTGAAGCACCTAGAGCAGAACAAGGTACTCAGCAGGGATCCTGGTTTTCTATGATAAAAAAGAATTTTCAGTTTTCAAAAAGTAACCCCAAATCCACATTTTTCCATGATTAAAATGAAACGCCACTAATATATCTATATATATCTATATTTAAATATCGATATATCTTTGAGCAGGAGATTGGACTAGATGACCTCCTGAGGTCTCTTCCAACCCTAATTTTCTATGATTCTATGATTCTAAGACAATAAAGTCTGAGCAATTGTTAGAGAAAGTGTTTTTATTTAGATCAGTGGCTGATTACCTTCTCAAATTATGGGACAGAATAAACTAGCTCCAGTCTGATGTGGGTCAGGTGGCCTCCATGATGTGTCAGTGGCAGAGGGCTTTCCCTGTGTCCATGCTGGGATCAGGGAGCTGGGAGCTGCGTCCATGCTGCTGCTGCTGCTTCTTCCAGCCCCCCTCAATTCCCAGCTGTGGTGCAGGTGCAGCTTCCAATTGATGAGGAGCTATGGTGGGGTTGGGAACCTGAAAGCTGTGTCAATGCTGCTGCTGCTTCTGCTTTACCAAGTAACTGGCTGGAAAGGAGGAGGGAGAAGAGGCAGCACCATGGTTTCTGGCTGCCTGGTCCCAGCTAGAAGGTGGACCCATGTCACTGTCAGGGGTAGCTTAGTGGATCAGGGGAAGTAGCAGCAGCAGCTAGGGTGCAGCTGGAATTTGCCCAACCCCAGCACAGGCAAAGACCTCAGACCCTGTGGGCTGGATCTAGTGGCTCCATGGAACATGATGCCAACCCCTGATCTAGACTATTTGAGACTCATAGACGCATAAGACTATGTATAATCATGCTAACAGTACCCACATCAGCCTAAACTCTTGACAGCGAAGCTAATTTCTTTGCAGCATCAACATTTAATAACATTTGGGGATAAACACTCACTTTGTGAAGTGTTGGGGGGGGGTTGCAGTTCTTATTTAAAATTTCTATCTGCAAACTGAGGAGAGTTCCTTTATAGTAGGCATGTACTTTTTCCAAAGCACTTAAGAAAGATTGCAAGTATGGGTATAAATACTGTGGAGAGACAAAGAGAATCAGTGGCCATAGTCTACTAGTGGTGTCACATGCAACAGAAAAATAGGGGTGACAGTGAAGTGGTATTAGCAAAAAGGATAGAGGCCGTATCTGCACATCCAACTTAACGTGCCTAATCACAGAGCTATCAAACATGCCGTACACACAATTTATCTCCCCAGGGGACATCTGTCTACATGGCACTGGGGGCAGGTTAATAAATAGATAAATAAATTAACAGTGCTAATTTGCCCATGCTCAATACCATCTAGATGCAGCCACATTACTTCCAGGTGGGGCAAAATAACCCACATACAGCAGCACAATGTGCTTGTGGTTGCTGATGTTCAGCACCAGCTGACTGAGGTCTAGATGTTGCCATAGATTGCCTTAATATATAATTAAATCAGTCAACTCACTTATGTTACCCTGGAAAACACATTGGGACAGAAACACAAACTAGGACCCATATTCCACGAGGTTCTAGTTTGTCATCTTCACTACATGCCTAACTTCAAACATGTAAGTAGTTTCATGTAACTAGTCAACAGGACTGCTCACAGGCTCTAAGTCAGACAAGTACATAAGTGCCTTCTTGAATCATGCCTAGATTTACATAAGTACATAATGACAAACTGGCAATTCTGTATTTGACTATTATAAAATTAATCAGTACTTATGCAGTACTTGGTGGTAGTGGCGATCCATCATGGTTGAGAATAATCACTTTCATGGGGCAAGTAAAGGGTTGTAGATGAGTCCACTGATGGCTAAGAAGGCCAATTCTAGAGCCACAGACTCTCTGGCAAATGCCACAGGTAGTGGCTAAAGGGAGGGTCAAACCACAGATTTCTCCACCTTGTTTCCTTTCCTTATATTCTGGTCATTTTTCAGCCTCCATGGCTTTTCAGGTGGTCCCTGTAGGTCACCCAAGCTTCACAACCATAGAGAAGAGCTGGGATTACCATGGCCTTATATAATATGACACTTACTCTCTTTTAGGGAATGGACTGCATTTCTTAGTGGTCTGTAAGAGATTGATATACCTTTCATTAGAGCCAACCGATATACTACCGTCAGCTTTAGTTTGGGAGTTGGACAGGGTCTAGTCTAACATCCTTTATTTTATATTTCACACACAAAAAAAAATATAACTACCACCTCAAATGCCAGCAGTTGACTAACTTACTGGATTACAGACCTCCAAGTGAATGAGTTATATGACAAGTGGCCAATTAGGAAATATAGCAACAAGTGATGAATCAGTTCTTTTTTTTTTTTTTAAAGCCCAGGAAGAGAGGAATACCCACTGTTTTAGCCTGCTGGGAAATAGTTGCTCATTTCTGGGAATATCAGAGTCACTGAATCAAGGGCCAATTAACAGAAGATCAATCTAGTTTCTCCTAGTTTTGTAATTCTCAATGCAGCATCATGCCCATATAATATAGCTTTCATTTTTGCTGCAGTCATTATTACCAGTTTGCCAGCCATTTATAATAAATTAATGAAAGTGACTCCTGGATTTTTCTTGAAGATAATGATATCCTATTAAAAATAAGGATGGTGCATCTGTTTATATATTCTAGTCTTATGACCAAATAAAATATTTATCAGTTTGCTAATGAACATGGAAAACAAAACACGTTACCCTGAACAAAGCAATCCTTAGAGAAGCTTTTAATGAGATTGAGGTTAGCTGATGACACATCCCTTGATTTAAAGCTCCAACCTATTTGAAAGGGGAAAAGAAAAACCTCAGCTACTATAATGTAATAAAAAGCCCTACCATTCAATATATCAATAAGCATAAACCTAATAGAAGAATCAATTTTAAATTTTATGAAGAAAGGCACTTCAGACATGCTAATTTATGGAAGTAAATTATACAAAACAAGGGACATAATAATGAGGTTCAAAATGGTTTACTGTGGATGTTTAACAGCCTAAACATTTATTTTCAGTAGTCTCAATAATGATGTATACTATTATTACCCAGATCCAATTTAAATAATGGGGTCAGAAGCCAACCAACTGGCTGGGAAAGCATGTTAGGTCTGTTCAAAGCGAGGTAGATAATTAACCATGTTAGTTTTAAGTCAGTTCGAAGGCAGAGTAGATATGTACCTTTATAGACTAAGTAAATAAAATATATAGAGTAAGAACAAATTTCATGGGCTGAAGCTCACTTCATCAGATGCTGTTCAAATATAGACTCAGACTTCAGATGCCTATGGACAATTCCAATTGAGAAAACAGGGTTTGACCACTCAGATCTGAGGACATTTTAGAAACACTAAATATGCCTCTATACATAGGGCCTAACAGAAGCTTATATGTGCTCCCTAACTGGGATTGGAGAATGAGCTTTTACCCTTGATTTTAAAATCAGTGATTGGACTAAAGGGTGAAAAACCTTGGTCAGTTTTCAATAACTTGACTTGTTCCTTTTTCTTTGCTTTAAGAAACATTCCCCATGATGAATTTCTGAATTAAATGTATCTTCCTGAATTAAATGTGTTTTGTATCTTTTCTGTTGGTGACTAAAACCTCTTTTAGGAAAAGTCCAGGGACCACTGTTGCTGATACAGGTTGGGGTCATATTAGGTCCCAATGCATTTTGTTCCCTTAACCCCAGTTAAGACCTGTTGCGTAATACTTGCTTTGCTGAAACACCTGGATTTGGTCCCTAATGAAAGAACTGAAATGAGCCTTTAAATGCCTGTGAAATTATCATGATAGAGTGCATATAAGGGATGTTCCACACTGTTATACCGACTGTACCTACAGAAGTTCTGTAGCTGGAGTTAACAAAATGCCAGGTCTAATCCCCATGGTTATTTATCAGATCTGCCCTTGGGACCTGAACAAAGCCAATGTGCTCCAGAGTATCAGGTGCTAAATAACCCTATTTACCTCTCCTGGTAAATACTTTAACTGTACAAAGTGAATGCAGGCTTTCAGCCAGCAATGTGGTTTATGATAAATTGATTATTGAAGATGAACTGCCAGTGTATGGCCTCAGACGGTCTGTGTTTTTCACAGTCCCGGTTATTTTCTGTTCATTAGTTTCAAGAATATTTCATTTCTTTGTAAAGAAGGATTACTGTTTAAGCCATCCGACGTCTTCCGTTTGTATTTAAAAAAATCACACAGAGAGGCTTTTATGGAATAGTAGGTTTACAGGGAGATCATTGTTTTTCTAAATTAAGACATGTCAAAGAAAGTAGGTTTGATAAATAAAAAGACAAATCCTATTTACGAAACTGTTTTTTCCCCTCAGTGCATTCTAAAGTATTTATTAAGAATAATTCCTACAAAAGGTCTCCATTCAGGACCAAGTAATGCAACTTAATTTTTGAGTTAAGTGCTTCAGTAAGAATGGCTTGACGGAAAACAGACTTCATCAAACTGAATAGAAGTCCTAGATAATAAGGATCATAAATTGGTATAGCATGCAAATGGTGCTCAAACCCAACTACATAAAATTAGTAGGATGATTTTTTTTAACTGTAACTGATGTCATTTTACTCTCATGAGGACACTGTAGTTTAAATTCCCCATGAACATTTTCTCCTTTGAATGTTGAGATGTGTTGCTTAAGATTTTCTATTTCTCCTATAAATAGCAGGAATGATGCCCAAGAAGGCATCTTATAATATTATGTGCTCAATAGGGAAAAAACAGAGCAAATGATGGGATGCAAAGCTCCCACTGATTTCAGTACAATGATGAGGATTTTAACAGAATGATGAGACTGTGTGTGTAATTGAATGAAAAACAGAACAATCAGAATTAAGGTTTCCATGGAAACCTTACCTTTAGCTTCTTGCATGCATTAAAAGAGGGTCTTTCATTCTTTTGCTCAGAGGATTTTGTGCTCAGTATTTGATTTTTGCCCGCCTTGGTATACAGTAACACACTCTTGTTTGCTGTTTAGTCATTTCATTGAATCAAATAAAATTGGCTTTCACCAACCAGATGGAAAGAAAGGTCAACATTTCCACTTTCCACAGAGCAATAAAAGCGACCTTTTAAATACATTTAACTGATTCTGAAGAAATTCCAGTTGACATTATCCTCTCCACTTCTGCAAATGGAGGAGGCGACATGTTTACAGGTCTTTCCATACCCATCCAGGATGGTGTGTCAGTTCATTATGTATCTTTGCAGTCCCACACAAGGTCCTGTGCTGAAGTGCTTCTCCACTAGGACCTTTAGAAAGGTCTCAGGAGGAGCCAGGTTGATGCTGTTCGCCACAGCATCACTTCTAGTTAGCCCTGAGGGTGTCACATACATTTCTTGTGGCCAATGGTCACACTATTATACAGGGGTGGGCAAAATACAGCCCACAGGCTGAACCCAGACTGCCAAATGACTGGATCTAGCCCGTGGCTGCCCAAGCAGCACTCAGCATGGGCCTGATCCCCACTCGCTCCCTCCGGAGCAGCTCATGCTGTGCTCTGACCTGTGCCCACTGGCCTGGGCCCTGACCAGCACGTGCAGCTTCTGGTGGGGCTGTTCCTGGCATGACTGCAGCCAGCTGGGTGCTGCTCTGCAGGAGCTGCCTGGCTGAAGCTTCTCTCCTGCCTTGCTTCCTGGAGCAGTGCAGCCGGGGCAGGAGTGGGAGGAGAAGCTGCCCCTGGAGGTGAGGGGAGCAGAGCAACACATGACCAGCTGCAGCTGCACCAGGAACAGCCCTGTTCTGCTGTTCAGTGGGCAGGTGGTGGGGGGAGTTTCAGCCAGGTGGCTCCCTCGCCTTCTTGCCTGGAGTGGTGCAGCAGGGGCAGGAACAGGAGAGGGAGTCCCCACTGGAGGTGAGGGAAGTAGAGCAGCACCCAGCTGGCTGCAACCACACTGGGAACAGCCCCAGCAGAAGCTGTCAACTGACCAGGACCAGGGCTGGAAATGGGCTGACGGGCACCCATACAGCTCAGCCCCATGTGGAGTGCCATGGGGGCAGCTGCAGACTGCACAGCCCAGATGGGCTCTGCTGCATGCATCCCCTGCCTCCACCTCCCTCTGCTCAACCCCAGCTGGCTCCTGGGACCTAGCAGCCAGGCAGCGCCCCCATCCATGACCTCATACACTGCCCCCCTCCCACAGGGCAGGGTGTTCAGGGAGCAGATCATGGCTCAGTCTGTGCCCTGTCCCTGATCTGTCACCATCCCATAATCACCACGAGTGACCCAGCTCCAGGATCCCAGCCTTGCCCACCTGTCTCACTTGCGAACACTGCTCCCCACCCATCCAAAGTCCCGTAGGGAGTTTGGTGAGTTGTGGGGGGAGAGGGGAGGTGTTCACTCGGCTCCCATCACTTCATCAAAATTCCCTGTGTGGCTCTTGGGACAAATAATTGTCCACCCTTGACTTAGCAGAAAGCAGAAAAAACAGGTGTGCAGGGGGGTTGCTTCCTCATAATTCCTTGCAATTCCTCTGCCTTTACACATTCATGGGTACCCTCCTATGGGTGGTCATTTCCTTTAACATCCCATTCCCCCAGCTCTCTACACCAAAGGGAGGATGAGTGGCTACATGCCAGCGTATTTAACCTTTCACACCCTGTCACTTTTGTCTAGATCCATTATTGTTTCAGGAAGCAAGTTTACAACGTTGATTCCTCAGCTGAATTAACAGCAATGTTCAAGCTCAGTTCTGCCAATGGCTACATCCAAGCTATCCATGTTTATTCTAAATATGATTATAACTGCATGTTATTACCATAATAACCTAAGGGAAAAGTTCTTTTATTAACCTGAGTCAGATCAAACCTGGGGTGCACACCAAGACAAGTATTGTAAAACTACAAAAACATAGACAAATAGAGCTGGAAAAGACCTCAAGAGGTCATGTAATCCAAGTCCCTGCTCAAAAGCAGAATCGTCCCTGTCTAAAGCATCCCAGACAAATGTTTGTTGCACCTGTATAACAAACACATCAGTCTAAAGCTGCATTCCCCACTGTATTATTTTCTAATTCTTCTTTAATTAGAACTAACTAAAAATGTATATATGTTTGTATAATGTAGGGTTGCCATGGATATGGCTGCTATAGCAGAAATAAATTCAGTGTGAAGGTAAGTGCAATTATAACTAGGAATGAGATTCAAAAGGAAATATTTCTGAGACTGCTCTAAATCATTACAACGCATGCATTTATTTGACTGAAAAATCTGCTTGCATTTGTACATGTCTAATTTTGATAACAGGACCATGGGCAGATAATTCATAGATTCATAGATTCATAGATGTTAGGGTCGGAAGGGACCTCAATAGATCATTGAGTCCGACCCCCTGCATAGGCAGGAAAGAGTGCTGGGTCTAGATGACCCCAGCTAGATGCCTATCTAACTTCCTCTTGAAGACCCCCAGGGTAGGGGAGAGCACCACCTCCCTTGGGAGCCCGTTCCAGACCTTGGCCACTAGAACTGTGAAGAAGTTCTTCCTAATGTCCAATCTAAATCTGCTCTCTGCTAGCTTGTGGCCATTATTTCTTGTAACCCCCAGGAGCGCCTTGTCGAATAAAACCTCACCAATTCCCTTCTGTGCCCCCGTGATGAACTTATAGGCAGCCACAAGGTCGCCTCTCAACCTTCTCTTGCGGAGGCTGAAGAGGTTCAGATGCCCCAGTCTCTCCTCATAGGGCTTGGCCTGCAAGCCCTTAACCATACGAGTGGCCCTTCTCTGGACCCTCTCCAGGTTATCCACATCCCTCTTGAAGTGCGGCACCCAAAACTGCATGCAGTACTCCAACTGAGGTCTGACCAGTGCCTGATAGAGGGGAAGTATCACCTCCTTGGATCTGTTTGTCATGCATCTGCTGATGCACGATAAGGTGCCATTAGCTTTTCTGATGGTTTTGTCACACTGCCGACTCATGTTCATCTTGGAGTCCACTAGGACTCCAAGATCCCTTTCCTCTTCCATTCCACCAAGCAGGTCATTTCCTAGGCAGTAGGTGTGCTGGACATTTTTCCTCCCTAGGTGCAGCACTTTGCATTTCTCCTTGTTGAATTGCATTCCGTTGTTTTCTGCCCACTTGTCCAACCTGTCCAGGTCTGCTTGTAGTTGTTCAACTTTTGAGTTGAACTTTAATTCAACTTGTAGTGACTTACCTACCATTTACAATTATTCTTAAAACTTGTAATCAGGTCTGCAAAAGTTTTGTATTTTTCTACAGCCAAGACTTTGTCTGTAGACTTTGTCCGTTACACAGATTAGTGAAAACAGAAAAGTCCAAGAGTCAGGTGAATCCCAAATATTTGAATTCAGAGGCAAAGCAGATGATGAGCATAATAACTTCAGTTCAGGTTTCAAGCGGTAAACACAAGGCTATTATTCAACCCAGAAGAAAACCTCTCATCAACGGAAATCTGGGGGGAAATGAATTTACCAAGAAGCTAAACCTGCTTACCACATGGGAATTATTTTAATCATAAATGACTAAAATACATAAAGGATATTTCATAATACACGTTGGTTTTCTTCTCAAAAAAGACACTGGGGTAAATACCTTTGTTTCTGACCTTATCCAAGCAGATTTTCTTCATGTTGAGTAATCCCCTATTCAAGGGTAAACCTATACTGAAATGCAACTATTCAAAAAGAAGGGAAAGAGTTTTGAAGCTTCACGGGGTAAAAAATATAAGATCTTTTATAATATCATAAAAAATTATCTCCACCTTTACATGGGTCTGATCCAAAACTCTTTTAAGTCATACAGACATCAACTGAATTCAGCAAGCTTTTGATGAGAACTTATGAGTTGTTCAACTTTTGATTTTCTTCTGGGTTGAATAATAGCTTTGCGTTTACTGCTTGAAACCTGAACTGAAGTTATTATGCTCATCATCTGCTTTGCCTCTGAATT
Organism: Alligator mississippiensis; assembly: GCF_030867095.1. Lineage (NCBI taxonomy): Eukaryota > Metazoa > Chordata > Crocodylia > Alligatoridae > Alligator > Alligator mississippiensis. The sequence goes on from NC_081824.1 coordinate 438,506,117, forward strand.
CAAATATTTGGGATTCACCTGACTCCTGGACTTTTCTGTTTTCACTAATCTGTGTAATGGACAAAGTCTACAGACAAAGTCTTGGCTGTAGAAAAATACAAAACTTTTGCAGACCTGATTACAAGTTTTAAGAATAATTGTAAATGGTAGGTAAGTCACTACAAGTTGAATTAAAATTTCAGTGGCAGTAAATATTAGAGTCACATTAAAAATGAATAAAATTGTTATGATCAACAAATCACAAAAGAGTACAATTGTAGTCAAAAGCTAAGAATCAAGCCCTGCACCATGCTATAATGGCACTCCCCAGGCTAGAACGTTTGTGCAGAAGGAGAACAGCAATTTTACATAGCCCTCAAGAGTACAACTAGTGGAAAATGGTTTCCTGCCCCCAGGAACTTGTTTTGAATTCAAAGAATGTTCTCATTCCACAATGGGGACAAAGTTGTTTCCTTCCCTGGAACACAAAAGCAAATCAACTCCTTCCCCTACTACCCAGAACAGCAAATAATCCAGTAAGTAGTTAGTCTTGTAGAGACAAAACAGGGATTTGGTCCAAAATTTCCCGCCCCAGCCAAGTAACTCTAAGCATAGCTATAGGCTATTTTGGTATGTAAATGCCCTGCTTTAGCTTGGATGAGACTCCATTCTGGATCTAGGAGTTTCAAGAAAAAGCTTCTTTGAAACTTATATTTCTGCAAAAAAATTTCCAGTGAAAAAATTGTTTTATTAGAAAATTCATAGTCTGCTTTACATCAATAATCTATTTCCTCCAGCTCTGCGCTAGGAGGATGGTTCACTGGGACCTGTCTGTTATCACTTGCTTTCTCTTACAGCATGTCACCAAATAGGAAGGAAAAGCTTTTGCTTAATAAATACATGAGAATGTTTCTTATAGATTCCACTCCCTCCATAGATGGGCTGATTTAATTTATTCTAATTTATTTTTACTCTGATGTAATAATTTGAAACATGTTATTATAGTACCAAATAACAAGAAAATTGTATTTCTTCATCAGCTTAACTTACGTCAAGAGCAACATATTATATTTTTTTATTTTTAAATTGTAAGTGAATTCAGCCAATTACTGGATTGACGGTTCTTCTCTGTTTACCAGCAAAACAAGTACAGTTCAGGCAGAAGAAAACGCATTAAAAGTACAGATTTTAGAATGACAGAATCATAGAAAATGAGGGTTGGAAGGGACCTCAGGAGGTCATCTAATCCAACCCCCTGCTCAAAGCAAGACCATCTCCAACTAGATCATCCCAGCCAAGGCTTTGTCTAGCTGGATCTTAAAAATCTCCAAGGATGGAGACTCCACCACCTCTCTGGGTAACCTGTTCCAGTGGTTTACTACCCTCCTAGTGAGAAAATATTTCCCAATATTTAACCTAAACTTCCCTTCTTGCAATTTGAGACTGTTGCTCCTTGTTCTGTCATCTGCCTCCACTGAGAACAGTCTAGCTCCATCACCTTTTGAACCCCTCTTCAGGTAGTTGAAGGCTGCTATTAAATCCCCCCTCAATCTTCTCTTCTCCAGAATAAATACACCCAGTTTCGTCAGCCTCTCCTCAGATGTCATGTCCCCCAGCCCCCTCACCATTTCTGTTGGCCTCTGCTAGAATTACTCCAATTTGTTCACATCCTTTCTGTAGTGGGGGGCCCAAAAATGAACACAGTACTCCAGATTTGGACTCACCAGTGCTTAATAGAGGGGAATAATCACTTCCCTGGACCTACTGGCAACACACCTTCCAATGTAGCCCAGTATGCCATTAGCCTTCTTGGCAACAAGGACACACTGCTTGCTCATATTCAGCTTATTGTTCCCTGTAACCCCTAGGTACTTTTCTGCAGAGCTGCTGCCCAGCCAGTCAGCCCCCAGCCTGTTCCAGTGCATGGGATTGTTCTGTCCTAAGTGCAAGACTGTGCACTTGTCCTTGTTGAACCTCATGAGATTTCTTTTGGCCCAATCCTTCAATTTGTCTAGGTCTCTCTAAATCCTAGCCCTACCCTCCAGAGTATTTACTACTCCCCACAGCTTAGTGAAATCTGCAAACTTGCTGAGGGTGCACTCCATCCCATTTTCCCAGTCTTTGATGAAGACAGTGAACAAAACTGGTCTCACAACTGACCCCTGGGGCACTCCACTTAATAGCAGCTGCCAACTAGACATAGAGCCAGTAATTATTACCCTCTGAGCCCAATGTTCTAGCCAGTTTTCTATCCACCTTTTCTGATACTGCCCTGCTTGTAAATGATAAATAGCATAAACAATATTCTGCAGTCAGAGATATTCCTTTTATAGGTGACAAAGTAGTTTTGCTGGTGCTGCGTACTGAAGAGCTGTAAACATGACTGTGTCCTAAATACATCAGTGGCATGTCTACACATGCATTAATGCGCTTTACCTAATATGCATTACATTTAGTACCTCCAATGTGAGGTACTAAATAAATGTGCATTAGCTATTTTACTGTGCATTAGCCTATTTGCAAAGTTTTTTTATTCAACCCTGATGCCCAGTAAAATAAGGTACTGTGCATTAAAATGCACATCTAGATGTCCCTGGTGTCAGCATTCACTCAGTGTTGTCAGCTCTTGTATTCTTTTTCACAGAGTAAGACAATTTTGTTTGACGTAGCAGCCAGTCTTGTTAGCCAGTCAGGAAACGTCTTCCTTCTAGCCAATTTCAGGCCTGCCTGGGTGATTGGCTGATCATCTGTCCTGGCAGACAATCAGGGTTTCAGCAGGGGGCTCACAAAGCTCTTTCCCACTTCCATAAGGAAACAGAAGGATGTTTGCAGAAAGAAAGGATATTACCAACATTGATTTGTACAGCTAGGAAGTAGAAAGCAAAAAAAACACCCAGCAGCTTAAGGAAACCATGTTCCTCATAGTGTCATTAAAAAGGAAAACTTCAGGTTGTTTGGATGCCCTAAGTGGAGATTTCCATCCTTTAACATGTCTGAATTACCATTTAGGTTTACCTTAACTCAATTTTGCGGGTTCTTAATTTACTTTTCCCTTCCCCCTTCTGGGCAGTCTGTGTTATAAAATCAGTGATATTGAGCTGCAGTTGGTACTACATTATAATTAAGTATAACAGCTCCTGCTTTTCTAAAGAACCTTGTAATGTAAAATAGATAATGATATGAGTTTCATAATGAATGCCTTATTATGAAACTGATTCTATTCCCAGTTGTGTAGCAGTGCAAGGAGAAGGACATAGGGCATTATGAACTGTTGTTGCATAGTAAAATCTGCCTGCTGGCGTTCTGAAGGAAAGATGAGGAATGTTAGAGGAATGTTAGAGCCACCAGAAGTGGTAGTCAGGCAGGGCGAGCTTCTTGCAGACTCAGAAGCTCTGTCATGATTTTTTCTCAAATTGTTCAATATTTAATCTTTTTTTCTTAAAATCCCAGCTCTAGGAGTCATGTGATAATCTCAAATTTCCTTTAAAAATAAATCTTATCTTCAGAATTGCAGAAATAAGCAGGGAAGCTTGAAACTTAAAAGTTTAGATATCAAAAGGCAAAAGAAGAGCTTCCTAAATGTATTTTTTTCAATCCCATGATTTTGAGCCAGTCATATTGTTTGGTTGTTTGATGCTGAAAGGAATGAGCACTATTACTCCTCTATGAACTGGAGAAAATTGAAAGAGTGCACCACATCCTCAAAGATTCTTCAAACTCTGTACACTGCACTAATCACCCATGACTTTCAGTGACATCAGTGGGAGCTAGGGGAAATCAATAACCTATATAATCAAACCACATGCTTATAAGCAGAATATCACCAGCCATCTTTACTTGGTTGTTCTCCATCCTACCCACTGCCTCCATACCTTTAAAAGACATTGACCAGCTCTGAAGTTGTCAGGGAGGAGGAGATAAGGGGCATCTTCTGTGTCAGCATTGTAAGTTTTGAGCAATTTTAATACAGGCAGTCCTCGACTTACAACGTTTCGAGTTACAATGTTTTATACTTACAGCATTTATAAATGGACACCCTGTTTCAACTTTATGACGTCAGTTTTGACTTTACAATTATGCCATGCCATGCCATGCCATGCCAGTGAACAGGTTTGCTGCGTCACTCATCTCCCTGGAGAACATCTGTTCAAACTTCCTTGGACACTTTCTTTAAGAAAGCAGCCAAGACGCCAGAAAAACCTGCAGCCAGGACTCCTGATAAGACTCCAGCCAAGAACACTTCAAAAAGTCCAACCAAGAGCCCTTCAAAAAGTCCAGCAAAGTCACCTCAGAAAAGTCCTTCCAAATCAATATGATTGCTATTTACAATATAAACACTTTAATGTAGCTATATTACTCATCTATAATTGATCGAGTACAAAATTCTGGAGTATTTTTAGTGAAAATAGGGTATTGGGCCTTGGTTCAGGAATCAGCACCCATTTATAACATTATTTCTTATGAGAAAATTGGTTGAGTTACAACGTTTTGACTTGAGACACGGTTTTCAGGAACCAATTGTGTCGTAAGTCCGAGGACTGCCTGTATATCAGATAACAGAACCTGAGTGACAGGTGGGTATTCCCAGGACAGTGACTCAATAGAAGACATTTTTTGACAATGTGTGGGAGTTTTACAATTCAGGAGTTTTAATGGATATTGTATGGCTAAAATTCTGCACAGCACTTTGCTTATTTAGGGCTAGGAATACAAATGGTGCTTTTTATAGAGAGACAATCCTGTTGTTGGTTTTCAAGGGGCAAAAGCAGTCCTTGAGGGGAATGCTACATTAGCTTGCAGAATGGAATTGCTCTGGCATTGCATTTCAGAGTGAAAAGTGGTAGACTATTCAGACACCGTGCCTTGTAACTAAAGAAATTGAGCTATAAAACTATACTTTCTGGTGCTGTAAACTGACATTTAGGAGTGACTGGCTAGTCAGGAGTTTTGGGTACTTTTATACATCTGGAAATTTAAACCAACTTGTATTTACATCACAATACAGCAATTTGACCGGAAGTCTACAGCTCAGATCCTATTTTCTCCCTAAGCTTTTTCTGTGGCTAGAGCAAAAATAATGTGCCTTGTTACAGGAAGGCAATTCTCATCCATCCAAGGAAGATGCAAAGCTCTTCCATGCTTTCAATAGGAATCCTAGTGAACACCTACACTCTGAGCCTAATGCTCCCTGCGCAGATGTATACGTCTACTATTCTGATAATGACAACCTTTGCTGGTCCCAATCTAACCAGGGAAAGTACATCGCTCTTTCTTATTCTTTCCATAGGGAGACTGAATGCATCTGTATCATATAAGGATCAGGTACCTACTTCATATAGGGAACAGGGAGACATCTACATGGATGGAGAAAGAGGAAGAAGCAGTCCCACTCATCTTTTAGTCCACTAGACTAACGTTCAGGGCATTTGTCTAGGGAGGGGGAAAACCAGATTCTAGAGCCTCCTCAGCCAAGAAGGTTGCAATCACATCTACTTTTCAGCAGAGTCCCCTAATCGCAAGGCCATGAGCTGAGCATGAAGCTGCATTAATTCTGAAGTAGATTTGATACATTTCTATCGTTCCTGGCATTTCCTCACATAGCAGTTAGAATGTAACAGTCCCTTTTTGAAAAGGTTTCAAATGTGTGTGTGTCCATACCCTGAGAGGAAATTTGATAGCAGTCTTAAACTACCTGAAGTGTTCCTATATAAAAGGATGGCAATAAATTATTTTCTGTGACCTGAGGTGACTTACAGCCTTGAATTTCTGCAATTCTATTTATACTTTTAAAAAGAAGGAGGAAGCTAGTGAATAAATGGATATAGTTGGGACAAGAATCCCCAAAGGACAGTAAACAGAGCAGTGGCGATGATATCAGAACCCTCTATTTCTTAACTAAAGTTCTACCAGCTTGTGACACTATGCAATAGCTTTATGATTAAGGCACAGTGTTTGAGTCCCTAGAATAGATTAGAAAGGTGGATTAGCTTTCTTCATGTATTGTTTTGCTCAAAGCATCATTCTAGGGCAAAGTTACAGCTGTTTTAGTACTTTAACTGTGAATTCACATAACTTGTAAGAGGCAAGAATTTCTTAAGGTGGTATCTTTTATTGAATCTACTATGTAATTGGGATAGTTAGGCAAGCTTTTGAATGCAAGGCATTCTTTGTCAGATCTCACGTATCTTAGTATAGTCAAATTATTTTGTTGTATTGTAAATACAAGCTGGTTTAAATTTCTACATGAATAATTCTAGATTCTTGCTAACTCCCATAGGTTACAGGGTTGGCAACCTGTTAGGAAGAATAGGCCAAATTAATGGAGCTTTGTCTGAAGATAAGATGCCAAATTCTGATTCAAAATTTTCCTCCCTCCCCGCACCCCCTACATTACCAGTGACCTGCTGCCACTTCCCCACTTATGCATTGCTGCTGATCTGCCACCTAATTGCCACTTGCATCCTGATTGGATACAGCGGCTTGGTGGGCCAGATCCAGCCCACAGGCCATAGGTTGCTGACCCCTGCCATAGGCCACCAAACCTCACAAATGATTTAGCTTTATTTCAGAGGATGTGCAATTAATGTGCATGAACAAACTCTGGAATGTACTAATCTGGAGTTTTTTTCATGCACAGCACACTGAACCCAGTCAGAGCAGCTCTGGCTGGCAGCAGCTCCATGGTGCTCTGACCAGGCTCAATGTGCTGTGGAGGGGCTGGCTGGGGATCAAAGGTGCTTCACTGCAGGGCTAGCTGGTGGGCAGCCCCTGCACTGAAGCAACCTTGTGCCCCAGCCAGCTGGGCAGTATCTACACATGTGCTGCCATGCACAAAACAACTCTGGAGAAGGCTAGTACTCGTATTTACAAATACTAGCCTGCCCCATAGTTTAGTAGTTTTGTGCGCATGTATGGATGCCTTAGATTGGTCCCTGGGGCCAACTTGAGTTGTGAGAGGTCCTCCAGCATCCTAGGAGTCACTGGTCACAGTCTCCCTATATGGATGCTCTATCCTGTTCCGGAGTGACAGTGGGGAAAGCCAGCACTAGGGAAGTTTTAAATGTAGTAATCCTCCCCTTCCCCTCTATGCTCTGTACAGCCCATTAGTTCCTGCTCTGATTATGGGATCCCTGTACTCCCTCTATCCCTCAAGATTCACCCCCATTCCTCTGTCCCTTGGGGATCACTACCCCCCCACTGCCTGACCCCAAGGTGAAGGGTGGTGAGGCTCTGATCCAAGTGGGTGGGGACTGGCAGGGGCTCACAGGGGCCTGATCCAGGCTGGCAGGGTGACATAGGCCCTGATCTTGGCCAGTATGGACTGGAAGAACACCAATCTTGAAGCCTATACTGCCCTAGAGAGTCAATGAACAGGGCAAGCATGGAGCAGATGTGGTAGCTCTTAGCCAGTGCCCCTGCTCGCCAGCCCTCTACTGGCATTAGAGAGGGTATTAACCCTTAATGTGTGACTGCTCATAGCACATGCTGACTTTAACACTGACTAACATTCCTTAGAGTTAGCATGCGCTCGTCCAACAAGCTTTAATTAAAGGGTCCCCGCCACCATTTTTTAGAGTAGGGATGTTGATACACATGACTTTCTGGATGTTTTAGAGTAACTGTTGGAGCCACTTTAATTAAAGCACCCCTCCAGAGGTTGGGTGCTTTAATTAAATCACACAGCCCTGGAGCATACCTATAAACACCCCTAGGGTCTACCTCAGTGGAAATAAACAGTACTATTTAGGTTCTTAAACAAAATGTGTCAGTGCTGCAATGTGATACTAGAGAGCTTATGTTGCAGACACCTTAGACTGCTCCATGGGTCTTCGCAAATGTTTGTGCTACCATGGAGACCTGTTGACTTCTGTGGGACTCTGTACAGGTACATGGACCTGTCTGAGTCATCATGTTCCAAGATTGTGGCCCATGTGACTTATGTTCTAGAAAACTGAAAAAGGACTGTTTTTACTGACTTACCTAGGATTCAGAAGAATGGGAATCCAAAAGTAGTTTCCTTTTACTGATTCAGCTGAGAAAATATTGACATATTCCTCTGGCTGCATAATTTCTTAGTCTTCCAGGTAGTGGAGCTCAGATACAGATCAAAATAAATAAACAATTTACAATTTAGCAATATTTATCAATGTATTTAAAAGAAGAAAAGGTGGCAGAGAAGAGCACCAGAATTCATGCACTACCGTGGTTTGATTTTTAAAAATAGCACAGATTTAAAATGTTTTCTTTGGAAAACTTCCTAAAATGTTGTATTTAAGTTCTAATTAGTATGTGGACTGCTGTGATTGTCAAAAGGTTACCTTCACTGATGATTTCCATCTGACATCACTATCATTAAGAAAAGTGTCAAAACTCCTTTGAAAGCTGCCTTATGACATAACAGACAACATTTTCACTCTGGGTTACAGAATCCCAAAAGTAGGAGTGCCATCCATTATGAACAATGACAATTAAGGGGTATTTCCACCGTAGCTGGAATCAGCCTTTCACTGTCCATGCATGTATTCTTCCAAGATATATCCTTTGGCTAAGATTTCAAAACCAAAACCAAGATTTCAAAACCAAGTAGTCAAAATTTATTAGTGACAAAAGGAAACTGGATTAGGGCAGATTTGCAGATACCTGTTGCTAATAGTCCAGTAGACTTTGATAAGGTATTCTCATAAACTGGATAGGTTGTAGTCACCTAATAAATCATTACATCCAAATCTAATTTGTTATACAAGCAGACAAGGAAGCTAATTTATACATATTTTGGCCCAGGCCTATTGTATACAAAAAAGGAACATAGGTCTAATAATCGAAGCTAATAGCTAAACATACTATACGTATTGTGAATTGGAATGATAGAACTCTCTTTAGATCCAAGCCAGACTGAACTTGTAGCAGAGTAGCTAAGAATGTTTCAAAGTCTCACTTGCTGTCCTAAAGGGACAGAGTGGCTGGGGACAGGAGAGATGACAGCTGGAAATTATATCTCCTTTTTCTCCGGGCATTCAAGTAGAAAAATGAAACAGAGTGATGGTTTTGAGGACAGTTATTTCAATGAACAGCTGAAAATCAGTGTCTGAGGGCCCTGCTACTTGTTCAAATCTAAGTTGGATAGAAACCATTTATAGGATTGTTACGCAATTTCAGCTTAATAGCTGGTTGGCTCCTTTTATAGCCGGATAGTCATTTTTATCACATGATAATTACTTTGCACATGTGGCTGGTCTAAATTTATTCTGCAATTAGCTATTTAATTGTGCGATAATTAGCTTGCACTTGTGGCCAGTCTTGTTTTGCATGTGTGGCCAGTCTACATTTATTCTGTGATTAACCAGTTAGTTCCCTAATATATGTATTGCGTGGCAGGGCCTGAGCATATGGTCAAAAAAGGATTTAATAAACTAGCCGTATAACTAGGAAGAACTGTGATCTGTTGTGACACACCAACAGAAACAGCAAAAGAAAAATACATTGATTGCATCAACTATTGGTAACATTGTGCATGATATTCTAGATCATGATATGATTTTGATAATGAGAGTTATGAGTGCAAAGGTGAGAAGTGAACATATTAAGCAAATGAAAAACATTTGACCATTTAGCATCAAAGTGATGACTAATAAAAGAGAGAGGTTGAGAACTTGATATGATATGGACTTTGAATGTTGATGGAACTTGTTTCCTAAACAGACATGCCAAATAGATTGACTATTAATATCAATTAAAGACATAGATGGTCACTGTTGGATGTTCAAAACTGTTGAAATTCTGAAGGAGTCAGTGATCCTGAATTACTTATGGAATAAATGAAAATTCAGTAAAGTCCAAGAAAAGATGTTTATATCTAAAGCCAAATTTGATCTGGATAGGTTAAAGGATAGGTCTATACAAAGAAAAGAAACAAATAAAAACTGAACAAGCTGGGATGAGAATAAGAATGTTACAGGAAAAAAGTGAACATGCCCTCTTCCTGGAGGTCTCCACAGTCCAATGGGCGAGACCCTGGCTGCACAGAGCTATACGAGAGACCAGTGCCTGGGTGGTGGCAGCATCACCCCAGGCTTGTGGGTGTTCTCCAGGAAGCAGGACAGCCACCTGTAGGCTCCCCAAGGGAGACTCCCAAAGGAGTAGTGGTTTTGGGCGTGGCACAGTGAAGTGGGTGGCTCTGCATAATAGTGCCCCCTACTGTGCATGCCACACTCCATGCCACCATGGCAAGGCAACCCCTGTTCACCTGGCAGCAGTGTGGGTGGTGCCATGGAGTTGTGCCCCTGACTGCTGCCAGGTATGCAGGGAACACCACACCATGGCAGTGCAGGGCTTCCAGTGGCAGCACCAAGCTGCACTGCCCCACTTTGCTCTCCTGTACTAGGTCTTGCCCACTGGGCCATGGAGGCCCCTAAGAGGAGGGCAGCAGCATGATGAGCCTGCAGCTGCCAGCCCACATCCACGCCTCATAATGAGCTCCACTCCAGCCATACCACCTATGAGGGAGTGGGATCTGGGAATCTGTGCTCCACTTGGGCTGCAGCAGCCACCTCCTCCCCTGGGTAACAGCTGGAGTTCAGGCACTGCTTGGGGGGCAGAGGGCTGTGGACCTGGAACCCTGGTCCTGTAGCCCTGACAGGTGCAGGCCACCTCTGGGAGGGCAGGGGATGGGGGGGCTGTGGGTCAGGAGTGCAGGGCATTGGCAGGGCCAGCGGGCTGTGGATGGGGAGGGAGGGGCACTGGCAGGGCTGTGGGTGGGGAGTGAGAGGTACTGGCAGGGCCAGTGGGCTGTGGTTTGGGATCAAAGCAGGGAGGGGGGGGTGTGACTTGGGAGTGAGGGGCAATGGTATGGGCAGGGCACTGGTATATCAGGGCTGCTCAGCACCACAAAGTGGTGGAGAAAAGACAGATGCAGCTGGATTCACATCCTGGTGAACAAAGGGAGCAGAGGAGGTCTGATTTTCTATAATAAAAAAACCCCAAAATAAATGACAAAATATATAGGTATTTAGAATTTATTTTATTATAATGATTGAGGCACTGGTAGGCTTGCACATTGCTTTAAAATTGAAAATATATCAATAAAACATTGTGTTCAATTGATACCTATCTATATAGTGGCATTTCATTTCAATCACCAAAAATATATGGATTTGGGGGGTTTTAATCAAAGAATTTGCTTTTTTTTTTATATGAGAATTTCCAATTTTAAAACAGAGAAAACTAGGATCCCTACTTATCATGTGTCAGCAATGTAATAGTTTTTTTAAAAAAGCAAATGCAAGTTTGGGCTATATTAACAGAAATATTAGGTGTAAGATCTGGGATCTGACATGCTATGTCACCGTAGAGATGGGCTACAGTGTAGCATTGGCAGGCACAAACCGTGGCACTGATGCTACCATGCGGTAGCATTGGAAATGACTCATGCAGTACTGGGATCGTGCAGTAGCAGCGGGTACTGTGACGTAACAACTGTACAGTCCGGCACATGTGTAGACATGCACAGTGCTGAGTAGGCCTCATCTGGAGTATTGTGTACAGTTCTAGGGTCCACATTTTAAGAAGGATGTGGAGAACCTAGAGAAGATCCAGAGGCTGGATAAAAATTATAAAACAATTGGATAAATATGAGGAGGGGCTAATAGAAGTGGGCTTGCAGAAAAGGAAGTTAAGGGCAGACATGATAGCAGCCTTCAAATATCTGAAAGGCTGCTGTAAAGAAGATGGAGTACAACTTTTCTCCCTTGCTGTGAAAGGCAGGATGCAAAGCAATGGTTTCAGACTTCAGGAAACTAAATTTAGATTGGATATCCAGAAGAACTTCCTTAGTGTTAAAGAAGTAAAGCAGTGGAATAGACTTCCCAGTAAAGTTGTGAGATCTCCTTCACTAGATGTTCCCAAGAGGTTGAATAAAAATTGATGAGAGATGATTTAGGAGCAACATTCCTGCAAGGGATTAGATCAGATAATCCTTTATACCACTCCTAACCCTATGCTTCTAAAGGAGGCATCAAAAATGAACAAATGAAAGCTCAGTACAAAAAATTAAGTTCCATGAAAACAAAATCATAACAACAATATGTACAATAAAAAGGCTAATGGTGAACTGACAATAAATGCCAAGGAGGTGATAAAAATGTGAAGAGGCATTTTGATAAAATATTCAGTAATCCTTAACTCCATCCAGATGCAAGTATTTTAAACATACGACACAAACAGGACATCTTGTAAGACAGAATGAGTGTCATCCCTAAACTAATATCCAGAGAAAATATAGAAAGAGCAATAAATCCACTAAAAATAAGAAAACTGTAGAAATATACAATGTAACAGCTGAGCCATAGAAAACCAGCAGGACAACTTTTAACAAGACAGAAAAATGAATACATGAAACTGTGGAAATGAGAGGAAGTGCAAGATGACTGGCCAAAAGCAACAGTCATACCAGTCTTGAAAAAAAGGAGATCCTGACAATCTGCATAATTATAAAAGTATTGGTTTATTGAAAGTACAACGAAAAATTAGGACGACAGTAATGGTCAACTGATTCATGCTACTTTTATAGGAAGTAGTGAATGAAAAGCTCAGTTTCAGATTATGCTGAACTTAACTTGATCAGCTATTCTTTGTTCAACAATTGATGGAAAAGAACCTGAAAATGGAGATTAAAGATGCTTGCCATTTTTATTTTTATAAAGGTATTTGATTCATTTTTGCATGAAGCAATATTGAAAAATAGCAAAATCTTATGCCTGAAAACTCCTGTAGTGCTCTAAAAATTGTTGGAGAGTTAAGCAACTTGTTTAATTCAAAGCTTTGTGTAAGTCAAGGGATTCATTACTTTTCATCATGTGATTAAACTGGAAATTATGAACATTTAGATAAGATGCAGGGTGTGACACTGGTTGATCAATAATTAAGTTTCTTAATTTATGCAGATGACTCTGCACAACCAATAAACACATTTGACACAGTGAAAATACTTTTTTGTTATTTTTTGAAGTTGGTGAAGCCAACCTGGCCTTACAATATATGCCAAGAAGATAAAGTGGCTGTATGAAAAGGGCATTCAATGTATCAGTACAGAGAACAAATAGATTCCCAGAAAATTTCTACCATGGATGAGGTTAAAAGGAGATACGCTACACAGAAATTGATTAAATTATGGAATTAAATCCATCATTCTTAGTGTCAAATTGTAAATTCATCAAGCTAATGTGCTACCAGTATTACTGTAGGGACTGGAAGCAGACATCAGAAGGCTGCAGGCAGTAGGCCTATTTGAGACCTTGCTCTGGGGGCTTTAGCCCACTAATTTACTGTCAGCCGCAACTTTTTGGCAGCAATAGAAAAACAAGGGACCAACTGATTGCAGGGGGCAAAAAATGACAGAAGGGAATGTGCGTGTGGGTCAGAGAGTCAAAACAAGTGCACCCTCGGGGGACACTGAGCAGAGCACCCCAGACAGCACCCACCGACTCTCAAATGCAGCCAGAGAACCTCAGGGCACTTCCCAGTGGTGCTCTGCGTGGTGATGGGACTGTAAAATACCCAGAAAAATGGTTCCACAGTCCCCAGGGACCCTCCCGGCCAGAGCCTCCTTCCTGCCAGAAGAAGGTTGACCAGGAGGTCCCAGGCCCTGCAGACAGTAGGCATGACACTAGAGATGACAAGTCTTAAAGAGACAGCATGTATCAGTTTTAATGATTTTAAGACAAATGAAGAATGTAGGAGGAGTAGGATGTGAAAGCAAAATATGTGAATGGTTACGATTAAAAAGATTGAAATGGTACATGACTGCAGAAAACAAACAAATGACAGAATGACAACAAACATCAGGCAAACAGCATGGATCAATCACTCTCCGTTAAAAATTACTGTAAGTATGTATAGTTGGACCCAGGGTTTTGGAAAGGAGGGTGCAGAAGCAGCAACCTGTGCTGCATGGGGTGACTGGATGCTGGCTCCCAGGCCTCCCCTCCACACACACACACCTGGGAGAGCAGAACAGATTGTACCATAGCAGTAGCAGCCAGGGATTTTTTTAAGTCTTTCAAGCTGGTAATAATCTTCCCTCCCCTTCCCCTTCCCCTCTATGCTCAGTGATGTTTTCCTTCCCTGCCCTGGCCCCCCATTCCACCCACCCCTGCCCATTGCTGCTGCCCCCAGCTAAACTGAGGCGGGGGAAGGGCTCCAGAGTTGCTCCTTCCCTGCTGAACCTGGGTTGCACATGGAGCCAAGCTCAGCTAGAAGCAACAGGTGGATTCCCTTCCTCCATGCCTACTCCTGGGCTGATGGCAAACAGGTAGGGAAAATGAACTCATTCACTGCTGCCAGGGCTTTCCCTGACTGAGCCCAGCTTCACACAGAGCCTGGCTGGAGTGGGCAGGAGTGCTTTGGAGCTCTACCTCACCTTGGCTGCCCCCTCCTCACCAGGCACCAGAAACAACAACAGCAATGGGTGGGGGGGAAGAGGAGGGGAGAAGATGTGCCACTAAGCATGAAAGAGAAGGAAGAGGGGACTTTACCCATAGCCTGGTCAAGTGAAATGGACGTGCATCCTCATCACTGCACCTTCCCTGGATCCACACCCTCTAGATAAGAATAACACAACTAAATTAAAAGGTGAAAATCAGGAGCTGACACCTGTTAGACTGTAGAAATAAGGAAATGGTAGAAGATACTCCACCCATTGCAGTATTTAAGAATGAACCAAAGTGGACCAAGGACCATGATCAATGATGAAAAAGATCTTTTACATTTCTGCAACCTAGGCTGACCCAAAAGCCTATTGCCGTGAATAATAAAAATTCATGGCAGATTTCTGTTTCACCTATTGGATGACCAAAGTGCAGCTTGTGACTAACTCTGAAGTAACCATCTAAAGCACTGGTTCTCAACTTTTTTTGGTGCGACCCTAAATTGACCACCAAGCAGACCTCCTGACCCGATACCATGGGGCTGCTGGGAGTGGTATGTGGCAGTGGCAGCAGTGGTGGCCTAGGCCGGGGCTTGGGGAGCAACCATTGCCCCCTTTGTGCATGGTGGCCCTGCCGCGCCCCGCCCACTCAGCTGCCTGCTGCTCCCGGGCTGCACATGTGAGTCTGCATGTGTGTGTGGGCCTGTCACAACCCTCCTGAGGACCCCCATTGGAGGCACAGCATTGTTCTGTAATCTCTTCTGGATGCATCAGCACACCCATGATAAAAAAGGAGAGACATCTATACATCTCTGGAGGGTGATCCTGTTTCTATAATGGAGGCATTTATGCACCCAGAAGGGGGCTCTGAGCATAAGTTCTCCACCAAACTGGAGTGCCAGCTCCTTGGCTTTTCACAGCTGGTCCAGTACACTGCAGCAGTGCAGCATTCTCAGGTTCTTTGCCACCTCTACAGCTTATCAGGCAACCTGAAAGAGCATCTGGAAGTGTCGGGTTGGATTTCTCCCATGTTCTGGTGCTTCTAGAATATCTGGAGAATCCCAGGCACCCTGATAGTGCTAGTTTCTAGGTTCAGGGCCACTTGGCAACCC
This sequence comes from Alligator mississippiensis, assembly GCF_030867095.1. Lineage (NCBI taxonomy): Eukaryota > Metazoa > Chordata > Crocodylia > Alligatoridae > Alligator > Alligator mississippiensis. The sequence goes on from NC_081824.1 coordinate 438,521,627, forward strand.
ATGGTCCCAGGGCTTCAAAAGCCTGCATCTCTAGAATAGCCAATCAGACAAACTACCATGCAATCAGGGACCCCCAGGAATTGCAGTCTGTGACCCAATGGCAGACAGTGAAGTAAACTACATAAGAGCTGCAGACCTTTGGGTTTTTCCTCACATAATGAATGACTTTTGTTGCCATTATTATTTTTATTCCAAATTCCACACCACTGAAATTCTATGTAAAACTAAATTACTGTGCTCTATCTAACACTAGTGGTAGGAACCACCCACCTGCAAAGGTTTTTTATCTATGGGCTGCATATGCTTTCTATTAGCCAAAGCCTGCTCACAAAAGCCACACATAGCAGAAATTATTGATGAATATAATTCTGATACATATATGGAAAGAAGTCCATATCCCAGATCATTTTTCCACCAGTAAAGTCTCAAGTAAAGCAACTGGAAGAAATTAAGAAATATAGTTAATAGGATGTAATGGAAAAAAATATATTAAAATCTATCCATATGGAAGATGACTGCAGAATCCTAAGAGACTCTAATACACAAAAGAAGAGTTCCTCTGAAAAGGAAGAATGCAAAAGAACGAGACATCATTGTGACTCTTTGAAACACCATTGAAAGATCAGAGATTAAAACACCTACGTGGGAAACAAAAAGGGTTGGGAACATGTAGGCAACAATTATCTAAGGTAGTAAATGGGGTATAACTATAATAGGATGATATTAATAGGATGAAAATGTAGGCAGACTATCAAGAAAACAGCTTTTTGCAGTAGGATGTATTCAACTCTAGAATGGTGTCCTAAGGGACATATTGGAAGGCTTACTGCTTTATACCAGAGCTCTGCAATTTTTATTTGCTAGATTAACTGAAAAAAATTAGAAGAGACTCATTTATTGCACAAGTTTTTATGGCTGCCTCACCAAAATGAAAAGTATAAACCTACAAAACCGATAATTCATTTTGAGGTTTTAGAGCACTTTGTTAGACATCAAACAAAAGATTTTGTTAACTGGGCTGGGGGAGGGGAGGGGGGGGGGGGGAGTGTTTGTCCATTTCATGCAATGACTATCATTCACAAACATTTTTTTAAAAAGCTGGTTTCTGGGCCAAGACCCTCCTCCCTGGGCCACAGAATCAACTTCTCTTCCCTTCTTGCACCAGTTCAACAGAAGGGATGGAAGATGTTATTAGGATCATAGGAAAGTAGGGCTGGAACTATCAGGGACACTAACTGACAGCCCAGCCTGGGCTAATTGCCTAGTTGGCTACACTTGCCTGGGTCTTTAACTGGAAACCCTACTCCAGCTAATGATCCAGCTGGCTACTGTTACATCTTTCTGATTGGCTGCTGGAGAGAGCAGGCTTCCCATTCAGTTCCACCTGTGGCAACAGACTGCAAGCTCCCTGGTTTCTGACCCTGCTTTACTCTGTTCCTGGACTCTGGCTCTTTGGAAATTTCCCTTTGGTCTAGTAACTTGGTCCCTGACTCCTGAACCTGGACTCAGCTTGTGATTTGGCTCCTGCCCTCCCCCAGTGAACTAACCACTAGACAAGATTGCTTGTGTCCTGGAAGGGACCTCACAAGGTCATCTAGTCCAGCTTTCTGCTGATGGTGGGATTACCACTTACTGAACCAGTCTAGGCAAGTGTCTGTGCAACCTGATCTTGAACATTTCCAGGGATGGTGATTCCACAACTTCACTAGGTAGCCTAGGCAATTGCTCCAAGACCTGTACTCTATGGTCACAGAGAAAAGCCCATCTCCATCCTTTCTAAATTTGCCCTTCAGGTATTTGAAAACTTTTATCAAATCCCCCCATAGTTTTCACTTCTCCATGTTAAATAACCCTAGTTCTTTCAGCCTTTCCTCATAAATCTTGCTTCCTAGATTTCAAATAATTTTTTTTCATGCTCCACTGGACTCTTTAGAATCTGTCCATGTCCTTCAAATATGGGACAATGTACAAAACTGTGCAAATACTCCAGATGAGGCCTCACCAGAGCCGAATAGAGCAGAAGAATCACTTCCCTTGAACTGTAATAAACACTTATGTTAATGCAACCCAGTATGCTGTTATTCAGCTTCTGATGTATTGTGATCTCTGCATTCTTCTCTGAAATTATGCAGTCTAACCAATCATTCACCAGTCTATATTAATTAATCCAGTTCTTCTGAGTATAGGAGTTTGCACTTCTCCTTGTTGACTTTCTTCTGATAAACTGCAGAACATTTTTTTAGTTTATCTAGGTCATTCTGGATCCAAACTTTACCTTCCAAAGTGTTTGCAGCTCCACCCAAATTGGTTTCATCTTCAACTCTGTTAGCAAGATGTATAAATGCATCCTGGCCCTGCTTTGCCCATGGTGTGGTAGTTGAGGGCACTTTGCAGAGAAACAAATGTGAGCTCAGATTTTCTTGGCTGAGGAAAGCCTAAAAACTGGGCTCTTCATTCTCTTGGTATGTGCCATAATCACTAGTTTCTGGGGCTAAAAGGTGGTAAGGTCCACTTCTTCTGACTTGTACACATCTCTGTGAGAGTGAGCTGCATCCTTATATGGCATATGAGACTAGGTATAGACATTCAAAAAGCCTGAGGCCCAATTGATCTAAGTTGCTTGGTTTTCTGTAAGTGGCACAGTTAGGTGGGTAGTGAACAGAACACACAGCTTCTGTTCTATTATAGGTATAAACTGGTTTCTGGTCACTTATAGTGTTAAAGTTTAATGTTGATCCCTAGCCTGAGACAGTTCGGTTTCTATACTATATAGCCACATAAGTGTCTCCAGTTAAAAGAATAAAAGCTTTCCTGGGTGAATTAGGATTGAAAAAGACTACCCATTATCAGAACAGGAGAGTTATGAATCTATGCATAGGAGATTAGGATTAGTCTGTGGTCTCCCTCAAACTCTTTGTTTTGAGAATTGGAGGGATATGCATGACCCTGGATGGATTTGGATCCCAATTCTGAAGCAGGATGTAAAATTTGTTTTGCTAGCCTTAGAAAATATATAGAGGTGGAAAAGGATTTCTATTTTAGGATTCCACTCTAGCCCAAAGTAGTATGAATATGGGGCCTTGCACACTGAGGAAATGAAGACTACAGGAGTTCTGTAAGGATATATGTATTTGCATTGTATACGCATCACACTATTAAGTCCTTTCTAGAACACCTGATAGTGCCCAAACAGGCTGGTAACATGCATTGAATAAGGGGCGTATATGCCCTTTATTCCCATCTGAACAGAGATCACAATCTAATCCTAAAAGAAAGAGAAATAAATCATTTGCTGAACCTATGGGGTTAAAAAATTCAGCCAAACTAGTTATAGTGAAGAATATAATATGAATGTACTTAGCCTGTTCCAATATTTGTATAAATGAATGTAACTGGTAAGACAAGACTGGTAAGACTGGTAACCAAAATATTCTGAATTTTTTTCTGTAGCTAAGTCTTCTTTCCTTTCAGAATTTTTCTGTAACAGAGAAACACTGACTGATTTTGTCCAGAAATTTTGAAGTTAAAGAACAATCTTGCAATATGAATGCATTGTAAAATTTATTGGAAATTAAAAAAAAAAAATCTAAAGTATTTTGGAGCACTGGAGTACACGAATATCATTTTCTGTTTAATAAGCTGACAAATATTGGAGCGTCGTACATTTATTTCTTTCAGTAATTCATTTATCAGAGTTTTTAAGCAGTGGTATAAATCCATGTGATATTCCTCAGTGATAAGATTCTCTGTTTAGGTATCTGAGGGTATGTCTACATGGGCAATTAGTGCACATGAATTTTCTGTGCAGAAAATTCAGGAGCATTAAACTGTGCACCCACACACATCTGAATGTGTGTCTATTGGGAGCAAATTTGCTCCCAAGGGGAGCACTTCAGTCTAGGACTTCTCCTTCCCTGCTGTGTCCCCCTCCAGCAGCCAGGGGGAATTCCAGGTTACCCAGGGTGCCAGTCCCAGGCTGGCCAGGGGCATGGAACCCAGTCCATGTGGTGGGGGAGAGCTGTCCCAGCTGCTGGTCAGGTGCCTCCCTGCCCCATGGAGGCTGGGATGGGTCCCTATGTCCACAGGGCAGGGAGGTAGCTGCCCAGCAGCTAGGACAGCTCTCCCTGCCCCATGGAGATTGGGCCAGGAGATTGGCTGGGAGGAAGCTGCCCAGCAGCTACAATAATTCACCTTGTCCTGTGGATATCAGGATGGGTCCCAATCTACATATGGCAGGGAGGCAGTATCCCACCAAGCCAGAAAAGCTCTCTCCACCCCTTGGGGGCCCCTGGTGCCTAGGCTGACCAGGTGCAATTTGCTTCCCATCAGCATTAACATGGGCATTTCAGTGTATCTGTATCTACAGGCACTAGAAAAGGACACATTAAACTATATTACCATGCAGTAATTCCTGTATACATGTAGATGGTGATGCTTTACTGCAGATCAGATTAGTCTAATGTCCAATAAAGCATCACATGTAGATGTACCCTGAGGGCACTAGAGGATTTACAGTCACATATTAAATTTGAAAATGCATATGAAAGTTTCAAAATATCACTTCTGTAGTAGTATTTGCTGCCTTTTCTGCAGCAATGCAACTACCTATGAATGGGTTTTTTTCTATGCTGTGTTCAACAACATTCAATAACATTTTAAATCTGGCTGAACATTTTTTTTATTTAAGTTTTTTAACTTTTTTACGTATAGGTTAAGCACGTCATGTCAGATTTGAAAACCTGGCTGCTCAATTTGTGTCTATGTTTTGCATGTGTTAAAAGTTACATTCAATCTCAATTGAATTCTTAGTCAAAACAGCCCAGGATCTGATATCCCTATATCTTAGTGCAATATTCTACCAAAAAGTGACATTTTTTTCTCTGAACTAGCAATTGGGTGTAAATAATTTTTGGTTCTTTCATATGATTCATACATAACTGCTAGATAATAGATGATCAAATAGATCACTTTCCACTTCTCTAAGTACTAGCCTAAAGCTTCAATAAACACAGTATCAGCATCTTTTTATTTTATGCTCCCTACTTGCATACCTCATTTTAAACACTGCACATTTCTACTTGCATACTTAATTTTGTGCAGGGCTTCATACTTGCATACTTAATTTTAAACGCTTGCATATTTACTTTTAAACACTGCAAATTTCAGAGAATTGACTACTATATATGGCTACTATTTACTTTCAGGCCATTTTGCTGACACTCAAGCACATGAATATATTCGCAAGCTAAGAAATCAATGGATGGGATTCAATCAAAAGTATTTAATATATGCTTTACTGAGTAATCATATCGGTATTTGGTGTCCTGTTATTAAAATGGTAACAACATAACTTATTATGAAGTCACATTTGTTAAAGTGAACAGTAGTCTTTGTAGTTAAGTTTATCACTAAGACAGATGAAATAGTCTATAGGAGCAATTACCATACAATTATTCTCAGTGGACTGCACATCATTATACAATGAATTTATAGTTATGGGCTCGGGTTCATAAATAACTCCTGCTAAATTTGCAACTGGTATGATTCAATTTCTATTATCAATCTACAATAATAAAGTAAGATTTTGCTTTAATTTAAATGGTAAAAAACTTTAAATATTCACATTGGCCTTGCAAAGCAGGTATGGATCTATGATTTTAGATGTGCACCTTCACCTCCATGTGTCTCACAATGTCCATCTCCAACACAGAGATCAAGAGTCTTATCTCCTTTGTAAAGTGTTTTGAGAACTCCTATACACCAGAAGGAGGAGGTGGGGCTGGGATGAAGGGCTGTCACTGACAGCTCAGGGGCAGGGCTGGTCTGGTGCTCGAGCAGGCAGAGGAAACAAGCTCTGCCTGTCTGATGATACAGCAGCACTGCACAAAGGTGCATAGATGCAGGTGGAATTGCCCAAAAGTAACCCCTGCTGCAAACCTGCAGGCAGGTTCACTAAAGCCGCTGTGCCCTAGAATGCCTTCATCTGATAGCTCATCAAAAGAAGGTTAGATTTTCACAACTTGCCATTTTAAAAGCACTTGCAGCTATGAATGTTTGTTACGTTATGGCTGTAAAGCACTTTCAGGGGCCTCATCATGCAAAAAATGTAACCTCTGTACACACCCATAATCTATCATATTTTTAATGTGGATTCCTATCATACAACTGCAGGGGTGAGGGAGAGCACCCACTCTGGGTGCCAGGATCCCTCCTTCTTGCTGTGGTAGTCTCTGACATGCTAAGGGAAGCTCTGGACTGCTGTTGTCCAGCCATAGGATCCAGGCAAATCAGCACTGCACCAAACTGTATCTGGGGGGCAAGGTACCAATCAGGTGAGCAAAATAGTGCTTCCCCTGTCATCCTGCCCCACATGCTCAATGAGGGCCCCACACCACTGTTTATTTCTACCTTTATAATATTTGGTTTCACTAGTTCATCTACTCCTATAAGGTTCATGCTGTGGCTTAGGTCAGCTCTGTAAGGCTCAGGCAGGCTGCTACCCTGCAGCACTAGTCATGAATGACGTGTGCCTCTGGCAGCTGGGGGGGCACAGCGGTGGCAGGAGCACAGCGGCAGTTAGCGCGGGAGCTCCCGCAGACACTGTCGGCACTGTTGGCAGTGGAGGGGCGGGGGTGTGCGGGAGAGTGCTGACCAAGGGTCAGAGACCACCTGCAGACACCACCAGCGGTGTCAGCGGCACCTTTTTGTAGGAGGTCAACTGCCACGTTCAGGGGGCGCACATGCACCTGTGTGCACCCCTAAACATTGCCCGTCACCCTTGTTAAACTCCAGACCCTGCAATGTCTCTAGCTTCCATGGTTCTCCACCCTGCCTTCAGCTTGCTTTTGGATTGTGGCCTTTGGATTCCCCCTGCAAACCTGTTTCCTGACTCCTGACCCTGGCTATGCTTACTCTTGGACTTCACCTTTTATCCTTTGGACTTGGTAACTAGGTTTCTGATTCCCAGCTCCTTGGCTTCTAACTTGCAGCTTCTGACTCTTACCCCTGAAATCCCCAGCTCCATGACTGACTCGCTTGACTAAGCCACTGGCCTGTTGAACTGTGACACCTCTATTCTGTTGCCCAGCCACCCTGTATTCTGCACAGTGCCTTCTGGAAACCCTTCTTGACACCCTCTTGATACAGCATTAGAGAAGCTCTACAAATATCTTATGTGCCTGCCCGTTAAGAAAGAAACAGAAGCAACCATTTTGGGGAAAGAAGTGTACCATCTTTGCAGAGTGGCAGAACAGGTATAGGAGGCCTGGGAGGGTCTATATTCTTCCTTTGCTGCCAAAGAATGGTAGAACCAGTGATCGGAGCTCTTTGCCCCTGTTGTTCCTAGTGTGATAACAATGGCAGTCAACTATAGTTTTAGTCAATTAGGTCTTCTAGTGTATTTACTTTAGCTCAGCTGGGTTTTGGAGGCTTAGCATTTCCAGAGGTGGCTGGAGAGAGTTGGGCAGGGCATTCATCTCAGGTACTGCTGTTTTTTTCCTTTGCAAGGAAGAGAAGAGAAAGCAGTCTGTAGGAATTTCCTCCCTTTGCTTCTCAGGATGTATAGAACAATGATGCTAAAGAAATGGTATCATATGCTGTGTAAACCCTGAGTCTGGGCCTATAAACAAAAGTCTATTGTACATAGAGCAGTGGTTCTCAACTTTTTTGGTCTCAAGTCACCCCTCATCAGGCTTGAGACACCCCTCCATAACTTGATTTTGAGCAGCACCCCATTGCAAGAATTTATTTTCTGTATTTAATTGAATCTAGGATGATCCTGTATTTAAGATGACTACCCCAATAATTAGACTCTATACATGGGAAATTTATATATTTATTATGATTTCCCACGTACAGAATCTAATTATTGGGGGGGAGGGGTCATCTTTAATTCATTTCCTCCACTGCTGCAGGGGGGTGGGTGGGGAAGGACGAGTGTTATGGAGAAGCCAATCCGATTGCCCTCTGCTTGTGCTTGCTCCTCTGCACCTCTTCCCCACTTCCTGTTTCCCCTCACCCCCCGCAGCCTTGCGCCATCCCTCTGCCTCTCCTCACTCTTTACTCCTTTCCCCCAGCCTCTACTCCCTCTCCCCCCTTTTTATCTTTGCTCCACATCAGCAGGCTCCATTCCCATTGTAGCCTGGGGCACTGAGCATGGTCCCAGCACAGCCCTTATAGCAGCTGTGTGGGCTGCATGCTCCTGCTACAGGGCTGGGTCCATGCTCAGTGCCTCAGGCTGCAGCAAGGGTGGAATCTGCCAGCATGGAACAAGGGGAAGGTGGGGAGGGACAGGAACAAGGACAGGTGGGGGAACAGAGGCTATGTGAGGCAGAGGAGTGGGAGAAAGAGGCTGCAAGGGGAAGGTGTAGGGGCAGACATCAGCTGTGGCTATGGCCCTGACCACAGTTAAGGGCTGAAGCCTGGTCCACATCAGCCACCTGCCCCCCCCTCCCCCCCATACTCAATGCTAAGACTTTGGACTTTCCCTCCATATTTAAAAGGGGGGGGGGTGGGGGGCTCATCTTAGAATTTAACAAATGTGGTATTACAGTGCTTACGTCCTTACAGAGGGGGGCAGGCAGTAGGGAAAGTGGAGCAGCCAGGCAGGGAGAGCCCGAGTCTGCCCTTATCTGCTTATCTCCTCACACCAGAAGCCTGAGCCCTCCTTTATCTGTTTATTTCTTCACACCTAACTTACCTCCTCACGCTGCCTGTTTAGTGGCTCTCATGGCACCCTGGTTGAGAATCCCTGGCCTAGATCTTAACTGGATTTTGCAAACTGCAAATTTATAGCAGACTAGGAAAAAACCTCAGGCATTTCAAACTCACAGTAGCATTCTCAGATGCAGAAGGCCACATAGAAAAAAAACTGTAAAGGCATCCTGAAACTGTATGGAACTCCTGCTGCCATCTGGTATGGAAAACTGTCCTTACTACAAGTGTCCCAAAATCTCTTTCTTTCATCCGTCTGCTTACCAGATTTGTTTTTCTCTAGTTTCATCATCTAGTTTTTTCTCAAGTTGCATCTTAATAATTTTCTGTACTATTTCATTTTTTCACTACCCTTCTGGGTATCCATTATCCAATTTAATGTTATTTGGGTACCAACTAGTTGTTTGCCTACATTTCCAAATAATCAGCAAGGATGTTAAATATGATGAGCCATAACACTAAACCTGGCAGCTGCCTCAGTTCAGACCACCCCAACCTGTCAATTCTAATTTCTTCAGTCATTTTTCCCCATATGACAGTATTTGTACACAAGCCAGTTTGAATTAATGTTGTGCAAAACTTTGTCATTAATGCTTTACCAAAATCCAACTTTATTTCAATGAATGCATTTTCTCCTACCTTTATATTTTTTATTATTCTGCCAAAAGAAGCAATCAGCTATGCTGTATTGTCAAACTCAAGTGTTCAAAAATCATGAGTCAGCCTCCAAAAAATATAAGAAGATTTAAAAGATATTTTAAAAGTATATATTTCTGCTCTCTGTAATTGTTTTCTGGATTTTGAGCCTTTTAGGGTTCAGATTTTCAAGTTTTTCTCTACAACCCTGAGGACCTGAAATTTCTAATGAAATCTTAGATGCTCACATATTCAAGGGACTCCAACACCAATGACTTGAAGAAAATCACCCTGCATGCCAAGACATCTGTTACAACTGTGAGATGCTAACACTGCATGTTAATGAGATTTCTTCCTCATTATTCAAAATGATTTTTGGTGATGAGAAATTTAATGAAGGCCCCAATATTTCAGTGAGTTTAAAGTTAGCATTGTTTCATTCCACTGGTTCACTGTAGCCTATCTTTGAATGGGGCCCCAGTACAGCCTCTATTTTTATACCTGGCTATTTAACGTGGTTCAGAATGGCACCAAGATAAGTTTGGTAAAGAAAATTCCCTCTAACCCCAGCTCTTACCAAGGTACTTCTAAATAGCTCTGTAACATTGTCAAATTGTATTGTGCTTTTCAAATGCTGTTACAGATTCCCTGGTGTAGACAGGAACCCCAAATCCTGTTACTCTAAAAAAATGTACTTGAACATTCCCCAGTGCATCAGCACACCTATAGATACATGTAGTATCACTACTTTCCAACTTGTCTAGGGAAACCAAATGTATGTGTACAATGTAGATTGTGAGAAGTACTTATACAGCCTGTGCTCAATACAGTGTGCAGGACCAGAAAACTATGCATACTTGGATACTTACTCCCAAGTGCCCCTCACTCCCAAGTGTCCAGCTTTCAGATCCAAAATCCCAGAAACCTTGGATACATTCAATAGCCCATAAACAAGCAGAGATTGTTTCTCTGTTCTCATGTCTTAAAGCCAATTTCCAATAATTCTGCTTACTCTAATAATGATTTGCAACCATGTGCACTTGATAGAAAGCTGTTTCACACAGTCTGTTACAGAGTCTGAGGTATGCTGCTGGGAGTCCCATAGATAGATAAGTAGGCCAGCTAGCTCCAGGGGCTCTTTTTTTATCAAGCTCCCACATTGTTTGTTTTATTAGTTACCATTTTACACTACCCACTTTTCCTGGCTATATGGATAACAACAAACAGGGAGGCTTTTTTGCTTTGTTTAAAAACTGCAAACTTCTGATAAACATCCCAATTCTCTTATCAAAAACCTCAAAATCCACATTTTTATGCAATTAAAATGAAACAACACTATATATACAGGTATCAGCTGAACACAATGTTTTATTGATATATTTACAATTTTTAAGCAATTGGAACTCTACCAGCACCTCAATCATTATAATAAAATAAATTCAAAATACCTATATAGTTTGGCATTTATTTTTGGGTTTTTTTATATTATAGAAAACCAGAGCCCCCCCTGTCCTCCTTGTTCACCAGAACGCGGGTCCAGCTGCAGCTGTTCTTCCCCACCACTTTGTGGTGCTGAGCAGCCCTGATATGTTGGTGCCCTGCCCATGCCATTTCCCTTCACTCACAAGCCACAGCCCACTCGCCCTACTGGTGTACCTCACTCTCAACCTGCAGCCCCCCATCCACCCCAGGTGCCCTTCATTCCCAACCCACAGGCCACCGTCCCACCAGCCCTGCTGGTGCCCCTCAGTCATGAGCTGCAGCCTTCTACCCCTGGCCCCCCAGTCCTGCAGCAGCCCCTGACCCCAGCTGCCACCCACAGGAGGCAGTGGCTGCTACAGCCAGAGCAGATCATGGGGCCCAGCTCCTCTTCCCTCTTGGGTTGCACTGCTGGAGCCTGTGGTAGGGGTAGATGCGGACCACCCACTGCAGGCTCAGGGCTCCCCAGCCTGTTGCTGGGTGGGCAGGGAATATGTCACCATGCAGCACGGCCAGTGTGGGGCTCCCAGAGGTGGCACCAAGCCTCTCCACCTGCTTTGCCCTGCCACACCGGGTCCTGCCTGCTGGGGTGCAGAGGCCCCTGGGGGAGGGCAGTGGGGCAGGAAGCCCTGAGCCTGCAGCAGGGACAGCCTACATCTGCCTCTGCCCTGTGGACAAATCTAGCGGGGTGGGGGCACGTGCCCCCACATGCCATCCCTGGGAGTGCACTCAGCACTGGGGGCCCCCCTGCCACCCACTGGATGAGCTGCCCATGGATCCATCCCACTCCCTGGCCAGGCCCTGCAGCCATGCATTCTCACCCCAGCCCTGGACCTAACACATTGCCCTGGCTAGGCAGCACACCCAGCCCAACCCTGCCCCACTCCCTCCCTCCCTCATCATGGGGGTCTCAGTTCCCCCCACCCCAACTTTCCTGGAGGTAGCTCCAGGAGCTGCTTTCCACACTGCCTGGCTGCTATGTGCATGCACACACACATGTGGTGAGCCCTGCTGGATCAACCTCCTCCTGCTCCCCCAGCCCAAGCAGCCTCTTGCAGGTTGGACCTCTGCCAGCTCTGCAGCCTGCTGTTTCCTGCATTTTTCTCCTTTTAAGGAGAAAGAGAAAATTCTTTAAAGGAGTAATCTGTGTTTTGCTCATTTAATGGAGAAAATCTACATTTTTCTGCATTTTTCTATGGCTAATGAAAAACCTGAATCCTTGATAATAAACAGTGGTCTTGCTAGCCTTAAAGTAGTTGCTTTTTTAGAGCCACTCAGCAATCACACTAAACCCTATAGGACACAGCATCTATGATGTTCCCCTTAGGAAACACCTGACATCTTCACAGGGAAAAAATTCTTTCCCTGCCTTCCCAATTTGCTGCTTGAAAAAGAAACTGTGATTTGATTTTCTCTTTTGAACAGAGTAGATTCCCTAATATCTGTACAAAATTTAGGAAGCAACTTGAAGCCCTAGTGTCTTTGCAATGACTTTGTAAAGACAGTTCCTTCTAAAACTCATTCTCCCTCACCTCTACCCTAAAACTACCTCCTCCTCCCTGCATGCTACTACCAAGGACTGTGAGGCTGTGAATTGCACTACAGGAAGGATACATTCATATTTTGGCTGCATTTTCCACCTATGGCTAAAGAAAGGGACAGCATGTGCTCCCTCAAACTAGACCTCCACAGGGCTCATCCCATGCACAGGAAACTGGCAGTGCTAAAAAAATCACACTGCTAAGGACATTAGTTTTATCTCTTAGACTTTAACATTCGTTTGCTAGATCTCACCTTAATGGCAGCAGAGATCTTTCCACTGGCATTTGTGGCCAGTCTCTCTGGTTAGTTTTGTTCTCTACATTCATTCATTTTTAGCAAGTAGAAATGCAGTCTTTTCAGGCACTTGTAGTTGCCAACAAGGACACAAGCTTTGTTTTTCTGTGCTCCAGTCGTAAAAGCAGTCTGTCAAAGTGAATAACATTGTACATGCCCACTTCACTCATACTGTTCTGCTACCCAATATCTTCCATTCTACAGAAGGTTGCATCTCGCATTTTATTTGGAGAAGCTGAATATTTGGATTTGTGTGCAGGTCAGAGGCAGGCTGCACATGTAGGCTGGGTTCTGTGTCCCACTGCTGCTGCCCCAGGAGTGACATGATGCCCCATTCACCTCTGCCTCTGCCCCACTCCCTGCCTCACTGTGGTAGTGTCGATCTGCCCTCCCACCCCGCTTCCCCATGACAGACTTACCTGCTGGGGGGTACATGCACTCAGCCCCACAAATAATATTTTGTCTCTCCTTCTATGAGTTGAAGTGCTCGCTCCAGCAGTCCCTCATAGGGCTTCATCAGCCAGGGCAGGAGTGTGTATTCTGGATTCCAGCAAGGACTGGGGGAGGCAGTGATGAAACTGGGGAGGCCAGGAGCACAGCATCTGCTGTTCAACAGCCTAGGGAGCAGAGAGTTGCACAAGATGTGGACTTTTCCCTCATTGGCCATGTGCAAATCAGTGTCCCAGTCCAGGATGTTTGGAAGGCACAGAGTGCACTGGGTGGCGATGCATGGGACAGCTAGTTGGTGGCTTGTGGCCATGAGGGTGCATGCTATGGTGAGCCCCTGCTGCATCAGGTCCAGGTGGGCAGCTGTAATATCTGGCAGCCTCCAGTGAGATTCACATAGGGTGACCAGCAGGACCTGATTCAATGGGCTGAGGGCATGGTGGCCTATACCCAGCAGCCAATCAGAGATGGCTTGCCCATTTGGCTCCATTCAGGAGTCTTCAGCAGCCCAGGGATCCTGAGGGGCATGTTGGGCAGTATGTGAGAGTCACCCTGCCTCACCCCAAACCTACTGGCCTTGGTCTACTGACTTAGGCCAGTGCAGGCAGGCTCCAACCCCACCTCCACAGAAGGGATAATTTGTTGTATTCGGTTTTGACCTAACCTTGAGTGTTTAGAGTAAAGCTTTAAACTTTGTGTGCTTCTGCCTCAGGCTTCTTGAGTGCCTATACTTAGCCATGAAGTCTGGTCAGGCCCAGATTAATGAATTAGGTGCCTGATTAGGATATAGGCAAAATTTAGGTCCCTAAGGATATATCTTTTCCACTACCTATGGCTGTTTCCAAGCCTACTCTCACTGCATATCTGGTGACCATCCAGTTAAAAGTTCCTTAGTTTACTCACTCTGGCAGCCATCCAGCCTGTCTCTGGAGCCTCTCCTGAGAATCAGAAGCTGAGAGTAAGCTTCCCCCTGCCACCACTTGCAGTGTGTCCAGAACTTACATAGACCAGGGGTTGACAGTGTTTTCTGGTGGTGGGCCAAAATGACCTAGTTGGGTCTGAGGCTGACTGGCAGTAGGACCCAGCCATCTCCACTGAATCTTTATGCCATCTGGATGCACTATGACAGATTTTCAACCTTGTTTATGGAGTATACCCCTTCTGACTACACTTCTGGCGGTGGCACAGAGTGGTGGATGGTGGTGGTGGCGGCCACCATGTGCGAGCTCCTGCCCCCCTCCATCCCCAACATCCAGCTGGTTGGGAGATAGCTGTGTGGCCTGCAGAGTGGAGTCACTGCCCTCACCCCATCTGGCCCTGCTTCTGGGTGGTGGCGGCATGGGGTGGTGAGTGGCAGCATTCCATCCCTGCCTGGCCACACTATCCCCTAGCCTTTCCATGTACCCCCAGTTGACAACCCCTCCAGTATGACTTAACAACCCCCCCAGCTGTTGAATGCTGTTGAAGTTACAGCTCCATAGTCCAGATCCAAAGGTTCCTTGGGCCATAGGTTTCTGATCCTTGACCTAGACTAAGGGTGAATACATAGGAAATACATTAGCATTTCACTGCTGGACTTTCTACACCCTACTTCCTGTCATCAGAGTCAAATATAGAAAGAGAGACTAGTAACGGGCAGACTTGTTTCTAGAAGGGCTCAAATAGAATCCTAAAGTAATCCATAAGAACTCTACTCCAGAGGCTAGAAAACCTATTACATAACTCCGAAGATCCAGCTCTTATAATTTGGAATGCTAAGATCCATAGGGACCTAAACTTAAGCTTCCAAGCATGTGCAAGAACCATAGTCTGAGCAACTAAGCAACTAACTGCCATCTTATCTCCTTTGCATTACAGAATGGAGGTGGGGCATTGCCTGAACAATGCTTAAGACTCCAGAGAAAACTATACCCAGAGCATACTCAACTCACACCAGCAGCATTGAGTTCAACACAAAGCATAGCAGCTATGATCTGTTTGCATTAAAAAATGGAGTAAAAGAAAGAGAATACCACATCTTGCCTAAGGGTTACAACATACAGTGGGAGAACATACAGTGGGGGTCCCAGCTCCAGTGCAAGATTCATGGGTGCACGGGTGCAAGCCTGTTGCACCCCCATGAGCCCATGGACCCCCCAAGAGACCCCAGGACCTCCAATGAGCCACAGCCTGCCCGCAGGTAGGCAGGGGCCCATGGTAGGAGGCACATAGTCCAGCTGCAGGTAGGCAGCTGAGTGGATCCAAGGAGGGTTATGCCCGCCCCCCCTCCAGCTCCTACTTGGCCCAGCCCCCCAGGGAGCCATGCGACCAAAGCATTGCAAACAGGACACGCAAACAGGTACACTTCTGGGCCCAGCGCAAGTTTAACGTGGGATTTTGCACAGGAGGGTGAGCGGGAGGGGAGGGCCCAAGGCCCTGCCAGTGAGCCCTAGGGAAGCTAGTCCCATCAGGAGTTGGCCTACCAACAGCATGATGCGGATGGGCACATGCTGCACCCTGAGGGTCCCCTCAGAGTCAGTGGCCTCCCCCTCTGGCACTTCAAAGGCCTCGACCCATACAAAACCCAAGGTTCCAGGCTCCACGCAGACAGAGGCCCTGGCTCTCAGCTGTGGGGGCTGCCTGGCATGTTTCCAAGGGACGGCCCTGTTGAATATGGGATGGAACAGCCAGGGCAAGGGAGAACTGTTATCCTTCATCAATGTTGACCATGTGAAGGAACACCTTGAGAGGCTGGACACCTTCAAGTCAGCTGGCCCAGACAACTTACACCCCAGAGTACTTAAGGAGCTGGCAAGCATCATAGCTTTGCCACTGGCATGGATCTTGGAGAACTCATGGCGCTCAAGCAAAGTGCCCAAAGACTGGAAGAAGGCCAATGCGGTGCCTATCTTCAGGAAAGGGAGGAAAGTAGGTCCGGGTAACTACAGGCCCATCAGCCTTACCTCTATCCCGGGGAAGATCTTGGAAAAAATCATCAACGAGACCATTCCTGACAAACTGGCTAAATGCAACTTCCTGAGGGATAGTCAGCATGGGCTTGTTGCAGGTAGGTCTTCCCTGACCAATCTCATCTCCTTCTATGACCAGGTAACATATCACCTGGACAAGGGAGAAGAGATTGACATCATATATCTTGATTTGAAAAAGCTTTGAATCTGATATCCCATGATCATTTCATAGAAAAACTGCCCAACTGTGGCCTCGGCTACATCACAGTCCATTGGCTGGGGAATTGGTTCCAAGGTCAGGCCCAGAGAGTGGTAGTTGATGGAAGTCAATCATTGTGGTGTGCCATGACCAGTGGGGTCCCCCAAGGCTCCGTCCTTGGGCCTATTCTTTTCAACATCTTCATTAATGATGTGGACATTGGTATCAGAAGCAGACTGGCCAAGTTTGCTGATGACACCAAACTTTGGGGTAAAGCGTCCACACCCGAGGACAGGATAGTGATCCAGTCCGACCTTGACAGACTCAGAAAATGGGTGGAAGAAAACCTGATGGCTTTCAACACTGAAAAATGCAAGGTACTACACATTGGGAAGAAAAAACTGAAGCATGCTTATAGGCTTGGCAGTGCTACGCTTGCTAGCACCATGGCCAAAAGGGACTTGGGGGTCATGATTGACCACAAGATGAATATGAGCAACCAATGTGATGTTGCAGCTGGCAAACCAAGCAAAACTCTGACTTGAATCTATAGCTGCTTCTCTAGCAAATCCCAGGATGTCATCCTCCCGCTGCACTCAGCTTTGGTGAGGCCACAGCTGGAGTACTGCATCCAATTCTGGGCTCCATAATTTAAAAAGGATGTGGAGAAGCTTGTGAAAGTCCAGAGGAGAGCCATGAACATTATCAGAGGGCAGGAAAACAGCCCTTATGATGAGAGGCTGAGAGCTATGGGACTCTTCAGCCTGGAAAAGTGTAGGCTCAGGGGGGACCTGGTAGCTGCCTGTAAGTATATAAGGGGTGTACATCAGAATCTGGGGGAACACTTATTCACCAGAGCGCCCCATGGGGTGACAAGGTCAAATGGTCACAAAATCCTCCAAGACCGTTTCAGGCTCGACATAAGGAAAAACTTCTTTACTGTCCGAGCCCCCAAGGCCTGGAACAGACTGCCGCCAGAGGTGGTGCAAACACCTACTCTGGACTCCTTTAAGATCTTGCTGGATTCCTGTGACTCCAGCTGACATCCTGTCCCTGGGCCAGTGGGCTGGACTTGATGATCTTCTGAGGTCCCTTCCAGCCTTAATGTCTATATAATCTGTGAAATCTATGAAACTTGGCTATAGGACCTCCTTAGCTTGAGGGCAGTCAAAAACCACATCTCCTCCTTTTCAGGGAAAGTGCCCTAAACACCAGGTAGTAGAGTAGTAGCAGTTAGGGTCCAACCCTCAGAAATGAACTGGAACATATGTAGACATAGGCATTTAAGTTCTGAAGAGGAGTTCAGGCACATATCTATGTTTAGCGATTATTGACTAGTTCTTAGCAGCTTCCTGTCCAGGATTTGGGCTTGCTGAATCACTACCACAGGCCCAGGTATCTAATTTCTAATTTTAGGTACTTAGGCTGGGACTTGTCACATGGGACAATTAGCACGTTTGTTTTAGATAGTAGTATTACTGTGCCACGTTAAAAGTTAGAACATGTTTTGAGTGGTCACACGGCTATGGTTACTATGCTCTCAGTCAGCTGTGAACAGGGCTGGGGCTGGCTGTGTGCTCTCAGTTGATTGTCAGTCCCAGCCCCAACATGACATTGGTGAACTCTTATTGTTGAACTAGTATTATCTCTGTGGAGCAGTCTGCCAATAGCTGAACACATGTTACTCAATGCAATCTAGCAATACTCTTCCCACAAAAAGTCATAAATACTATGATTAGGGACCTGCCAAAATTGTGATTGTACAGTTTTCATGGAAACTGAATTTAGGTGGGCTCTGCAAAAAAGTGCTGGCTCTGCACTTTTGGCAGGCTCGCTAAAAATAGAAAAAAACTTACTAGCAAGCAGAGAAGCCCTGCAGTCTTAGAGCATATGCGGGAGGGCAAAAGCAGGGAGGGGGAGCAGGGTGTGGGCAGAGCCAGCCACAGAGGGTGGCAGAGCCAAAAGTTCTTGACAGCTGTGCTGAGCCAGGCTGGGCCAGGGCAGCCATGGCATGGAGTGGGGGAAGGGGCATGGGCCAGCAGCAACCCATCTTTGGCCAGCCCAAGGTGAGAAGTGGGTGTGACCTGCTGCATGCCCCAGCATTGCAGTGGAACCGGGTTGGGGGCAGGGAGGGGGAGCAGGGTGTGGGCAGAGCCAGCCACAGAGGGTGGCAGAGCCAAAAGTTCTTGACAGCTGTGCTGAGCCAGGCTGGGCCAGGGCAGCCTGCCAGCACCCCAGCTCCCACCTTGTTCCCAGCAGGTGACATCCAGGAGCACAGCAGCAGGTGGAACGCAGAACAGCCAGGGCAGTGCAGGAGGAGCCATCCTTGCCACAGGGGCCCCCAACCCATGCCAAGTGCAATACCTATGTCCAGCAGGGCGTGGAGCTGCTGAGCTAGAGGCAGAACCCAGTCTGCACTCCGTTACACTGTGCTGAGCTGCCGGCAGGCAGGCCATCCTAGCCACACTGTCTGGCCATCCATTGGGGAAGGCACATGGAGGCACCTAGCAGCAGGCACTCCCCTTGGCTCGCTGCCCCCTCCTCTCCTTCTGCATTCCCATCTCTTCCTTCCATCCTACCTGCCATGCTCCAAGACTACAGGGCTTATTTGCTTGGGTTTTTTTTCCTGCTTTTGGGGGGTTCACAGCAATCCCTCCAAAATCCACCACTTGGGGATGGCTCAAAACCTCAGCTTGATAACACATAGATTAAGGACTTCCCCGGTCTTAATTAGGGTAATTAAGCCATGTTTTGGGGCCATGTGGTAATCTCTAGGGAGGGGTGGGATTACCAGGGCCCTTTGGCCATTCAGGGGTATGGAGTGGGGTGGGAAGGGAGGGGGCTGCCACTCTCATCCCACAA
Organism: Alligator mississippiensis; assembly: GCF_030867095.1. Classification (NCBI taxonomy): domain Eukaryota; kingdom Metazoa; phylum Chordata; order Crocodylia; family Alligatoridae; genus Alligator; species Alligator mississippiensis. Next base: position 438,540,746 of record NC_081824.1, read on the forward strand.
AAATGGTGACCAGTCCCAGGATCTGCCTATGAAATTGGCCAGCTGCCTTCTTGAATTTGGTAGATCCCTAGCTGTGATGTGATTCCATTTAGCATATGTTTAACTGCTTGAATGTAGACACTTGCATTTTAAGTGCATCTAACATATCCTAAATGTAATGTATGACATGGTCCTTGGAGACAACAAAGGGAATGATATGGATTTTCTCAGAATCAATTTACCCACATTCAGCAATGAAGTCTATGGTGAAGCTAGTATTTAAACCAAGGTGTCCTAAAATCCCAATCTAGTGCTTTAACCTTCAGAACTGAGTCATAATTCCTAAGATTGAAGTGTCCTTTAAGTCTTTCATAGTAACTCTCTCTGCCATTTAAATTATGCTATGTTTTGTTCCCCTTCTCAGAATCATTGGGTGTTAGCTTCAGCCAAGCCTTGGGCATTTCATTAGAATGGTTCTAGTGTTCCTGCTGTGACAAAAACCCAGAGGTTTCTGGTTCAAAAATCTTTCCCCCTCTGCTCAGGATCAGACCAATTGCCACCTTTGGGATGTGGAAGGATTTTACTGTACAGACAGATTGGCATGGACTATGAGGGATTTTGCTTTTGCCTGTAGCCAGTGGCATGGCGTTTTTCCTTAGATCTCTCAAGTGTATTTTACACTTGCAGTGGTGGGACACTGATAGCCTTTGTTCACCTGCTTATCTATGGCAGGCTAGGGTGCTCTTGGTATTTTTTGAGGAATGTACTTTGTATTTGTGCCACAAGGTTGACTGCATAATTTTAGAAAAAGGTAAGGCAAGCACTTGTATGGAATGGTCTGGAATGGGATGACCTTGCCTTGAACAGGGGACTGGAGTAGATCACAGAATCATAGAAAATGAGGGTTGGAAGGGAATTCTGGAGGTCATCTAGTCCAACCCCCTCTCAAAGCAGGACCATACTCAACTAGATCATCCCAGCCAAGGCTTTGTCTAGCCAGGTCTTAGAAACCTCCAAGGATGAAAAGCCTACAACCTTTCTGGGTAACCTGTTCTAGTATTTTACCCACCCAGTAAGAAAATTCTTCCTAATATATAACCTAAACTTGAGTAAAAGAAAACAGGAAAGGAACCTACAACCGCAGAGTAAAATTGAAAAGGACTGAGACATATTATGTCCTCTTTCTAATATCTAACATAAACTCCAGCAACTTGAGACTGTTGCTCCTTGTTCTGTCATCTGTCACCATTGAGAACAGTCTAGCTCCAGCCTCTTTCAACCCCCCCCCCTTCAGGTAGTTGAAGGCTGCTATTAAATCCCCTCCCAGTCTTCTTTTCTGTAAACTAAATAAGCCTGGTTCCCTCAGCCTCTGCTCAGAAAGTCATGTTCCCCAGCCCCATCACCATTTTTGTTGCTCTCCATTGTACTCTCTCCAATTTGTCTACATCCTTTTTGTAGTGGGATGCCCAAAACTGAACATGGTACTCCAGATGTCGTCTCACCAGCGCCAAATAGAAGGGGAGAATCATTTCCCTTGATCTGCTGGCAACATACCTGTCACAGGCAAGCTGGGCACTGTGAGTATATCAATTTATTCACAGACTGACTGGGTGCTGCAACTGTATCAGCCACTGGGCTGTTTGGTTCGGGATCGAGGAGGCAAAGTTGGGAGTAAAGCAATGGCAAATTATTATAGCTTACACACATACAACAGTTAACAGAAAGATAAATGCGATAAGCAGATAATGCAGTATTAAAGAGCTAATAGTAAATAATAACAACAGATAGATAGATCAATCTGTCGCAGGCCAGCTGGGCACTGCAAGGGTATCAGCCACTGGGCTGCTTGAAACAACAAATAGACGGACATGGGTTGGCAACTTATCAATAGTCCCTCAATGCCAGGTGCGTGCCAGGTGATTCCAGTGAAGTCAGGCATCCTCGATCAATGCTGTTGGAGGGATTACCAGGGAAGTTCCCTTGATTAGGATTCGATCCTCACTCACACTGGGAGTCCAGGGTTCAGGCGTGGAACAGCAATGACTGTTCTGTTCCCTCCTTCCTGCTGGTCACCTGATACACGCACTTTTTATACCTAGTCTTATGCTAATCTGTTGGCTTTAGAGCCCCTCACAATCTTGCCTTATAGCTGTTACCCTATTGGATTAAAAGGTGTTAAAAATTATTATAAAATGTTACTACCCAAACTTGGGTTTATCCAATAAAAAAAATAAAACACAGCATCTTCAGGTTTGAAAATAACATTATTCAACCCCTTTAGATTTCTTTAACTATGCTTTTTTGAGACGTGCTTTCCTGGAATGTGCTGGGTGGATCAGGCAGTTGAATCCAGTTTTTATCATCAAGGCTGAACTCTGAGCAAAAAACCGGTTAGGTCAGCGAATCTTACAGCTATAGCTTTGTCTCTTAGGCCCAGATACTTTCACGAACAGTTACAAGTTACATTTGCGGGTTACAAACTTACAAGTTTATATTAGACAAAAATTCCAAATGCCTCTAAAAAGCACATATCAATTGCGTATTAATTTATTTGGTTTTGGCCATCACACACAGCTAACAATGCAGCCCAGTATTCCATTAGCCTCCTTGGCAACAATGGTACACTGTTGGCTCATATTCAGCTTACTGTCAACTATCACTCCTAGGTCCTTTTCTACAGTACAGAGCTGCTGCCCAATCAGTCAACCCCCATCCTGTACTGGTCAATGGGATTGTTCCATCCTAAGTGCAGGACTTTGTACTTGTCCTTGTGGAACCTCATGAGATTTCTTTTGGCCCAATCCTCCAACTTCTCTAGGTCACTCTGAATCCTAGCCTCCAGCTTATCTACTATTCCCCCCATCTTGGTTTCATCTGCAAACTTACTGAGGGTGCACTCTATGCCATCTTACAGGTCATTGTTGAAGATATTGAACAGAACTGGCCCCAGGACTGACCCTGGGGCACTCCACTATACCAGCTGCCAACTAGACATTGAGCCATTAATAACTACTCTCTGAGCCCAATTCTCCATCCAGTTGTCTATCCACCTTATAGTCCATTTATCCAGCCCATACTTCCTTAACTTGCCTATGAGAATGTTGTGGGAAACCGTATCAAAAGCCTTGCTAAAACCAAGGTGTGAGCATGTTGTATTCTCTTGCTTGGATCCGTGCCGAGTGATTCGGACCACATGGTATCCCCCAACACTCTCCTGCCATGCCTTGATGGAATTTATGTCTGGGAGAATGAATGTTCTGGCTTGCATGTCCATCTGATCTTTGTCATTTGATCTCCTGCAGGGCTCCAACCTTCCCTATACCCTGCCCTTTTCCTTTCAGGTAGATGTTCACTGTTCTCTGTGGATGATGAGTGGAGACAGACCAGCCCTCTCTCTCTCTCTCTCTGACCCTTAGCTCATGGTTGCTCATCCTTGTTCCTCTTCAGCTCTGTTACTCTATGAAGATTCTCCTGAAATCAAAGTATTATCTTGCCAAGATTTCTTGGAGTTTTTCCCTTGTAGGTCCTGAGGCCTCTGTCTCAGTCCTCTTTAATTTTACTCTGGGATTGTAGATTCCTTTCCCCTTTTCTTTAACTCAAATCAAATTGACATGCTAGGGTTCTTTCCTTTCCTTCTTGCTATTACTCCTCCTTAGTGCGGAGGGATTTAAATCAAAGGTAGGGCCGCCAGTTGGGTCCTTTTTTGCTAACTTAAATTGTTTCCTAACTCATAATTAACCAGTACCTCTCTCAGGTCTCAGCTCCCCCTTTCTCGGTCTATTCTGGCATTGGCAATGAGTCCCTGCTTGGCTCTTCTCTCACTGGCAAGATGCTTACACTCTATTCTTTATGCTGGCAGCCTCAGGGTAGCCTCTGTCCTGGCTTGGTGGGTTGGCCCAACCATTTCCTACAGGGATTCTTTCCCTGGATGACCAGCCTGGGCTTCTGTCCTTCTCTCCTTTCCCCAGGTATTTACTGCTCTCAGGCCAAAGGTTTGATGCCTCTTGTCAAGGCTTGGTTCACTCTCTGCAGTTCCTGAGGGTCCAGCATGCTGAGCTGCTTCTCCAGGTTCCTCCCCCACCCTGCAGCCTCTGGTCAGGTTTCTTCCTAGGAATGCTGAACAACAAACTTCCCTTGGCATCCTCTCTTTAAACTGCCCACTGCCTGATGCAGGTCAATCAGGGCCGGTTCCCCACGGCATGGGTTCCCACACTCCTGGGATTGCCAGCACCTGTGCTCTCCCGGCTGCCTGACCATGCTGCATGTCTGGTTCCAGACAGGTGAGTTCCCCTGCCCACCGGGCTGTTTCCGCTGGAGCATGGTAGCATGGTAGCTAGCATGGTAGGGGCTAGGACCCTGTCCCTGCCACATCCACTGGTGTCCCCACATCCATAAAGCCAGTCACCTCATCATAGGAGGCAATTAGTTGATCAGGCATGACTTGCCCTTTATAAATCCAGGCTGAATGTTGCTAATCACCTTTTTCTCCTCCAAGTACTTAGAAATCAATTCCTTTAGGATCTGCTCCATGATTTTTCCAGGGACTGAGAAGAGCCTGACTGGTCTGTAGTTCCCTGGATCCACCTTTCTTAAATATGGACATTTTGCTTGCCCTTTTCCAATCATCTTGGACCTCTCCCGGTTGCCACGAGTTTTCAAAGATGATGGCCAGCAGCTCTGCAATCACATCAGCTGACTCCCTCAGCACGCTCAGGTGCATGCCATCTGGCCCCATGGACTTGTATATGTTCAGCATTTCTAAATAGTCCCTAACCTGTTCTTTCACCACTGAAGGTTGCTCACCTCCTCCCCAAACCGTGCTGCCCCATGCAGTAGTGTGGGAGCTGACCTTGCCTGTGAAGACTAAGGTGAAAAAGGCATTGAGTACTTCAGCCTTTTCTTCATTCTCTGTCACAAGGTTGCCTCCCCCATTCAGTAAAGGACCCACACTTTCCCTGATCTTCCTCTCATTACTGACCTACTTGTAGAAACCCTTCTTGTTTCCCTTCATGTCCCTTGCTAGCTGCACTTCCAATTGCACTTTGACCTTCCTGACTTCATCCCTGCATGCCCAAGCAGTGCTCTTATACTCCTCCCTAGTTGTTTGTCCAAGTTTCATTTTCTTATAAGCTTCCTTTTTATGATTTAATTTACTGAAGAGTTCACTGCTAAGCCAAGCTGGTTTTCTGCCATACTTGCTAGTCTTCCTGTACATCAGGATTTTTTGTTCCTGTACTTACAGTAAGGTTTCTTTCCAGTACAGCCAGCAATTCTGGACTCCTCTCCCCCTCAGACTGGCTTCCCAGGGGATCCTTCCCATGAGTTCCCTAAGTGAATTGAAGTCTGCTTTTCTGAAGTCCAGGGTCCTTACTCCACTACTCTCCATCCTTCCTTTCCTCAGGATTCTGAACTCAATCATCTCATGGTCACTGCTGCCCGAGTTGCCATCCACTGCTAAATTACCCACCAGTTCTTCCTTGTCTGTGAGCAGCAGGTCAAGAAGAGCATGGCCCCTAGTTGGCCACTCCAGCAGTTGCACCAGGAAATTGTCCCTAACACTTACCAAAAACTTCCTGGATTGCCTGCTCACTGCTGTATTGCTATCCCAGCAGATATCAGGGTGACTTAAGTCCCCCATGAAAACCAGGGCCTGTGATCAGGAAACTTCAGCTACCTGTGTGAAGAAAGCCTCATCCACCACTTCCAGAGGTCCCTTCAAGACATACATTTCTATGATTCTATTATTTCTATTTTAAGTTGAAAGCCAGAAAATGATGATACACACAATAGCTATAGTTGGAAGAAAGATCTTGAAATTTCAACTCATTGATAAACCATCCTTTTTCTCATTGTCATTTTCCCCTTTTTGCTAAGGGTATTCTGGGGGTTAGGTGGTGTTTTTTCTAAAAGATAAATGAGGCAAGTCAGTTACAGAATAAGTTAATTTTAGATGCCTTTGTTCAGTGGCAGCTCAGAATATTAGCAGCCTAAACAACTCAGGATTCTGAGCTGAATTACAGCTTGGTTCATTATCCCAATACAAATCATTGGGTTTTTTTAATTATAGAAAATACCTCATTCAAGTTGTTTCCAAAGACTGTATTCCTTCCGTTTAACAAATCCATTTCAGAAACACTTGTTTCTTTATTTTCAAAAGGTATTTTCTTGACAGTCACCTGCATATCAGTCATGGGATCTTCACACCTGTCTCTTCCCCATCAGATGTTACCTACAAATACAAGCACTCAGTTCATTTTCAAAATAGCTGTGTTTATAGCTTGTTTTAACTTTTGGCCTCTACTTCTTTCCATATTCTAGCCATGCTGCATGTTTTGCATACTTTGAGCTCTCTCAAATCTTTACTTGGCCCTCTGTTTCAGGTCAACCAGGGGTTGGTGACTGGCATAATTTTTAGTCTTGCTTTTCTTTCTGTCAAGGTCAAATTCTGCGAGACTGAAAAGCAGATAATTGATCAGCAGCATGCTGATTATTTCCTGATGCCTCAGTAGGGCTCCAGGCCTTCAGATAAGGAGCAAAACAGTAGAGACACTGAGGAACAAGCACCTCAGATCTGAGGCTTTCGATTTCTTTTATCTATTCAGTTGGAACTGAATCATACTGGGCATCTGCTTCATCCACAATTAATCAAGAAGTGCCCCCAAAGAAGACAAATACAGCCTGAAATGATGGGATAGCAGAGTAGCCTTAATAGCAGAATCAGGCATTACAATTCTTTCCAGAATGTTCATGGAGAACAAAAGGACTAACATCCCAAGTTTTACTCTTTAAACAAAATAAAATCCTAATAAAAATCCTATTTTGCAAAGTTAATCTGTTTTGCTATTGCTAAAACTTTCATGCCTTTAAGTAGCAAAAAAAAAAACTCCCTCCAAAACCTCTGCTTAATTATTAAACAGAAAAACAATACCATACATGGGTGAATGGTGCCTCCCAAGTCTGGGGGCGGCACCAGATTGTTAATGGGGGGGGGGCAGGGGAGAGGGACAGGGAGGCAGTGGCTGATCGCCAAGTGTGGAACCACCAACAATGAAACCAGAAATGCACTTCCACTGGCACTTCCGGTTTCATGGCTGACACTTCCAGGGTACACAGCCAATCTCAGGGGGTGCTCATGCACCCGTGTGTACTCCCTATGCGTCGCCAATGATACCATAGGTGGAGATGCAGTAACGTTACTCACAGTGAGTTTGTGAGAATATCATTGGCTGCCTATTAAAACACGGTTATGATAACAAGGAAATCATATGTTCTTCTGAGAATCATAGGCATTCAGGATGGAGGACCATGAGGCCAAATACAACACTAAGGCAAGTTGCTACATCTTTTATTTATTCATCAGGAGTTGCACTCACTCATACCATGGATAAATTTGTCCCATTGTATTAAAAAGTTCTCCTACATCAGGGGTTCCCAGCAATTTCAACATCCTTAATGTGCTTTTGAAGAATTTCATAAGAATAATTTTAAAGGCATTTATTTATAAGATGCCTTTAAAATGTATAAGAATAATTGCCTTTAAAATGTATAAGAATAATTTTAAAGGCATTTGACCAAAAGAGTATGTTGGTTTGGTTCTTAAGACTTGGACTGAAAGCTGTGAAGCTTGAGCCCAATTTTTACTTCTACTCCTGGGTATCCTGTGCCACTTTAGATAAGCCATTGTGTCTCACTGTGCCTCAGTTGATTATCTGTAAAAATATGGATAATCAGTCTTACTTGGCCTTTCCTATTTACTTGCATGGTGACCTCTTTGTGGAACAGAATGTTTCTTACTACATAGTTCTATAGCAAGTAGCACACCGGGGTCCTGCTCTTAGGCTGTCACTAACATATTGCAAATCACAGCAATATAGAAAAGTAGTCCTGCAAGGGACCTCACATAGTCATCTAGTCCAAGGGCATGAACAACTGGTGCCTCCCATGACTGGGGGGGCACCATGGCGGGGAGCAGCAAGCTGGGGGGAGCAGCAAGAAGTGTTGGCAGCAGCAAGCAGGGACTGCCTGCTGCTGCCACCCATGGTGTCAGCAGCAGCAAGTGGGAACCGCCCGCAGCTGGTGCCGGCGGTGTCGGTGGTGGCCGTAGCAAGCAGGAACTGCCTGCAGCTGCCACCAGCCATATTGGAGGGGGGAGGGGGGCAGGTGCTGACAGCAACTGCCCACAGAAGCCAGTGGCAGCTTCAGCAGTGGCCAATCTCAGGGGGAGCATGTCCCCCCCCCCGTCCCCCTCTGCGCATCGCCCATGTCGAAAGGTGAGCAAAACCTGGCAGTAGGGAGCCATTAACAGAGTTTAGCTTTGAGCATGGACTACTTCCAACCCAGACAACACCACTAGAGCCAGAGCTGGAGCTGCTACTCTGTCCTGCAATGGCACCACTGCTGCTTCTCCCCACTACCCAGGTGAAGGCCCATGCTGCTGAAACATCACTGAAGCTCCCCAGCTCTAGGCTAAATATTATGGCTTGATGGGCCAGATCTGGCCCATGGGCCATAGGTTGCCAATCCCTGATCAAGTCCCATCTCCTGCTCCAGGCAGGATCATCCCAATGTAAACCATCCTAGACAAATGTTTGTCTAATCCAGTGGTGCCCCACCTTCTTGGCCTGAAGGCCAGACGAATAGGGTTAAGTGTGCCTGTGGGCCAGATCCAGTCTGTGGGCCCAATCTGGTGCATGTTGCTGGCTCAGCTGGTGCCCCATCCAGCTGTACAGAAATGGCCCAATACAACTATGTGGAAACAGTCTAGCCAGGGCCTGATCCCATGTGACTGCATCAGGGCCCCAAGCCATTTCTGCAAGGCTGCATTGGACCTTGGCTCAATACAGACATGTGGGAACAAGGCCCAATATCACCATGCAGGAATGGCCCAACTGCAGCAACTCCAGCCATGTGTGGCTTGGAAATTTGACAGTGGACAGGGTACTGATAGTGTCAGTTGTCACCACTCTCCCACTGATAAATTTCCAGACCTGTGAGAAAATCCATAAACTGGATTACATGGCTCCATGGGCCAGATTTTGCCCATGGGTTTGGGGTTGAGCATTTTAAAACTATGGGAACAACTGTCACACATAACACCGGGCATAATGCCCAAAACACTAAACTCCCAGATTTGGCAAACTTTGCCAGAATGGATATAAATAACTGTTACAATAGCTGCACTTATCAAACTTCCAGCATGACTAAGATATGTTTAATATATGTGTTCCCATTACTATTAGTGTAGAGAACATCCAGAACAAAAACTCCTTTATACAGAGGAATCCCACTGTCATCTTAATGTTATAGATCAAGGATGGATAGCTATAAGCAACAAAAGCAGAAACAATAACCTGCACAGAATGATTGGTTTGAATATGAATATATTATTGAAATACAAGAAAAGTAAAATGTGGGAACCATGGGAATGGCCTATGTGTGTAAATGTCAATTGCTTTCTTTAAAGGTTCTCTGCTCTTACTTCACCAGAACTCAAAGAACATTCATCACCAAGTAACCTGGAGAGAGATTTCATGAAAAGATCTTCACATCATGAATCAGTGATAAAAATGCTAGTTCATCCAGTTTTTCAAACTGCTTATGACAGACTGAGCCCCCAAACTACATGCATGTTTAATCTATATTTTTAAAGTCTGTGCACCTCTACACCTCCCATTGCTAAATCTAATCATTGAGGTAAGTCATAAAAGGAAGCTGATTAGGTTAATCTAAAATAACACCTTTCTTCTTTTTTTAAAGCGTTTCTACAGAATCAAGGTCAACTTTGTTTTTTAATTAACAATGCGGATCAATATGAAAGCCAGGTATTTCAGGTCTAGCACACAGAGCCACTGTTGCATTTTAACCTAGTTCATGGCCTGATTCTATACTAAACCCTTTTGGTATATAATCTGGTTCAATGTAGTCTGTTATCCAGAATGTCTATGTCTGTGTTTCATTTATATTTTATTAAACCAGTTCTTTGTTTTTTTATGAAAATCCTAAGAAGCGGAGATTGGAAATATAAACTACACAATGTCCTATAATATTCCTGTTTTCCTTTTGACACAGAGTCTTATTTATAGAACTACCAAAACTTTCAAAATGAAATTCAGCCCCTTGGTAGACTGCGTTACAGGACAGGTCACCTCTTTGTCACTGCAGCATGGAATTACAACTAAGGAAAGGGATCTGACAGCTCGCAGTGGGCTGTCTAAAAGGAACTCCAATGGCTGTATATGCATTACGTATACATTAGTGCCTGCTGTTCCAATCAAGCAGAATAAAAACATGTAATGCTGTAATAAAGCTTTCTTTGGAATAAGCAGAAGAATGTTGACACAATACTTATACCAGCAAAATGTAGCTGTGAGCTAGAAAGGCAAACAAGCCTAGTAGAAATCAATAATTCCCCCTCTCCTCACAAGCTGACTCTCAAGGTCATAGCTCAAGGCCACAGACTGTTCCTCAGCAAGGACCTTAGCATCCAGGCACATCAGGAACATTATGTAACCCTCATGTGCAGGGCTCCTAATTTTCCTGGCAAGGAGGGGAATAGATTAAAGCTGATGGGACTATACCAGTGGTACGTATAGAACAAATTGACCCAGTGTATTTAACTAGTATCTTGCCAGCTGCAGAGTCAGTATTAACCTTTACAACATGTTCTAGACTAAAATCTCCACACCCAAAAAATGTTGTTTTCCTTTGGCCTGCTTAATTTTGCCAAAGCTTCCTTTTTCACCATAGATAAATAGGAGTGGTCCAAGCCTCAAGCCAAGCCCCGCTTCATCATGGCTAAGATTAATGTGGCACATTTGAGTTGAATGAGATGAAATGCCACAGAAAATGTGTCTATACATGCACTTTAATATGCATTAGCCTATTTTAATGTGCATTAAAGCATCACAAACAAACTGTGTGCTTTCACTAATGTGCATTAAAATAGGCAAATGCACCTTTTTCTAGTACCTCACAATTGAGGTACTAAATTTAATTTGGATTACCAAAAATGCATTAGTGAATGTGTAGACACATCCAGAGAAGAGAATCAGGAGCAAATCTTCAATGAAAGAAATGTATAGCAGTCCATGGCTAAGAAAGAGAGGTTCCCAGGAATATCTCCGGCAGACACTATTGAACCAGACACTCTGAAACACTAAAAGAAGTAGATTCCATTCAGTTATTCTTTTTTATTAGGGATGTTATGAAAATAAAAAGAAAACATTCCTAATATTTTTCTTTTTCATAACAGTTTGATTTAAAAAGCAGTTTACATTTGAATGTAAAAGCAATACACAGAACTGAGTCACATTTCCAGGAATTTATGACCAAATCCGGTCATTTTAAATTTACAGAAGTAAATTTCTCTTGTTCAACTTTAACTGTCATGTTGCTGACTAGACATCTCCTGAGTCCTAGACGATTCTCTAGCTGTAGACTACTGGAGGTTATAAAGATATGTTAACTGCAAGTAAATCAAGCACTATATACAAACTAACCCTCTTTTCTCCCTCTGTTCATCACAGCGCTGCTAGCTATCAGATGCAGGCAATATTAGAGTTCTGTGAAGAGCTACTGACTTCTGCAGAGTGCAGTTTCTACCTGAACTACCGTCTATCTTCTTGCCTGTTTTTGGATCCTTTAATAAAACTCAACACTGATATTGTACTGATGAAAAAATACTTATAGTCTTACATTTTATTAAAACTGGTATCTACATAGCTTCTGTTCAGGGATGGGATTAGCAATGTATGAGAAACCAGTTGTAGAAGAACTACCATAAAAGAAGAAAGCAATTCAGTATTTAATGTACTGCATCAACAATTAAGTAAGAGGATATTGGTCCCTTTGGGGACCTTTGGTGAGAAACTCATAAGCCCTAGCCTCCACCTGCAGATTTAAGTATGCTGCTATGCATAATTGCAGGTAATTGAATTATTCGAAAGATTAAGAATGGTACTAGTGTGATAAACTATAAATTGAAGCCATGATTGTTGATTGGCCACAATTAGACTCCAGCAATGTTTATATCAGTTATTCTATTAAGAAAAGCATTGTAAGGAATGGTTCTTTAAAACAAACAATTCAAGAAAGGGAGAGCCAAATAGTAAACTTAATGTTTCTTGGGTAATTCAATTTTCTTTCCCTTTTGCAGCTGTGTCTAAGGAATAGTTTCCTAGAAAGCAAATATCTGTTTTTCACAAATCTCAACTACTTCATTTCACTTTATATTTTAAAGACAAATATTGGCACTTTCAAAGACCGCTATGAAATGTGGACAGCTGATTCCCATAAAAATTAATAGAAATGAAGCATCAACATTTCTTACACAGATTTTAAAACCTCAGCAAAAATGTTCATGACCCGAACGGTTTCTCTGATGCTACGTATTTAGAGATGGGCAGCAAATGACAGAAAGGTGATTGGGGTACTTCTAGCTGTGATCTGTACACAAGTGCCACGGCAAGGAAATTTGGTGCCTGGAGCAAAGCCCACATTGGCAGCCCGCCCTTGCCCTGCACACAGATCTGGGGGCACCCCCCCACCCCACATGCTTGCCCAGGAGTGTACACAGCGGTGGGCGCCACCCTCACCCTGTCCCCACGGTCCCCCCCCCCCCCCCAAATGAGCTGCTCACGGCTCCGTCCCACGCTCCACCCCAGCTGGGTGGCGCCTGTTGGTCCCCCTTTGCTTTGGAGCCTGGGGTGATCGTCCCGCTCATCCCCCCTTGCTAAGGTACTGTCTGTATAGATTTGGAAAACCAAAGCTTATAGTTTCATAGACTGCTAAATTAAAAGAGAACTCTGTCATTTTTAAGTCTGACTTCCTGCATAAAATCAGCCATAGAACTTCCTTGAATTCATTATTCTTTGAACCAGAGCACAGCTTTTAGGCTAACACCCAAGTTTGCATTAGAAATTGCCAGTGGTGGAGAATCCATCACAATCCTTCCTTTCTTCAAATGTTACATTTCCTTAATAATATCAAACCTCACCCAGTCGAGTAATGCACCTTCAGGATTTATTTACCTGTATGAATTACTCTCTGGTGACTTCAGTTTCTGCAGGAAACTCCTTTAACTTTCCCATGGATTTTGACTATAATCCCACCTCATATAGATTCAATCCTTATATATGGACATAGCAGTCTGAAGAATATGTATAATTTTTATAAAGTCAGTGTTAAAATCACTGAACGTTTGATATAACTTTACTATCCATCACAGCTTTTAGCAAAGTTCTGCTTCTTGATTTGATGAACTATGTTTTTTATAGTAATATTTCTGGTTTAAATGTTTTTGTGCTGTTATAATGTTGTGTTCACTTCATTATCCTGTGCACAGGGAATGAAGGGTTAAATTTCAGAGATGTCTACATGTGGAATGAGAAAATGGAACTGTAGCTTTCACAAAGATTTAAATAGGTTTGCTGACACTTCAACAAAGATGGGATCCCTGGTGACGCCCAGGAGACTCCAGGAAAGTTGAATGAGATCAGCATGACAAGAGGCAAGCAGGTTGGACAAGGGGGAAGTCAGCTCCTGGCTGAAAGAGTCTGAGTCTGAAGACAGAGACCAGCAGAGCAGCTTTGGGGGCTTGGAAGACAGCAGACTGGAAAGGGAACAGGGCTGTGTGGGCAGCACTGGGGAGAGAGGGACTCCTTGACCCTTTGGAGGGGCAGAGAACCTCTGGCTTGTTTGGCGTTGCTCCAATAAATGCTGTTGTTCAAGAAGGGTTGTCGGTTTTGCTGCTTAGATCTTTGGGTTGTGCTGGGTTACCTCAACAGGAGGCAAAGCCCATCTCTTAGGAGCTGAACTGAATGCTAGCTCCTTGGGTCAGGGCCAAAGAAAACGAGGGAGCGTGAGGGATGAAAATGCCGGGATCTCAGAGTGAAAAGAAACCAGGGCTCCTCCCTGCTCTGTAAGTCACAATTGGTTTGGCTACAGCATGGGGCACTCTTCAAGACCAAACAAGGCTGAAGTGGTTCTGAGCAAGCATTGCTGTGAGGGGACCCCCAGCTAATCCAGATCATGTTGTCTCTGCCTCTTTCTTCCCTTGCTGTGACATGACTAACAGAGCAATGTACTCAGCAGGATCGTTACACTTAGCTTAGCAGGTTAAAGGCCATCGCTGGTTAGGATCACTCCCTCCTTTCCCCAGAATGTCAGAATGGCATAGGTGCAAGATGAGTAAAATATGGGGAACTGCACAGCTCCTCTAGACTGTAACAGAAGTGCAAAAGAAGATCTGCTTCAGAAGGCCAGATTTATACCTTAGCTTAAGAGCAATGTTATAGCCATGATGATCCAGAAATTATGTGAGAGGCAAGGAGTTCTTAGGTGATATCTTTTATTAAACCAACTGTGTAGTTGGGATAAAGTTAGACTAGCTTTCAAATGGGCCTGAGGAAGAATGTCTTACATTCAACAGCTTCTCTAACAATCACAACTACAGAGTTGGTCCAATAAAAGGTGTCACCCTAAGAAATCCTTGCCCCTTAGATTTTTATCTTCTCAGTCAAAGCCAAAGGGGTAAGGAGTTTTCTGAAAGCTATGCAACAGACAAAAGTATTGTCTATGGAATTGTTACAACCAAGTCTCAGAATAAATAAAAAGCCCAAAGAAAAGACTTCTTGAAAAAGTTTATAGCTTCTGTAGAGATAAAGCATCAAGCTTGTGCTTAGTCTGATCTATTATGGCAAAGCGTTCAATGTTGGGGTCCCACCAGTGGGAATAGTCACCTCCCAGTGCCTGTTACAGCCTTATAGATTATGACTAGAACTTAAACTTCTGTTCTGAAACAAAACACGAATCAGTGGGGTTAATAATAAAGGGCTATCATGATGGGTAGAATCCTGCTGATTTTTTGGCATATGAGGTACAGTTCTTCATGTTGTGGCTCTGTTGTACCAAAAATGGCCCTAGTTCAGGGAAGCATTTATACATGTGTGCAAGCTGTAACCTGAATGGAGTGGAACTTATGTACTTGATTAAGTGGTTTCCTAAATTGAGGCATCTTTGGATACTACATAGCTGTAGCTTAATTTGAAAATCCATAGAATCAAACTTTGGTTTTGATCAAAACCAAGAAACTGAAATCATAATGATCTTCTCTCATGTAGGGCTTTTCATCTTCAAAGCATTTTGCAAATATTAATTAATTAATCCTGTTCAGATTCTGGCATTCAAGCTTTCATTACAATAATGATAAAAAACTTTCTGTAAATGTTAATATGCCCCTGAAATTTCAAGCTGTAGAGACTCTTCTGGAAAAGGAATGTACTCTGTCAAGAGCAAGCAGTTGCTGAAATAAAAAGGGTAGCAGAGGATGAAGGATTATGCATAATAATATTGTTCAAAGATACTTAAAGGTCAAATTAAATTTTGAGAACTTTTTTTCCTTTATGAGCAGCAAAATGTTCTGTCCTCTCTTTGAAGTGTTGCTATTAAATTCTTTTTAGGGCTTGATTTTTCCCTTCCCCTCCATTTACTTTTTCTCTGGTGAAAAACATCAAACTCTTAAAACGAGTGTTTATTCTGTTGCTTCTGTATAGTGAAACCTTTGCATAGTGAAACATTGTTTTCTTCTCAGGACAGCTTCCTTCTCCGGTCAGGTTTATAGTAGTAAGACTTGAATTTGAAAGAGTTCAAGCATTTTATTTTGCTTCACACATCTGGAGACACGTTGAGAAACCACCCTATCCCTGGGGAGTGATGGGAACTAAGTAAGGGTTCAGGTCTGCTGTCACAAAGCACGACTATCAGTAACTTCAACAGGAGCAGGATAGGATTCTAATGGCTTTTGGGGCACAATTTCGTAAGGAATTTACCATCATCTGTGAGGTGACAGGAACCCTCTGCTGAAGTTGATGGAACTCAGCAGAATGATCCTCCGTTATAAAGCTGTGCTGTAAGAAGCAAGACAGTGTAACACTGACAACCCCTTTCATCACCATCTACAGAAAGAAAAACAATAATAAAAACAAAACCAGAACACTGCAAGACCTGAAGGTATCAATCTGCTCAACCAGCCAAAAATAAAAGATAAAATAACCCTATCCAAGCACAGATAGTATCCTGTAAAAGATCCTTGTCAGCTAGTGTGGCTCCTTGAGCCCAGCGGGTATTTGAGCTTTTTTATTTTTCACATTCAAGAAAGAAGTCTAGCTATAGTCTGATTAGAAAGCAGCATGGGAAAAAACTGACATTCACATATGTAGGGACTGAAGCTGAACACTAGGTACTCCTAATGAATTCACTGTTTTACTCATTTAAAGAAAGACCCAAATTCAAAGGTCTGCTATCTCCTAATATGAATTTGTATCTTCTTTTTTCTCATTGATGGCGCTAAGCACTTCATTTCAGCACTTCACTTCTCTCATTGGATGTTATGTGACCTGAAGCAACAATCTTTCTCTGTAGATAGGACTAATTGGGCTTTCAGTTCAATGTGGCTGTGAAACCAGTGACCTGACTTTGGCATCATCAATGGATTGCTGTTTTCATTTGCCATAAACCTTTCATAATAATGAAACAGAATCTTAAGACAAATCGTGCTCCTTGGATCATTGTGGTTTGCAGCTATTCAGAAACAGCTCTGTAAAGATGACATTATTCCATACCGCTGATTACTGTTTCATATCTGGCAAGAAGTGGTTGCTATTTCTGAAGGATCTTAGATATTCTTAAAGATACTCACTTTTCTATCAACACATCCCGAAGATAATGTAGTAGATTTCCAAGAACTTGTTCCCTCTCCATTCAAACCAATATGAATTTTGCCATTCATATTCATGGCAGCAGGGTCAAACAATAATGGCTAACAAATACTGTTGTCTTTTATGGCCCTTCAGTTTTGAAAACTGATGCACTTTCCCCACATTACTTAAATAACCTTCACCTCTTTGGTGTAGGGGCCTCTTCTCCAGGGACAGAGCTGATTCAGTAAAGTCTATGCTGCCTCCAAAAATGTCTCCCTGATGCATAAAAAGTTCTGGAGAAAGGTGGGGAAGTAAGGGATCCATTTTGGGTGGGGACAGAAGTAAAGGCATGGTTGAGGGGTATTGTGCCCTGGTGATTCTTTCCCCTAAAATGGCTTAGAGTGACCACGGAAGATGGAGTGCAAGTTTGGGTAACTGTCAAGATGGCTTTATTTTGCACAAGGAACAGAACTGGCACCCAGACAGTCCCCAAACAAAAATGGTAAAAGCTACTTCTCCCTGATCCTGCACTAGGTTCAGCCATAGGGCCAGGATGAATCTGGTGTGAAGTGCTTGATTTAGACACATTGATGTTCAGGAGACTTAACATATAGGCTAGGAACAGAAATTACACATAAACCAGTATAAGTGATAGGAAACCAGTTCAAATCTATAATAGGATAAAAGTTCAGGGCACAAAAACTGCTTTCAAAATGGCTGAAACTGGTTTAAGATAAATCTGGAAGGATGTAGTATCAGAATTAACTGATTTACGTTCAATCAGTTTTTTGAACTTCTGTCTCAGATCCCCTACACATTCAAGTTAACTCACAGTCCCCCAGCATCCCAAGATGCTTTGCACCTCCCCCACAAACTCTCTCTCACAGAATGGGATAGGTAGCCTTGCAAATTGAGCAGGGAGGCATGTGCTAGCACCCCCTGTCTTCCAGCCTGGACCACTGCAGGCATGTGACTGCATTTCCAGAATCAAAAGTGAGTATCTGTTCACTTGCTTATTGGTTCAATCTGTGCGGTTTAGACTAACCTGTGAAGATTGAATCAATTCAGCCTGAGGCTTTTTGACAGTCTGTACTTTGCCACAGAAACATGAATATTAGTCTTGATTATGCAGGATGCACTGTCTCCCAAGAAAGGTGCTCATTTTCACGGGGAGAAAAATTACCTCTCTGGCATGGACCAGGGAGCATTACGCAACTGAAATGGGAAGGGTATAAGCCCAATCCATTTCCAGTGTTGTTTAATTTTCTGAGAAAAACTTTGCAGCCTGTGAGCAATGCCATATGTTTATTGTGGTCAAAACTGACTTCTCATTAGTATCTTTTTAATAAGTTCTGTTTCAGCAAATTCCCAGATACATAGAAACAAAAAACAGGACTCACATTAGCACAGTAGCACACAAGTTAGATCTGAGAGCAGAACAAAGGGCTGCTTAGCACTCCCACTGCAGAGCTGTATGAATTATTTGTTACTACAACTTTGGTTAACTTCAGCCCATTTTTTTCCATTTGCTGAATGTCCCTGAGCAGATGGTACCTTCATTTTTTCCAGGTTTGTTTTTGTCATTCATATTTATTCAGTGAATATATCATACAAATTCATTTCAGCCTATGGATGTATCATGAAGTACTACTGCAAGTTTAATGCACAGAATTTGAAATTCAAGCCATGTGATTGATGATTTAAAGCAAATGACATTGTTTCTGTTCTCTGAATGCATGTTTGAAGAGGGAAAAGGTATTTTTATTCACTGGGTGTGTCTACATGAGACATTTAATGAGCAGAAGACTAACTCTACTGCACATTAGTACAGCAGGCAAAAACTTTGCTACTGCTCATTAACATCACCTAAAAAGCATTCATCTGCACTAATGTGCAGTATCGCCAATAGTGGCACATTAAGTTACTACCTGTTATTACAGGTACTGAACTTAATGCGTCATTATTACAGCACATTAATGAACCCATGGTGTGGAAAAACACCAGCCTCTTTAGGCACATCTGCATAAGCTGGAATGTGTGTTTCCTCAGGGACAACAAGCAGCAGCACAATATGTGTTACTGCTACTTGTCTCCAGGGAATGCCCATGCACATGCTCTGGAGTGTGGCATGTTGCCTAGGGTGGGGCAGAGGAAGCTGGAGCCAGCACCTGGACTGGTCCCAGCAGCCTTACCTCGGGTCCTGAGGGGCTCTGGAGCTTGCAGCTGTGGCAATCCAGCAGGAGGGAGCCTGGCCAGGAGCTGGACCATGGCTTCAGCAGCCAGGCTTCAGTTTTGGGCAGTGCAAGCTACTGCAATGTGCATCCCCCATGCAGCCCAGAGCCCCCCTGCAGCAACAGCGGCGATTGGGGTGCTCAGGGCCCTCCTGGCAGAGCTCCTGCACAGTGCAGCATTGCATGGCCTTGGTTGTCTTGTACCTGGCACTGCCTGTATCATCCACCCAGGCACCAGGTGCTGCCTGTATCACATCGGGCAGGCCCCTTGTCACCCAGGGTCCTGGCACCTCTTGCAGGGGCTGCACATTGGGCCAGGCTGGATCTTGGAACTGGCCCAGCCCCACTTTTTTTAGGTTTGTTTTTTTTTTACACCAGGATCTCTCAATGTCAACCCTCCCCCACTGTGCTGCAAATTAGCAGCACAGGGAATGCCTGCAAGTGCAGTGTGTGGTACCACAGACAGGTCTGTGGTGCTGCACTCTGCATGTGGGTGGTCATCTGGATCTACCTTTTGGCACAATTTAAGTAAAAGGAAGAGTCCTTTGAAGAACAGACAATGTGCCACAGACTGTTGTCAGGTCTCAGAAACACCCGGATTTTAGGTCAATATTCTGGGAAAGAAGGGTCTCTCTGCTCAGGGTCTTCCTGCAAATGACACATTTCAGACTTATTCTTCTGGCAGAGTAGGTGGGATAAAGACTGTTGCAGTACCAATCATTCATGAGAAGAGGCATGAAGGTTGTGCTCTAAGATTGGTGGAGGAGGTGGAGTTTGCTGCAGCATGCTGTGATATAGTGGTTCCACAATGGGTTATAAAAGAGAAGGAGGGTGAAATGTAGCTGCTTCCGGTATCAAGCAGCAAATAAAAAGTCTCATAATACTGTCTATTCTATTCCACAGGCAAACAGCAAGGGGTAGGACACCAGATACAAAACAAAGGTTAAAATCATCAGGGTAAGGGGAAGAGGTGGATTTTTTTTGCCACTGAGTCATTAGATCTGTCAGTAAATTAACAAGACTGGAAATGATACAACATTGTTCCCACTCTCCAGCTCCACATACATTTTCCTCAGATTGCCACTAAGTGAATTTTGCTGCCTGGTAAAATAAATTTAATTCAGTCATGAACTAGACCTGTCTGAGCAGGATCCAAATCTTCTGGACACTGGAGTGCCCCACCATGACCCTCAGGTAATAGCAGTCATTGAACTATGAAAAAAATAAAAATCAGAATATGTAAGTGTGGGCACACTCATTTAGTAGCATGTCCTTTACATGATAATTAGTTCTTGCTTTTGTGCAGATTCACGTTGAGTTTGTGATCTACCAGGACTCTCAAATCCTCCTCTGTAGTACTGCCATCCCTCCGGGTGTCACACATTTTGTGTTTGTATTTTTGATCATTCTTCCTAATGTGTAGCAACCTTGCATTTGTCAGCAAGGAGCTTTGCACAAGCAGCCTCTCTGCTACTTGAATTTCATCCTGTTGTTTCCATCCCAGCTTTCAAATCTATTGAGATCTTTCTGAATTGTGCTCCTCTCCTCCAGTGTGTTCATAGGTCTTCCCAGTTTCACTACATATGGCTATTGGTATACACAGTTAAAAAAGGCAGCTGCTCTTAAAAGAGATGGTCTTCACCTTTCGTATCTCTGAATACCAAAGCAATGTCATAGTGAGTAAGATTTTAGGCACCTTTGCTTCCCTTCCTAGTAGCTAAAATTCATGTTTCTGGCCACAATGAGAATTCTGACTCTTTTAGAGCCTTGATACTTGAGGGCTTGACAAGTTATTTCCAAAATGTTTCACTGTTTGTTCTGAATGGCCTGAAGGAGGAAACTGGCTCCTTCTTACACTAGCAAAGCCGTGTTTGTCAGAAAATGCTGCATACGGCCCTTTTAGTATATAGTAACATCCAGGAACTTTATGCTTTCTTTACTTGGACTAAACCTTGTGTTCTTTATATACACTGCCTCTGCCTCTTTCCCTTTTTTCTTTCTTTTTATCCTTTTTGTTTGTTTGTTTTTGTTTGTTTGTTTTGATGATTTATGAATGCAGAGATGCTTCTAGGACTTCCTGTCAAAAAATTCCTTTGTAGGAAGTTGCCCCAAGTTGATGAAAAGCAGGAGGACAAGATTTCATCAGTGACAATCAGCCTGTGTTCCATCTGGGGATGCAGTCCAGTACTGTAGACTTTGAGTTGAATTTCAACTTCACTCTCATTCTTTATATTTTCTCATCTTGAAATAATCAAAGAGTAAAAATGTTAAGGCCCCTCTATATCATGCAGGTAAAAGTGTGATTGGATCGAATATGTGATCCAGACAATCACACCTCCTGCCAAGCCACACGTGACATTGCTATGTGACATTCCTGTTATTACGTCTCAGCATGTTATTGGCTTTTCTTGTGACAGTATTATACTCTTGACACCTACTCAGCCGGCAGTCCACTTTAACCCCCAGATCCTTTTCTGCAATACTGTAACCTAGTCAATAGGTCCCAAATTTGTATTTGTGAATGTAATCGTTCCTTCCTAAATATAGTACTTTGCACTTGGTCTTATTGAATTTTATCGAGGATACTGAATTAATTTGAAATTGAATGAATTTTGAATCGTAAACTTCTCTTCTAAAGTACTTCTTCTTCACCCAGCTTGGTGCATGTCTCTTGCTTCCCTGCATAGTACACTAACCATGAGGCTGCAGTGTAGACATTAGGTGGTCCCCTATCCTGCCCTCTTGAAGCTGGCCCTCTGGGCACCCAAAAGATGGAGATATG
Organism: Alligator mississippiensis; assembly: GCF_030867095.1. NCBI lineage: Eukaryota > Metazoa > Chordata > Crocodylia > Alligatoridae > Alligator > Alligator mississippiensis. The sequence continues at coordinate 438,562,435 of NC_081824.1, forward strand.
TGGGGCCAGGTGGAAAAGGAGAAAGTAGAGGGAATGTGACTAAGTAATATCTGATACGGCTGTTACCCTGGAAGGGAGGAGGTCCTGGAACCTTGCACCTAATGGAGTAGAAACTTCCATCCTTTTTATCCACTAAATACTAGATACGGTGTCACAGTGGCATAACTAGGGATGGGCAATTGGAACAAATGTGCTGGTTGTCAATCTGGAAAGGGACTGGGGAGGGGGGTTAAAAAATACTGGCTACCACCGGCAGCCATGCAATTCTGCTGGTGGTGCAGTGGCAACTGGAAGTCACCACTGTCCCTCTTCCCCAGGTACGTGGCTGAGTCACTCTTTATCCTCTTTATTTTCTACCACTTTTCCACTCCATACATTTAAGAGGATAATGTTTTTTGAAAATTCAGCCCTAACTGCCAACCTTGCCATTGCTTTTTGAGACCCATCTTCAGGCTAAAATGCTCTTTTAAAACTTTTTTTCAATACTGTTTGTCTCTATCTACAGGGGCTATCCAAGACATGCCCTTATAGAGTGCAGTCATATTCCCACATACAACAGGCATACATTTTCCATCCTATAGATTAAAGGAGAAAAGGTAAAATTAAACCCCTGTGCTGAACATCTGTACAAAGTCAGTGCATTACTTAAGGTCAGTTTATACCCATAGGTTGCATTTATCTTTGTACAGGAGTGAATGCCATCTGGGAATAATATCAAATGCCCATGAGACAGAGAAACCAGATGCAAAAAGGCAGACTCCTTATATTTAAAGGTATAAAATATAGGAAACAGAATAATAAAATAGTTCATAGTTGAATTTGGTCCACCATAGATAGGACCTATCATGACTGAGTATTGCATTTCTTTAGTGAAGCTTGCACAATACTTTTGCCTGGTCCTTTAATAAGTACAGAAAATGTGGGAGCACAAGGAGCCTCCTCTTCTCTTGTGCATCCTATAGATGGGACAGGCACAAGTGCATTTCTGCACATTCCCGAAAGCAAGGATTGCTCTCAGCTTATACCTGCCCCCGCTGCTGCTGCCTCTGCTGCTGCATCCACCTCTGCCGCCGGTCAGGTAGGGGGGCAAACGTGTGTGCAGGGACGCACATGTGCCCAGTTCCCTCCTCTCCTCTCCGCTCCTGGCTCCCAAGTACCACATCCCTTGGTAATCTGTTCCCATGGTTAATTAACCTCTCTGTTAAAAGCTTGCATTATGCTTCTAATTTGAACATGAGCTTCCATCCATTAGATCTTGTTATTTATTTTATTTACTAGATTAAAGAGGCCTCTAATATTGTTATGTACCATACCAGAATTGCTGTGAGAGAGCCATTTTATAGATCAAAGAGATTTGGGTAAACACAGCTGTTTAGTAGAGCTATCTGAGGTTTGCTCACTACTAAAATTTTTATTGGTTCTGCCTAGCTTGATAAGTTGCAGTTCTGTCTAGTCTTCATTCAAGACTAGGACACATATTTTCCAATTTCTGCATCTGTGCAAGACCATAAAACAGAAGTCAACTTAAGGAAAAAAATTCTTGGAAAAAACCCTAAAGCATAAGTTCAGATACATGGAAAACAAAGTTTAGAAGAAAAAGGAGAAAGTTTCTTGTTACCTTTAGGCTATGATAATGTTTCTGTTACATAAAAGATAGCTACATATAGGTCATGTTCCTGAGAAGACCTGTGATGAGTTGTGATACCAAGAGGCATTATTTCCATTAAAAATAATGTCTCCCTGATGCAGTAACTTACAGGAATGTGGGACATAAAATCGTAAGATCTTATGACTGGAACAAAATTAACTTTTGACACCATTGTGTATAGTAAAAAGCTAACCCACACTTCCAAAATATTAAATGATAGGGAAAAAAACAATCTAAACCTCAATGCTACCAAGTGAGTCTCTAGGTAATTACATAAGTTCAGAGTAAGATAATTGGATGAAGTATTATTCGTGCCTGATTGCCTCTTGAGTGTGTTCTATTGCAAGAGAATGAACATAGTCCTCATTCCAGGTGATAAGATTCACACTGACCATAATAAGGATAATAAAATAACGCAATCAGGCAGAAACACAGATTTCTGACTCACTCAGCTCCAAGCAAAAAGATAAGACACTAGAGTACAAATACCCATAGGATCCTACAGCATTACAATAACTTTTTACAATGGAGCAGAAATGCCCACCTGAGAGCAGTTAAAGATCAAGCCAGACAAAAGGTACGCTTGGCTAATAATAGTACCCCATCTGTACAATATTAAATCTATCCAACATTGCAAGATTGAGATAAAAGGATACAGACTTGGAAAAACCACAACTTTCAAAGCCTCCCACTGACAATCAGAACACTAAGGCCCTGATTCTGGGTTGTGTGTTAGCAGGTTTCACCAGAGCCAAAGAGACTGGTGGGAGACCTAGGTATACAATGGTAGATTCTCTAAGCAAACAGATATCAGAAAGGTCTGTGCTTGGTGTTTAGAGCACTTCCAGGGGCTGCCCCAGCTTATGCTTACCAGATTTCCTCTGCCAAATAAACATGAATAGCTGGAGGGCACCATGCTCTTGCCAGACTTTCTTCCTCAGTGTCTCTCTGAGAGCTTCAGCAGCTGGGATTGTCCTATCAGTCTTATGCTGTCAAGGCTGCATAAAGGGCTGTCAAGGATGTATAATTGAAATCCCCAGTTCCAAGAGTCACATGACAATGTGACGGTGTCTTGGCATTGTACTTAGTTACATCCCATACACATCTTTTTCCCCAAAATTAGCCATCCAGAATTGGGGTGGGAAAGCTGATTATTCTCTTCTGCTGAAATAGAAACATGGAGGAATAGAAGTACAAAGACGCTTCTGCAATATGGCTGCCATGCTTCTCCCCAGGCCACCCTCAGGGAAGGAGGGAGGGAGGGAGGAAGTGGGGTTCACACTTTGGGATCGGAGCAATGGTGTTAACCCTCTCCTAGGCACAGCCACTGCAGTCAGGATCCCCTGAAGTCAGCATTCAGCAATGACTGGGAAAAATATTTTTTTCTTCATTCTGCCATCCCAGAACAAATATTTTATTTGGGAGCATGTAGTATGCAAAAAAAAATGTGGTAATGCTGCAGTTCAGGGCCACCCTGCCCCAGCAAGGAGTCCTAAGAACTGCATAGGGAAACCTCTCATGAAGGTTTCTGTAATACTTCTGTGGCAACTGAGGCAGATTTTATGCTATCTAACAAATAGTAATTTCTAAAAAAAGCACAGCAAGGATGCTGCTATAATGCAGTTTGTTTTGCATTCACTGTTTCAGTCTCTGTGAATAGGCTCCTGTCTACATGTGTGTGAGAAATCTATGACAGCTGGAGCTATTTAGCAGAGCACCAGGGGTTTCAGTAGAGCTGCAGTGCTTTGAGACACACTCCGGATTTAACTCACTGTCTGTCAGAGTCCTCTGGGAGCTGTGCAGCTACTCAATCTATCTGTAACTGTAACACTTGCAGAGTGTAGCAACTTCAAACTTCCTGGTGAAATTTAACTCTTTGAAGACAGGTCTTTTCTGTTTATCTATACCAGTGTTTTTCAACATTTATAGACTCAAGAGCTGCCTTTGTAGACCCCTTGGAAAATGCCATCTCTTATTTCACTCATGTTTTGACTATGAAAAAAATAATAGAATCATTTTTTCTTTTGCAAAGAAAGAACTCAGAAAGGCCACAATAAGGCAGAATGGTTTTTGACACTATGGATTCCTCTGGGTTTATCTTGTGAATCATGTGTAGATATTTGCACATCTAACAGTGCTAATATTCTGTGGTACCCAGAAAAGGCTCTCACAGAACCTAGCCTGCTATAGCACCTGGCTGAGACTTGCTGGTCTGTACAGCTGTACTTGACTGGCAGGTTGATTGCGGGGTGTGGGGGGAAGTTATACCCTCTCTGTTCTCTTTAGGGTGTAAATGGGGCAGAGGGAGCTGGTGCAGCTGAGCCGGATCTGGAGGGGAAGCACACCAGATCCCTTTTAGTTGACCTGGTAAGGAGCCACACATGAACAGAGCACACAAACAGGCACACTCTGTAAGGGCATGCCAGTGTTTGTTCTGGCATTCATGCAGGCAGGCAAGCAGGAAGGGACAGGAAGAAGTCTTTGGTAAGGGAAAGGTGAAAGCACCACACCAATAAATAAAAATGGTGTGGACACAGAGTGCTGCTAGGGCCCCTGCCCAGGAAGGCGCAGCCTACCTGGGGCTTCTCTGAGGCCTCCACCCAGATGGAGGCCATGGGGGGGCTGGCATCACCCAGCCCCCTGACCTGCAGGGGATGCCTGGCAGGGCCAGGGGAGCAGGGAATGGGGGCCCCCACACCTGTCCCACAGGTGTCCATCTTAGGGCCCTGGAGGGGCAGGTGAGGTAGCTCCAGGAGGAGGTTAGCAGACTGAGGGGGATCAGAGAAGCAGAGGATGAAATTGATGGGTATTTCCTTTCCCTGTGGGGCCAAGCACCAAAGGAAGAAGAACCCCAGGAGGTGCCCTCCACAGCAGAATGGCAGACGGTTCCCTCCAGAGCCAGGGCTGCTCATGGTGGTACAGTACCAGCTCCCCTAGTCCAGCTGGGGAACAGGTATGAGGCCCTGGCAACATTGGAGAAAGAAGAATGGGAGAAGGAAACCTCTGGTGAGGAGGTCACTCCACGCATAGAATGGGCTGAAGGAGGCAAGTTGACCAGATGAAGAGACACAGGGTACTTGTCATAGGTGACTCCATCCTGAGAGAACAGAAGGTACCATTTGTCACCAGGATCCCATGACACGCGAGGTCTACTGCCTCCCTGGAGTGCGGATTCAGAACATGATGGAGATGATCCCGGCCCTCACCTGGCCCACTGATTACTACCCCGTGGTCCTAATCTATGTGGGCACTAATGATATGGCCAGGAGCAGCCCAGACTGCCCGATGAAGGACTACCAAGCACTGGGGGACAAGCTGAAGGACATAGGGGCACAGGTGGTCTTCTCATTGATCCTTCCAGTGAGAAGGCGTGGAACATGCCATGAAACCTGCATCTGGGATGTCAACTTGCAGCTTTGGGAATGGTGACTCTCAGCAGGCTTTTGCTTTCTGGACCACAACCCTCACTTCAGAATGAGAGACATGCTCAGGTGGCATAGGCTTCACCTCTCCCTCAAAGGTAAGCGTGCGTTCTCTTCCAGGTTGGCTGATCTCCTCCAGTAGGCTTTAAACTAGGCACATTGTGGGAGGGGGAGGAAGAGGACCAAGGGAGCCACAGAACACCAAACCAAGAGACACCCACAAGTCAGCCAATGAGCACAAGAGCAATACACATCCTCTACAACTGGATCTGAGGTAGTGCAGACAGAGGTGCTCTGGGTCAGAATACAAGGGGGTCAGGAGGAAAGGGACCTAACAGTGGGGGTCTACTACAGGCCACCCAACCAGGGAGAAGAGCTGAACCGGGAATTCTCAGGTCAGCTTACGGAGGCAGTTAAGTCAAGGGACATGGTGGTCATCATGGGTGACCTAAACTACCCGGACATGTGCTGGGAAGAGCAGTCAGCCAGCTCTGACTGCTCACATAGGTTCCTAGCTGAATTACAGGACCTCCACCTAACCCAAGAGGTGCACAGTCCCACCAAGGCAAATGCCTTGTTAGACCTGGTCCTGGCCACAGGTGATGACCTGGTGAGTGGACTGCGGATTCTCGACCACCTGGGCAATGGCGACCATCACCTACTGGAATTTACCATCCAGCGCAGGGTGTCAAAGGCCTGCAGCAAGGCAGCAGCCCTGGACTTCAGGAGGGTGGATTTCAACGAGGTAAGGAGGCTAGTCAGGGAGGCACTAAGGTCCCAAAGGCGAGGGGAGTTGGGAGTCCAAGAAGAGTGGTCATTCCTTAAGGAGATGATCCTCCAAGCCCAAAGCGTGACAATCCCCACATGGACCAAAGGGGCAAGAGTGTTCAAAAGCTCCCATGGCTCACCAAAAGCATCCATGAATGCCTCAAAGCCAAAAAGGAGGTGTACACCCAATGGAAGGGAGGAGCCATCACCAAGGAGGATTATACCTCCTTGGCTTGAGATTGTAGGGGCGCTATTAGGAAGGCCAAGGCAGAGATAGAACTGGGACTAGCGACCTGGATCAAAGATAATACTAAGTCCTTTTTTAAATACGTAAGGGGTAAAAAGAAGGTGCCAAATAATGTGGGGCCTCTGCAGAACATGCTTGGTAATCTGGTGGTAGCACCAGATGACAAAGCTAATCTCTTTAACAGATTCTTTGCTTCCATTTTTCTGAGCAGGGACAGGGACATCCCCCACACTGGGATTCCGGGCAGACCCAGGGGAGGCGCAGCCAGGCCCAGGGTCAGTGAGAACCTAGTTAGGGAACTCCTGGAGGGACTAGATGTGTTCAAATCAGCAGGTCCTGATGATCTCCACCCCAGAGTGCTAAGGGAATTAGCAGAGGTCATTGCAAGACCCCTGGCACAGTTTTATGAGCACTTGTGGTGCTCTGGTGAGGTGCCTGACAACTGGAAAAGGGCCAATGTGGTCCCCATTTTCAAAAAAGGGAGGAAAGAGGACCCAGGAAACTATAGGCCTGTTAGTCTTACCTCAGTCCTGGGGAAGCTCCTTGAGAAAATTATCCAGCAGCACATCTGTGAGGGGCCAGCAGGGGAGTTTATGCTTAGGGGCAATCAACATGGGTTCATTAGAGGCAGGGCCTGTGAGACCAACCTGGTTGCCTTCTATGACCAGGTCACAAAAGCCTTGGACGCAGGTGTCACGGTGGATGTAGTCTTCCTGGACTTTAGGAAGGCCTTCAACACTGTTTCTCATCCCATCCTCATTAAAAAATTAGGTGTCTGTGGTGTTGACGCCTACACAGTCAGATGGGTAGCAAATTGGCTAGAGGGCTACACCCAGAGAGTGGTGGTGGACATTGCTTTATGGCTTCCTCAACAGAGTTGTCAAGAATGAAAAGCTGTGGAGCCTGAATGACAGAATCCTCTCATTTAAGGCATTAGTTCACAGTTCATGCATATGAAGTGCGCAGAAATGTACTCTTCCACTGTCCCCATACTGTCTGTTTTGAAGATGAAGAAAGGACTCCACTGCCCAAAACTGACAAGTACACACCTATGAGAAAAACATTCACTTTGCATTTTCACCTTCTAAAATGGTTCATAGATTCATAGATGTTAGGATCGGAAGGGACCTCAATAGATCATCGAGTCCGACCCCCTGCATAAGCAGGAAAGAATGCTGGGTCTAGATGACCCCAGCTAGGTGCTCATCTAACCTCCTCTTGAAGACCCCCAGGGTAGGGGAGAGCACCACCTCCCTTGGGAGCCCGTTCCAGACCCTGGCCACTCGAACTGTGAAGAAGTTCTTCCTAATGTCCAATCTAAATCTGCTCTCTGCTAGCTTGTGGCCATTATTTCTTGTAACCCCCAGGAGCGCCTTGTCGAATAAAACCTCACCAATTCCCTTCTGTGCCCCCGTGATGAACTTATAGGCAGCCACAAGGTCGCCTCTCAACCTTCTCTTGCGGAGGCTGAAAAGGTCCAGTTTCTCTAGTCTCTCCTCATAGGGCTTGGTCTGCAGGCCCTTCTCTGGACCCTCTCCAGGTTATCCGCATCCCTCTTGAATTGCAGCGCCCAGAATTGCACGCAGTACTCCACCTGCGGTCTGACCAGCGCCCGATAGAGGGGAAGTATCACCTCCTTGGACCTATTTGTCATGCATCTGCTGATGCACGATAAGGTGCCATTGGCTTTTTTGATGGCTTCGTCACACTGCCGACTCATGTTCATCTTGGAGTCCACTAGGACTCCAAGATCCCTTTCCACTTCCGTGCCACCCAGCAGGTCATTCCCTAGGCTGTAGGTGTGCTGGACATTTTTCCTCCCTAGGTGCAGCACTTTGCATTTCTCCTTGTTGAATTGCATTCTGTTGTTTTCTGCCCACTTGTCCAACTTGTCCAGATCTGCTTGCAGCTGTTCCCTGCCCTCTGGTATGTCTACATCTCCCCATAGTTTTGTGTCATCTGCAAACTTGGACAGAGTACATTTCACTCCCTCGTCCAAATCACTGATGAAGACATTAAAGAGTATCGGTCCAAGGACCGAACCCTGCGGTACCCCACTGCCCACACCCTTCCAGGTCAAAACCGACCCATCTACCACGACTCTCTGGGTGCGACCCTCCAGCCAATTCGCCACCCACAGGACTGTGTAGTCATCCAAGTCACAGCCTCTTAACTTGTTCACCAGTATGGGGTGGGATACTGTATCGAAGGCCTTCCTGAAGTCTAAGTATACGACATCCACCCCTCCTCCTGTGTCCAGGCGTTTCATAACCTGGTCATAAAAAGAAACTAGATTGGTCAGGCACGATCTGCCTGCCATGAACCCGTGCTGGTTTCCCCTCAGCATAATTTGTCCTGCCGGGCTCTCGCAAATGTGAGCCTTGATAATTTTTTCAAAGACTTATAATTTTTTCAAAGACTTTTCTGGTGTTTCATATTGGTGCGAAGTTTGGCATCATTTCCTTTTTCATCAGAACTGGTTCCATCCAGCAGGACAACAAATGCATTTCCCTATGACTGCCATAGCTACACCCATACTGATTAGTTTTAAACCACATTCTTTGCAACATAGCATGGGTCAAGAGGGTGCTATAAGGAGCCTGTATGTAAGCTACATAGCAATTTAGCTATACCTAGGGGCCTCTGTTAAGCTCAAGTCTCTCTGCTACTAGTTAAAATTTCTGTTATTTCCAAATGTACAATTTAAGGCATACCTAAATGCTCAGAAAACTCCTCTAAGAAATTAATGATATTTTGGCATCCACTTCTCTGCCCAGTCTGCTGAAATGTTCTGAGCAGCTCTCCAAATAGGGATTAATAACTGAAATCCTGTTGTTGGAGAGTACAAGTCATCATGTGGAGGTCAAACTTCTCTTGAGTATTCAAAACTGTCTATTTGTAGTGTTAGAAGTGTCAAGAATCGCCTGCAGTAATCTTCTGAATCAGCTGAAGCAATTCTGTACTATCACTTTTAAGACATGTCTAGGCTATATGCAGCAAGTCCAGTTTATTATAGATTAATGGGCATTCTGATTATAAATTATGAAATGTTCCTAATCTTACTTTGTCATCAACAGTTTTATATTAGTATGGTAAGAGGGACAACCCCAATTCACTGTTCAGTTAGGGATTGTTGTTTTTCTTGCATTTTGAAAAAAAAGAGCTCAGGGTTTAAGTAAAGCATTTTTTTAAAAATATGATTTTGGTGCTGGCACATTCAGCATCAACATTAAATGAATAAGAAGGTAGAAAAAGTGAACTTCTGGAGCTGGAGGGAGAACAAGCTCCCCAGCCCGTTCTCCCCCAGCTACATGCTCATGGAGCTGGGCAGGGAACAAGCTCCCCGGCCTGTTCTCCCCCAGCTTCATGCTCATGGAACTGAGCAGGGAACAAGCTCCCCGGCCTGTTCCCAACCCCCACCCCCCAGCTCTGTGCTGATGAAGCTGGGCAGGGAACAAGCTCCCCAGCCCCCAGTGCCAGCTCTGCTGCTGGGAGATACTTATCTCCAAGCCTGAGCCCCGCGGTCACAGGGCTTGGGCTGGAAGACCCTTATCTTCCAGCCTAAGCCCCACAATTGTCTTCAGGAGGGCAGATTTCCACAATTGTGGGGCTCAGGCTGGGAGATAAGGGTATCCAGCCCCCCGCTCCCTGATCATGATGGCAGAGTGGGGACTGAGAGATAAGGATCTCTCAGACCTTGCTCCGTGATCGGGATCTGGGTGCAGGGATCTTGGAGCTCCCTGCTGCCAGGGCAAGGAGACATAGTCCTCCTTCTCAGGCCCCTGCAGCAGACCATGCCCCTGTAGCAGGGAGCTGTCTCTCACTCCCTCATGGTTGGGTGACCTACAGATCCAGAAAACATCATAACAACAGCAGGACTGGTCCTTACAAGTCTGTTAGCTATTGTTCTGGACCCATCAAATCTTCCAGCTGCTGAAGCAACTCAAGAAAAGCCAAAACAATCTGATGCCATCTCCAGTGCGATTACTCCAATCTTTGAATCAGGTCATCCAAGGCAAGTCACCTTCTAACCCAGGGACTTAAAGAGCTATGTTTTCTAGGGAGAAGAAGGGAATGTCTATTATGCACTCCTGCCAGGAAATGGCACTATTCTGCATTGCGTTTATTTCCTTTGTATAATAGTTGCTCCCTGCCTGATATCACTGGCATAAACAAACCCTTTCAATTACTACCTATCTTAACAGTAATATTCTAGAGATTAATTAATAGTTAAGCACCTCAGCTACAGACCTCTGTTTTAACCAAAGTCCCAAGATTGCAATGGCCCCTTCCACCCACTTAGAACTCAGGGCAGAAAAAGTGGAAACTAGAATACTTATTCTGCCCAAGAGGATCTACAGCTTTAACTCTTTGTTCTTTAACAGCACCTTCTCCAAAGTACTTACAAGTCATTAAAATCCAAATTGGATGCTCTCGAGAGCCAATGTACTGAATTAGATAGTAACAAGTAATCTTTTGTATACAATTATGTCATAAAAGCACACAGCATTAGATTGGGATTTTCAAAGGAATCTAAGGAAATCATATACCCAGGTCAATGGAAATGGGATGTTTAATTCTATTAGGGTGCAGACACATGATATTAACATTGGTGTAATCTGTCTCTACACCAGTGTACATATGATGTAAAAACATGTCTAGCAACACTGCATCAACTGAAGTCACTCCATTCCAAGGTGATAATATCCTGTTGAAGCTCAGGACTGTTTAGCAACATAAGTTGCCCTGGGGTCCAGGCTGTATGTCTGCAGCTCTACTCAGTTTCATCCTGTGGTATCATTTTCCCTGCCACTTGCCATGGAGGCACTTCCAACTACCTTGGTACACCTTAACATCTATCCACTTCAGTACAGCTTATATTGGTGTACAAACTAATGTAAGAAACATTGGTGTAGGCATGTTGTGTATCTGCACCCAGAGAGAATTGGGATGCTTTTGAAAACTTCTTTAAATGTCCCTGGTTTCACAATACAACTGTATGCAGTTTTTTCCCTTTGGGAAAACAAGGTTTCTTGTGTAGAATTGCATCACAAACTATCAACAATCCTGCCAACTGCTACCTCATATCTAATCTTTCCTATTTGGGAAAGTCCATTGAAAAGTTTATGGTGAGATAACTGCAAATCTATGGCCATCTGTCCATCAGCACAGACTTGGATTCAACACAGAGGTTTTACTGTTCGTTTTTATATATGGTCTCTATTACCTGCCTTCAATATAATTTATATTATTTGAGCATGGACATTCTGATTTCACCTATTTGAGCCTCTGCACATTTCAGGAACAACAGTGTACCAAATATCTTGTCTGTGGCTCTTCCAAACCTCCATCAAGGAGCTAGCCTGTGTCCCTAGAGCTTCTTCTCTAGGCATTTTTCCAGTTCTTTAAGATCCTGCTGCAACTCATTTTTGTTAATAAGTTTTTGGTTCATCAAAGCGTTCTCATTTTCTCTGTACTTTTGGGAGATTTTATGACCTATAGTGGTCAAAATTGCTGGACACATCTTGGTCTAATTCACCAAAACAGTGAGCATTTTGAAGATGCTTATCAAAATCTACTCAGGGACTTTGGCTAAGTACAGACAGCCAGAAGGCTGGGACAGAATCGATCCAATCTACTCAGGTTTCTCCAAACTGCACAGATTGGATCATTAGTGAACAGAGCGCACTTCACTCTTCAGCGGGGGAAGGCAGGCAGATGCCTGCACTGGCCGAGGCCAGAAGGCAGGGGATGATTGCCTACCTCCCAGCCTGCCAAAAATTGCTGAGTGCAATGTCTTTGTGGGGCAGAGCCCCCCAGCTGGACAGACCGCCGCTCAGGGGGCCGGGACTGGGACAGAGGGCTACATTTCCTCACCTTCCCCCCTGCTGCCCCACCAGGCTGACAGGTGTAGGAAGGACACAGGCTGGAGAGCAGAGGCTTTGCTGCCTCAGCTCTGTGACAGCCTGGTGGTGGTGTCAGCTGACCTATGCTGGAACAGAGGAGCAGAAGCTAGACCGCCAACCCTGTAGGGCAGGGTCAGCAGGGGGAGGGGGCCTCAAAGCATCCTGTGATGCCAGGGGACTGAGATGTACCTTGAGTTGGGAGGGGATCTGGAACAGAAGTTCAATAGACTGGTCTAACCTAAACAGATTAAATCTGATACTACATCCATCCAGGTCTATCTTAAACCAGGTTCTGCCATTTTGAAATCAGTCTACATGTACTGAGCTTCTGTTCTGTTACAGGGTTAGACCAGTTTCCAATCTTTTATACCGGTTTATGTGTAATTTCTGTCCCTTTGTGCCATCTGATCCAGTTATGCTTTCAACGCCATCTTAGTAGATGTGACTTCTGGCTCAAGGTCATCTGTTATTTTCTCTGAGGGGTCTCCACTTCTAATTTGATTTATCTAAGGTATGGACAGAGGTGACATTTAAAACATTCTAAATACACTTTAAACTCCAAGGGTGCCATTTTGAAGTGCGAGGACACTGATACATGAGATGCTCTCAGTCCTTTAAAGCAGTGGTGATGCGTAGGGGGTGATGGCCATGCTCACCACTTAGGCGATGGGCAGGGATGGCAGGCAGGAAAGCCAGTGCCCCCGCTGCAAGCACCAGCTGATCACTGTGCTTGCTGCAGCCACTTTCAGCCCCCCCTGACTAAGGCAGCACCAGTCGTCTATGCTTTAAAGTGCACCCCTCCCCCCCACCCCTGAAGCATGTGTATAAATGCCCCAAAAGTCCAGAGGTACAGGCCACTTTAGCTTGGTTTGAACTTCCTGGAAAAAGCACACCAAAAGCACACCAGAAAAATCAAGTGCTATTCTGAGCCAGTCCGCTTTGAGTTAGTTCACTGTTATGTGTGGATACAGGACATGTTATGCCTAGTGTCTGCTCCATCTTCCAGGCATCCCAAACAGCACTGCTTCTCAGCTCTCCAAACCTATGAAGGGCAATGGGGCTGCTCTGGGATGCAACCAGGGCTTTATTGCTCAATGACCTATTGCCTATAGAGACCACAGTCTGCAGAGTGGGGAAGCAGAAAGCCTCTTTTGTCAGTTCCATTTCCCTGCTATGGACCCTTATTTGGGGTGGTGAGGTAGGCAAGTTTTGTGGGGGATGGTCTTCATCACCTCCCGCTTCTCCTGTGTTGGGTGAATATTCCTGTACCAGCACCTGTCAACTGCTGGTGGTTGTGGGGAGGAAACAAAGCCATCGCACAATGGGAACTTAATAGAACAGAATGGCTGCCAATTCCATACTCAATGTGAAGTGATTTAGCTCATTATCTGTTAATTATTCCTCAATCTGTGCTGCACGCTTGCAGCCAGCCCATCCTGCACACATAGCTCAATGCAATAGTTGACAATGCAAAGTACTTGAGTACTTGAAAAACCTGGGGAGTTCTTGTGGGGGAAGGGGCATCTAACATCCAGAGCATCCAGTTCCCTGGAAACCACAAACAGGAGTCACCAAAGCCCCCTGGCATCAGGCAACTTCTCCACTCCAAACCCCTACTTCAATCCAGGTCTTCCTTCCCCTTTAGAAGAATCCTGAGGTAATTCCAGGCAGTGCCCCCTGGAAGGCACAATGGTTTGAGTACTTTATCACCCCCAATAGTGCTTTGGCAACAATGAAATCCCTAAAAGGTATAGGTTCTACTTAGATCCCTTAGACATGTGGACATGTCCGTCCAGGACAATTGTAAACCAGTTTCCAATCAGTAGCATTCTTGGAACGGTTCAAGTGTTATGTCTGTCCATACCCTGACAAGTCTCTTTTTTAGTTATAATTCTTGCTGACTTGCTCTCATTCCTTTTTGGCTAGCTGCCTCTGGTTTCTGGAAACATTTCAAATAGGCTCTATCTGTTTATTGGGAACAATAATTCACAGATTCTGTCCTTAAAAACGCCATCCCCACCCCCATCCCCCTACCTCCACCTCTGAAAAGAAATAGGTGACGGATTCAGGAGATTTTCTCCTAGTCTCTTACAATTTAAGAAGTGCATGGCACTTGAACTGGCATGGCAAAAACAACAAAAGAATTGCATAGGATAATTCTGTTTGTAGAAATGTAATTTTTAACAATTCTGGTCCAGCCCTGTTCAACTCTTGCTTTGGCTCTTCGTCCCTTTGTCATTCTTCATTAGTCTAGACTATTTAAACTGTAACCTCTGTAGGGCAGTAACACTCTCTTACTGTATTCTTATAACACAATGGAGTCCCACTGTCAGCTAAGGCTTGTAGGTGCCAGTGGAATATACATGGGTAATAAATAGGGGTACCATACATCCTGGTTTCGCCGGGAGAGTCCCAAATTTTATAGGCCATCCCAGCATTCTGTCTGGATGGTGAAAATGGAAACAAGAGACCCAGATTGGTGCCACCCCAACTATACTGCATGTCCCAGGTCCTTGTGAGCAGCAGCTGGAGGTAGGGAAGGGAGGTACCCAGCCCAGACTGCCTGGGGTGGGGATTGGCTAGGAAAGCATTGCTGTGAGCATGGTGTGTGTGTGTGTGCATGTGTGTGTGTGGTGCCCAAGGTGAACTTGTGTTTTGGCACCCTTTGGTGCCATCCCGAATAACATCTAGAGGCAGGGGGTGAGCTGGGCTGGGCACTGTTCCTCCTGCCTGGGGTGGGCCAGCCAGGGGGGCCATGTCCCAGATTTCTTTAAAAATATGTTCACCCTACTAATAAATGCATGTCTCAGAATTACATGGTAAATTAATGTGTGTATATTACTAATGGGGTTTTCAGGGAAAAATTAAAATGCTTTGTCACGTTATAAAGAGGGGAGGTGTGTCGCAGAGCACTTAAGTGCCCTGCTCCTATAAAGAGGGGAAACTGCTAGGGAAAGAGCCCTAGCAGTGAGTAAGGAGCCCAGCTGTTGGTCACCAGAGCAACTGGAGTTAGCTAGTGACCCACACCTGCCAGCAGTCAGCTGACCGAAAAAGGCAAGGCCTGGCTCTCATATAAACCCTAGGGCTAAGGCCAAGTTGGCAGTTGCCTACCAGCAGCCAAGGAGGAAGGTGCTTTCTCAGAGCAAGCAAGGAGGAGAGGCCTGACTGCAGGTACAGCCCGGAGACTGGTAAAGGATGGAGCACCCTGGGGGGTGGCTTGAATAATGTTATAGCCAAGTAGCTAGACTTTATGTTATAGCCCAGGGGCTTGTGTTTTGTTTGCTGTTTTCACTGGTGGCTTGGGTAAGGCTATTAGGGGATGGAGGATGCCTCATAGGGGACTCATGGTAGCATGGGGACCCCATCCCCAGAGAGGGGGGGCAGTAATTGGGGGTGTGCTGATCCTGAGTGCCAGAGAGGCGCAGAGCAAGACAAGGGGCCCAGGGAGGACAAGGGGGCCAAATCATAACAAGGCCCAGACCAAACAACATCAGTTCCATGTGCGAGGCTTGGGGTGTGGTAAAGGGGTGGTTGGAGCCACTCACAGCCCGTAATGCTAGGGTGCCCCGAAACACGCCCATTACAGAACAGGACCCACAAAGGGGTCCATGCGGTCTGATGTTATAGCCAACCGTGTCCAAGGGGACGTGAAGGTAGCCTCCCATATATATATTTTATTTTTTTTTTCCATCAAAGACATAGTGAGCGAGAAATGAGGGTGCCCTTTGGTCCAACTTGGCATGGGAAGGGGGCCTTGGGGAGACCATGGCCCTCCTGCAGGACCCTGCGCCATAACACACTTCTAAAAAAAGTGTCAAAACAGAGTTTTGACATTATTAAATGCTTCTATTTCAAAATAACAGTTTTGTCAAAATGGACACATTCCTGCAAAAAGTTTTTGATAAGATGGCATTTTCCAGTAGAGAACTTTCTGTCAAAGTTAGTGATTACCTTAAGTTTCGAGACAAAGTTGGAACCGAGTATGACAGGCCCAACTGGAGGGGCATCATCCTGGAAGGCAATCAGACACAGCTGCATGGGTACACAACTGAACCATTCCAGTAGGCATCCTTCACTCTTCTTCCTGCATTTACTTGCACAGAACCTGACTGAATTGAGACTTTGCTTTGTATTTAGCAGAACAGTCCCAGACTTTAATGGTCTATTTCTCCTCACTTGCTGCTCCCGTGATCCCTTAATACATAATTGCATGCAACTCACTTGCTCGGTGGCCAAGAGAGTGCAGCAGCCAGGCTTCTCGAAGGCTATTTTCCATAGTAAACAAAATAACAGCACAAAGATTGCTAATAAACTGCATCCCTCTCCAGAGACAGAGCATTATCTCACTATTATCCCACTTCTTGCCTGCCCCAAGAATAGGAATTTCAAGGTTAGCCAAACAGACTTCCCTTGTGAGCATACCCAGCCTGCCAACACCTGTCAAGCTGCTGGACTTCATTCTGAATTGCTATTTTCAACAATCAATATTCTTTGAAAGATATTACTCACGCTCACACAGTATGCACAAGAAAGATTAGATCTTAAAAACAGGGTTTTCTGATTTCAAAGTGGGGGTAGATGTACACCCTGTGAGCCGCATCAGCAATTGCCTTTTGCACCTTGCAAGAGCACCCTGGTCTCACCCTCAGGCCCCTAGCCACTGGTTCCCTTGCTGGAATGCTTTACATGGCCTGAGGCCCTGGGGAATGAAGTGGAAACTGGAGGAGGGAAGGCAGAGCCTGGAGATGCTGGCTGCCACTGCAGCTGGAGCAATGGGAGAGTGCAGCTGGGTGGGAGCCTCACAGCTGCAAATTAACTCCTTGTAAGCCACATGCCCTCTTCAGGCCACTAGGTGGAAAGCCACATGTTAAAAGAAAATTAGCAAGGTTGAAAATAAAGCTTGCAACTATTTGGAAACCTTGCATTCAATAAAAAGCTGACTGAATTCTCTTCTCTTTCCTCCTTCCTCCTCCCCCCCCCCCAGCCCCCCAGGACATTTTCAAATGTTCAGCAAAAATTCCAGAAAGAGGAAGACTTACAGAACACTGAAGATGAGGACTCTGGGACAGGGGGGAAAGTTGTAATGGGAATGCATGAAGAAGAGGGAAAAATACCTGAGATATTCAAAGGTGGGAGGGGAAGAGATGTAGCAGGACAGTATATGGAATGGGCTACAGCTGGCAGACAGTGCTGAGTGGTTGCAGTTTTTCAAAGACATTGGAATGTGTATGCAGGGGCAAAAGCTGCAGATACTGGTTGGGGATTTTAATTGCATTCTTGAGGAGAATGGGTGAAGAGAGGTGGGGCAGGGACAAGGGCTAGACAGCACCAGGAGATGGTTACAGGAGTGGATTAGGGATGAGAGATTAAGGAATGTTTGGGAAAGGGAGGGGTGTTCAAAAGGGTAGACCCAGGTGAGAGGGGGCAATCAAGGATAGATTTTGTTTTCATTTTGGAGGTATTGGAGATCAGGAAGGAGTGGATGCTTGATGTGGGCTTCTCTGATCATTGGATGCTGTGGGTAGAGGTGGGTATAGGGAAGGATGTAAGAATAGGGAAAGGGGTGTGGAAGATAATGTTTCCTTGCTGGAGGATGAGAGAGTGGCATGCCTTCTGAAGGGCATACAAACAGTGGGAAACCTTACAGCAGTATTTTCTAGTGAACTGGCAGTGGTGGGAGGAAATCAAGGGCAGAGTGTGGGAATGGTTTGATGCTCTGGGGAGGAGGAGGGTGTGGCAGAAGAGGAAATTGGAGTGACTGCAAGGGGAAGTCCAAAGTTTGACAGAACAACTGGGATGGGGAGAAGAAGTGAAAAGGGAATGGGAAAAGGTGAAGGAGGGGATGGAAAATTGGTTTTGGGAGTAGATGAAAGAACAGATTTTTTTTGACAAAGGAAGAGTGGGTTGAAGAGAGGAAGGTATGGGAGAGGTATTTTTCTTTGCGAGTCCAAAGGATGAAGTGGGAGATGAGAAGAGTATGGATGGAAGGGGGAGAATGAGTGGAGGACTCGGGGGAAGAGCCGCAAAAGGTGACAAGATATTATGAGGGTTTGTTTGAAAGGAAAGAGACACAGCAGGAAAAATTGGAAAGATTGGTGGGATGTTTGGCAGCGAGGGTGAAGGGACTTGTTGACACTCTTCAGGGAAATTATGGGCCAGGGAGGGGTAGGTGAGGGATTTGCACAGGAAGTAGTAGTTTTAATTTGTAAGGAAGGGGGACAAGAGTACATTAAAAACTGGAAACCAATCATGTTATTAAACATGGATTATAAGTTATTTGCCAAGATATTAGCGGCACAGTTGGGGGATGTTAGCACAGGAGGGGAGCAAGGCAGCACAGACTCACTGGGTAATCAGAGACATGCTAGCATATGTCTGGGAGCACAGGTGGAACACTATAGTAGTGAAGTTAGATCTGCAGAGAGTTTATGACAGTGTTGGGCATGCCTTTTTGTTTAGGGTATTGGAGGAGATGGGTCTGCCAGGGAAATCTATAGAGTAGGTAAGAGCAATGTATCGGAGGGTGATGAGCAGGATTATGGTGCAAAGTTTCTTGGGGGAGGCTTTTGGAGTAGATTCAGGGATGAGACAGGGGTGTCCACTGTCACCAGGACTCTTAGTGAATGCCACTGAGCTCCTGTCCCAGTAGATTAGAGGGGATAGGATGATTAGTGGGGTGAGGGTGCCTACAGGTGGAGAAGTGAAAAGTTTATTCTACATCGATGATGTAATGGGGGTGGGATAGGATTAGGTGTCACTGGGGAGGGTGATGGACCATGTGCAGGAGTTTGGCGAGGTACTGGGAGCAAGGATTAATGTTGGAAAAAATTTGGTTTTGGCAGTGAGGAATTGGAGGAATTTGGGGAAATTTGGGATGCAGGTAAACAGGGAGAGACTAAAGATATTGGGTTGTTAATGGACAGTCAGGGGAAAGGCAACAGAGCATGGGAGGAATTGGAGGGTAGGGTAAAGTGGGTAGTGGGTTTGTGGGGAATGTAGGGGTTATCATACAGGGGGAAAGTGAGGGTCATTAAGCAGTGCCTTTTTACTGATGATCTTGTTCATGGGCATTGTGTATCTGTCATCCTGGCTGCAAGTGCAGCAGATGCAGAAGATATTATGCCTGGTTTTTATTGGTGGAGAGAAATAGAGAGAGTGGTGAGGTGGGAGTTGTGCAAGGAGGAAGGTTGTGGGGGATGGGGCTTACCTAACATTGAGACCTTTTTGTGCATTTTTGAAAATGGTAGTGAGAGAGGCATGGGGAGAAATGGGAATAGTTGGGAATTTTTGTAGATTTTGGGTGGGCAGGTTCTTTAGGTGACTGGAGTTGTACGGGAGTAGGTGGAAAAGAGTGTGGGCATGGAGGAGGTCAATACATTATGCATGCTTAGGGAATTTTGTCAAGGGACTGGGATTAGAGGGACTGGGCTTCAATGGCTTGGGGGATGCAAAAAAAGTTTTTAAGGTCTTGAGGGAGAGAGCGACAGATGAGGGGGAGCTAGAAAGGGAAATGGTTAGCAGGGTATGGAAAGGAGTGGTACAGAGGGAGTGGAGGGGTAAACATAAGGAGTTGGCACATGGGGAGCAGTAAAGAAAGTTTTGCTAGTGAGAGAGGTACAGCACTGATATGGTTTGGTGAGGTCACCTAAGTGTCCACAGGAGCTCTGCAACCAAGATGAATCAGTCTTCCATGTTTTATGGGAGTTCTTTTATGCTCAAAGCGTGCGGGGGAAACTGGAATTTTTTTTTTAAAAGGACAAGAAGGGGTATAAGAGTGTCCTTTGAGAACGTGTTGTATCGTTTAACTGAGGGTACTGATGGGACATGGGAAGACAGGACTTTGATAGGGTGTATTAAAGCAACGCTATGGAAAGTCTATTGCTTGTTAGTCAGCAAGGAGCTCTGCTTGTCAGCGACAAAGTGCTTACAATTGGGGTCCGGCCATCAATCACATGGTACTTTCCTCCACGTGGGGCTGAAATTCTCACAGAGCTTCATACATTATTGCCAGCTGAAATTGTATTAGAGTAAAAAAGGTATGAGAGTTGGCAACACTACAATGAGGGTCTTTTGCACCATTCTGGAAATGGGTTCCAAAAATGAGCAACTATTTGAAGGCCCCTCTTTGCTTCAAGAGTCTTTGAAAGTGCCTTTAGTGCAGCTGATAATACAGGCCCAAGGTATACAGAAGAACCTGAATACCTCACAGCGTTTGGTTCCTAAACCCCATGAGAAGATGAAGGTTTGTGAGGTACACACACAAGTGGAGCAAATAGCTGTGCAGGACAGCTGAGGTGCTTCAGCTGTATGTGGCAGCTTTTATTTCAAAGGGTACCATCTACCTAGTTAGCTCCATGGGGCCACTAACAAGCTCCAGCTGAATGGAGCAATGGCACCCTTTGAAATAAAAGCCACAGCAAACAACTGAGTGCTTTTTCCACTGAAAAGCATGCAATTTGTAAAGCAGCTGGATAGAAATGATCCAGGTTTTACTTCTCTATCATGAAGATACTTTCTAAAAAGGCACTGGCAACTATACATAGAAGTTTAAGAAATGAAGCTTAACTGCCACAGAAGCAGAATAATTAGGTGAGGTCCTTGCTCTCCCAGCAGATGTCCGGATGACTAAAATCCCCCATGAGAACCAGGGCTTGTGATTGGGGAAACTTTTGAGTATCTGTTTGAAGAAAGCCCCATCCACTACTTCCTCCTGCTTCGGTACTTTATAGCAGACCCCCACCATGACAGTGTCCTTGTTGAAGCTACTCCTGTGGATTTTTTTGTAGAGGTAAGGACCTTGCCTGGGAAGTCACAGACTGACTATGACTGAGGACAGTATAGACAAATTGATAAGTCTCACAAAGAGGACTGAATTTTTTGATAAGGGAGCCCTAAGCTGGGGAGACCTAGGGGCAAAGTAATTGATGATTACTTTGTGATAAGCAGCCATAAATGAGAGGCCCCTATTCTAGATTTTATTAAGGACCTGCATTGACTACAGTAGGGCACTATAAGAAAGATTGTGCCCTGAAGACTTTGTGGTGGGGAGAAGCCTGAGGCAGAGTTGAAGGACTGGCCAAGAAACCAGTCAAGTGATTGGGATATGATTGAAAGATCAGAGGTCCACCTGGCAGTTGTGGTAAGGGCAGGTTTAAGGAAGGCAGAGCCCTATGAAGATGATGTATCCCTTTTGCTGAGAGGATGCTGTTTTCCTTTAGTTTCATCATTCAGCTTCCCTTCATTTGCTTCCAGCAAGTCATGGCAGGCGAGTATGAGGAAGCGGGTAGCAACTTGCGTAAAAAGGAATGAGATACACCGCACCCATTGACAAGCACAAATTCCTGCAGTTGCTTGATTACCTCAAGTTTCATCCTAGTACATTGTCAATTGACTAAGAAAACTTAAAGACTGAGAATCATACAGGAATAGCCTAATAGCTGTGATGGTACTGTTGGTATGATCATAAGGAGGACTAGCTTCTGGGAAATTAATATGCTGCATACGTATTAGATCTCAAAATTAAACCACAATCACTCACCAGCCCTTTGGCAAAGATTTTAATCATGTTTGCCTGATATAAGCATTCTGCCTTTCTATTGTGGAAAGACAGCTCTAACAGCTAATGCAGTTAACATATCATAGCACCCATTTGAAGGGAGTTTGACCCTGAGCTGAGAACAAGAACTATTTAAATGCTTCAGAGCAAGGTAAGCACTGCATTTCCATGAACTGTGGGCTACACTGACCATTCTCTGGGGCAGGTTGGAGCATGCTGAAGTCAAGTTTGAAATAAGAAATACTTATAACTAGTTAGTGTCATAACCCAATGATTTTTGGTGCCTCGGCACATTGGAATTTTCCCGCCACATGGAGCTTTCTTTGCACGGTGGATTTCTCAGCTGCAGAGAGAAATCCCCGGTGCAAAAGAGTTCCCGCCACACGCATGCAAATTAGTGTCCCACTATTGGTCAATTCTAAATTATTCCTACGTGGTGGCTAGCGATTGGATTGCTAGCCGTATAAAAGGTTAGAGCAGTTTCCGCCCAAGTTGAAGGACTCCACAACCATCTTGTGGGGAACTCTAAGCATGCTGTGGAGCCTAGCAAACTCCGCGTGTGTCTTGGAGGAGGATATAGGGGCCTGATCAGCTTCTAGCCACTCCCCGTCATAGTGGAAAATTTGACGTATCCCCCGTGTTCAGCGTGCGGAGTCATACATCGACGACTCATCTTGGTGAGGTTCGGAAGAGATCTCACTTGCTTGAGTTGCAGTTGCACACAAACAAACACAAGTTTCCTCCCTGCACTGTGACCATTGGCAGTGTAAGTAAAGCTTTCTTTGTAAAACCAATACGCTTCCGTGCCTAACTCTACTCTGTCATGGAAAAACCCCACCTGACGGTCCGGGCTACTGGCCATAGCCTCAGACCGCCCTCGGTCCCGACAGTTAGGTTGATAGTTTCTCTTTTCTGTGCCAGTTGCTGAAAGACACCAGTGGGCCTTTATTGCAGGTAGAGATGAGCAGGTTCAGGGAAGCCAGTTCTACCAACTGCTGGCAAGTTAGATGACTCTCCATCCTGCTGTAGGATGTTTCTGTACAATGGAAATTCTCCAGGGCTTCACTGTGGCTGTTTTCTCCTAGAGGTGAATTTGGAGAGCTTGGAAAAAGGCTTAAGTTTAAGACTAATGAATATGAGTCCAAAGTGGATGTGGAACTACATAGCAAAAAATCCACAGCTGGCCTTACTCCTTTGATACAATATTCATATTCTCACTGAGTTTCACTTAATTTTGATTATGCTCAGTTTTTTCTACAAATAATAGTCTAATGCAGCTAAGCTGGTTACTGGCTTAAATCATATTCCAAAGGGTGATTTTTCAATCACTGGTTTGCTTACACAAAGTATTGCAACTGTCCACACTTTGGATTTGATTCTATTATTATTCTCCAAGCAAATGTTGTACATACTTTGCTTTCTGAGTGTATTTCAAATGTATTTACAAAGTGTTAGTCTCTTCACTTACAATCAGTGAAGAAAACATTCTATGTCTTATTAAAAAGGAATAAGAAAGACCTGCTACTTGGTCTTCCTGAGAATACCCACAAAAATCTCTCCTAATTCTACATTTCTGAATACTATTAATAAAAAATATGGGTTTTTTCTAGAAGATTATAGAAAATACATACACATTATATTGATTTTAGTGTAGCATGAAGATTACTGTTTACTAAAGATTATTAAGTTAAGACATTTAATATTTCCGTTTCTAAAGACGATTAGTTAGAACTCATTGATTTTCTCCAGACTGCTAATTTAAAGTGTGAATAAGAACTGTTTCTATAATACTACTGCATATTAGTATTGGAGCTTCACAGACAATTTTAATATTAGTTAGTTAAACCTCACAACACCTTTGGGAGGTAGGTAAGCATCGTGGGAAGAAAATGAATGACACAGTGGGCATCTTGATACTTCTTACACAGAAGTGGTGTTGATTCACATTCTAACCTCCAGAAGCTGATGCCTAACAGAAATAAGATAAACGCCCACTTGAGGGATCAGCACTGCATATTGTATTTTGTTCTAGAGAAATGAGAGATTGAAAGGCTCATTCTTAGGATGCTGAACTCAAGCAGAAAATTAAATATTATCTTTACTGATATATGCATAGAAGTTAATTTAATCCTAATGGAAGGTCAAATACCCTGCTGAATTATGTTGCCAAACTAAGCTTGGTACAAAATAGTGACACTCCAAAAAATGGATAATCTCCATATTCAGTCCTCAAATCCCATGGTCATTTCTAAAATTCAAACTGCCACACTTTTGCCTGAAGCGACAATTTATTTGCATAACTTGTTTGACAGACTTAAAAGTTACCATAAGTGAATGGGATTTTCTTGAAATAATGTATCTAAGCAAAGCCTTCCCCAGGATGTATCTAAATGACAAGAAATTTCAAAGATTCTTCGAAAAAAGATGTTACTCCAGAGAAAGACTATGATAGTTGACCTGCACTGCCCTAAGGATATTTAGACATAATTTATCTCCAAAGGACCTTGGGAGAAAATATGTTTAAATATAATCCTAATTGCAGCAGAGACAGAAGGGTTCCTTTGCCTGTATGTTTGAGACGCAGCAGATCTGCAAAGAGCATTGGCTTTCTAGTATGTAAATAAAAACAAGAAACAAAAACAAAAACAACCCCATGCTAACTTGTCTAAGATGGTTTAGAAAGGGATGATACTTCCTTAGCAAAGGATTGGGTTAGATGATCCCCTACTTTTCTATAAGTCTATGATTCTAACTCTTTGTCCAGGTTTAAAGCTTGTGGGATTTTCTGCAGATACACCAGCACAGAAATTACTCATTCCCTAGTCAATGAGGAAAACTATAATATACATGTTACAAGAGGTTTTGCCTGTTCCTTCTATGCCTCAAAGGATTTAACAAGATTTTTGAGGCCTATGGTGATTTTAGTCTCGGATTTCCAATAGACTGATCTGTAGTCTGCTTCACATTGAAGTCAAGGGAAATACTCTAATATAGGTTGATCACCACTTGACTGAATTAAACTCAAGCAAGCTGGAGGTTCAGCTACAACAGGAGGAGGAACATTTATGATGGTTTTTAACTGCTGTATTATAAATATACCTCTCCAATAGTCTAAGGCCATGTCTGTACAGCTTTTCTCCCAACCCCTGGTCTGTTGCTGGTAAAATAAATCCCTCACACTTGGCTACACCAGGGACAAGCAATTAGACTAGACAATTTAGGAGTGGTCTCAAGTAACTAGGAGTGGACCTGAACACATCCTGTCCCTTGCCACAAACCACTTGGGCTCTCTTAAGACAAGAGCCTAAGCACAGTAACAGGGAATGTATTCAGGACTGTGCTTCCATCTGTCTGCTCAGACCAACTGCTAATCTCTAGGTGCTCAAGTAGGAGCAAGGTTTACTTTGTTTGCTGATGGGGAACCAAGCCTCAGAGAAGGACCATGTAGACAGTAGACTTTCACAAAATTTTATACCACAACTTTTCATCTCAAGCACTGTTTGTCTCCAGTAAGATTTTATAAACCTCAAGCCTGAAAAAGCTACAAATAATGCAGAATGCACCAGGACACTTTATCAGAAACAAAGGCCACTGCAAATCCTGTCCTAGAACTTACTCACTTCTCTGAGTCCTTTTTGAACAATGAGATTTTTTTTTCTTTAATGTGAAGGTCACTACAGTGGTGCTGGCCCAAGTGTCATCCTGTGGAACCTCTGTAGGCTGCACTGCAGGAACTGTGGATCTCTATCTTAAGGGCAATGCTCTTGTGTAGTGGTGCTCAGACTTTTGGTGCCATCAGCTGGATGAGTGGGAAGGGACCCATCTGCAGGCCAGATCAGACCCTATGTATTAGGGATGGTCTCATGTTGCCTCTGCCTGGTGCTGTCTGACTGGATCAGGGCCCTGAGATGCCTCTCTGGAATCAGTGCTTCTGAATCAAGGCCCCCTGATGCCTCCCTTAGCCCTGTGCCATCAGATCAGGGCTCAATGCCGCCTTCATCAGCCCTGCACGATGGATTAGGCCCTGCATCATCACCTCCAACCAGCTCAGTGTGCCTAGACTGGGCCCCCAGGCCACCTTCACACCACCAATCTAGTGAGCTATCCTCCCCACAGGACTCTCTACAGATCTGGAAATTTGGTAGTAGGGGAGTAGCAGTTGGGGCTCCCCCATCAATTTTTCTGAATCCATGGGGATCTCTACAGACCCAATGGCCTGGCTTCATGACCAGGATCTGGCCCACAGGCCAAGCCTTTAGTGCTTCTGCTCTTGTGCACTAGAGACACTTTTCTCAGCCATTAACCTCAGTGTGTGAAGTTTGTACCCTCAGGAATTAACAATGCCTATAAATCTGATCATTTTCAGGTTCACATAGGAAATTCACTTCTTTGACCCTGCTTTCCTACACAGAAATTCCAAATTCATTTGCCTTTTTGTGCCTTTTTGTCTTGTAACAGACTCTTCCTAGGTACTAAAATGGAGGGAATGAATGTCACATGCCTCCTGACCCTCAGGAGGCATGGTGACCACCCACAGGCAGTGGTGGTGTTGGCAGTGGGGGAGTGACAGCAGCAAGTGGGGAGCTCCTGCAGGTAGCCACGGTGATGTTGGTGGTGAGGCCAGGAGGGCAGTGGCCAGCAGCGATTGGTGACCTCCCGCTGATGGCGCCAGTGGTGTCAGTGGTGGGGGGAGAGAGGGAGTGGCAACCACCCACAGGCACCACTGGCAGCATTGGCCAACCTCGGGGGGTGCATGTGCACGCTCTATGCATCACCAATGGTGGAGGGGGCTGGATGGGAGGGGGGAGAGGGAACCAACCTCCCCACCCCCACCCTTTACTTGACTATCTTAAGTCATTTTATACTTATTTGAGTCTGGAAGGTATTTATATACCACACACTGGGTGCATCTACACAAGACATTTACTGCAGCATTGCCTAATTAGTTCAACAGTAAAACATCAGTGTCTATAAGTGCAGTGCTATTAGGGTGAAGTAAACTAATTAATTCTGCCATAGGATAGTACTGCCACACAAAAATACTATCCTACAGCTGAGTTACTTACTCTGCCACAATACTTGTGTAGACACTGGCATGTTTAGCTAGGGCACAAGGGTGATTCAGTGCAGGGGCTGCCTGGCACCTAGCTCCACACTGTAGCACCCTCGTGTCCCAGCCAGCCTCTCCAAAGCACACTGAGCTGGGTCAAAGCAACCCCAGCTGGCAGGGTAACCACCAGGGCCTCCTGCCAGCTAGAGCTGCTTTGCCTTGGCTCAATGTGCTGTGGTCTTGAGCACACGTGCAAATGGTGAAAATGCAAACTGTGCCAGTCTATCCAGGCATATTACTTGCACTTGTACACACACCCACTGATGACTGAAATACCAAGAATAGAATAAACCTACGTATCTCAGAAATTTTTTCTACTGAGACCTTTGTATTTTACAGCTGCTCAAGTCTGGTTTTCACATTTGATTAAGTTTCTCCATGACTGAAAGTTAATCCCCTATGCTAGAGGAGGGCAGGGTTCTATTTTTTGGCTCAAGGGATATTTACCTCTCATCTCAAGTCATACTTTATGTGATTGCCTAATAATAGAAAAATAATGCATCATTATTCCCTCAAATAAACAAAATTAGCTCTTCTTAAAAATAAAAAATACCAAGTTTGTGTGCCACAAGTCATTGTCAACTCCTTGCAGGCTGGTGAGCAACACATCAGAGCAGTATTTCATGAAGTGAACAGATGCTTGGCTGCGTCTATGGGAATTAACTGAGATGTCAGTTTTCATTCACTTCCAGGGCTGTGACCTGACTGTTTTATGTTTATTTTAAAATAGAGCAACTTGGATTTTATGGGAAATTGTAAATGTTTTACTAAGCAGAATGTAATGCATCCATTAAAACAATGAAAAATAAGACCCCTGACATTTTCATGAGGAAAAAAAATGAGTATAAAGGTAGTACTGACTGCTATTGAGAGAATGAAAATGCTGTTTCCTTTCATTTTAATAGCAGAATTCCACTGACCTCATTTCAAGGATCATTTTGTTTTATCTTTTACAGATCCATTAAGGTCTTCAAAAAAACAAGAGATATGGGAGAAAACGTACAAAGTACAATTTTTTATATGAGCACCAAAAATAAATCAATACAATTTTACACAATTTCCACCAAGAAGGGTCTGCTGCTGTTTAAAATACAGGGCATCAAGAACAAGGGCATCAGAACTGCCATCAAAAAGTGAGCAAGCAGTAAAAAACTGAAGAGGACTGCAAACATTCATGTCACATCTATCATGCACAAGGCTGGGATGGCCAGGAGCTGCCCCTGGGACAAAAGCAGCAGAGCTCTGCAATCTGGTCAGCTACTGCTTTTATTATTAATATTGGGGTGCAAGTTCTGGTATCCCACTATTCTGTCTTGATCAAAGAGGACAAGTCCCATTACCCCTGGGACCTTACTGTCTCCATGGGCTACACTTTCAAATGAAATGGAAGGGTGGCTGTAATCTGGTCTGTTTAATGGAGTAGAGAGCAAAGGGATATGCAACAGAAAAGAGAGACAAGGAGAAAAGAATAAGAGGAACTGAGATGCTGCCATCAAGGAAAGTAAAAGGAAAGAGACATAAGGAGAAGTGAGAATGATATGGAAATTATAAACACAAAAAGAACAAAGGGGAAAACAGACTGAAAATGGAATTGGTGTTGGGATTGGACAGAAATGAAAGACAAAGATGGAGATAAATGAAACAGAGGCCAGGTAAAGCAAGTCCAAACATAAGACTGTGAGACCTGAGGCACAGTACTGCTGTTTATCCTGCATGATCAAAGAT
This sequence comes from Alligator mississippiensis, assembly GCF_030867095.1. Lineage (NCBI taxonomy): Eukaryota > Metazoa > Chordata > Crocodylia > Alligatoridae > Alligator > Alligator mississippiensis. The sequence goes on from NC_081824.1 coordinate 438,590,817, forward strand.
TTTGGTTAGTAATGGTGGTTTATATAACTGTAGGACACTCACTCCATCACTGAGTAGTGCTTTAGTGACACACACAGACACCTGTGCTGCTGGGGTAGAGAGCATGGCCAGGTGCAAGCAGTGTGACTGAAGCAGTATGGTAACTGAGGAGGGGCAACCAGGGCAGCAGCCCCAGGTGCCACCTTTGTGAGAGGGTGCCAAAACAGTTGTTATAATGGAAGCCAATTGCACTGTTCCAATTGGCACAGCAGGAGCTGGCACTGCCCTAGGTGCTGCTCAGGTGTCCTAGACGTAGGCCTGCCCTACTGAGCTAAAGCTTCTGTAAGTCACTTTGATCCACAGCTGCTAATTTAGCCTTTCTGGGTAGATGGTATAAGATACAGTATAAAATTGTCACATTTACACACAGACACTCTACACGCAATGATTTGCACTTCAGCCAGACAGATTCCCTCCCCCTCCCTCCCCCCGCTGTGTGGCTGACTTCTTACTGGTAGCATTATATGAACAACAAATATTAAGAATTAATTAATATCATCTACACTTATAGATGTTTCTTCAATTTAGCATATTTTCCTTGAACTCATCTAGACAGCAAACATCCTTTGTAATTATGGCTATTAATTACTATTTATATTGTGGTAATGTCCTTGAGTAAATTCCTATCATACTCTTGCTCTTTGGCCATGCCTACTCAGGTTATATCATGTATATACAAAAGGATGGTCATGAATGAGCTGTGATATTGTGATATGTTGATACCACTGCCTATCCCTCCTGACCAATATTATCTAACTTGGCTGGAAACAGATGTTTTCAGTGGAGCATGATCATTTGTGCCACAATATGTCCAAGCACAGCTAATCACACTCCATGGATGTCTGTATGTCCCCAGTAGTTGCATCTTAACTTGGGGCACAGCTGCAAGCACAGGTACCACTTGCAGATATACCCCCGCACTGGGGAATGGAGAAATCCCCTGCAGGGGATTTCCCTGTACGCTCCTGCAAGCATTGGGGGACAATTCCTGCTGCCAGGAATATGTGCTCAGTTGGTGCATGTTTCCATCAGCAGTGTAGGTCTTGGGCTCAAACGCAGAGGGGGAACGGCTCTATGAGAATCCCTTTCCTCTCCATGCTTGCAGGCACACCCGCAGAAATCCCTGCTTGCAGAGAAGGACCCTGAAGCCCTAACCCTCCCCACTTAACTAGATGCCTCCCTGGATGGCCAACCAGGGGCACCTCTACAACTTGGGGTTTTCCTTTGTCCGCAGACACACCCCATTCCTGGAACACAGTCAGCTGGACGGATGTGCCTGGGTAAGCAGTTGGGTGGTCCCAAGGCTTGAAGGGGCTGATCCTACCTGGGAATTCCTGGGGTGTGCAGGACCGGGTCCCTCAGGCCCATGGAGTCCTGGCCCCAGGGAGACTGAAAAGCCCAGGCAGCTTTGTTCTGTTGTAAGCAAAGAGATGTGGGCCACAGTAAAGTGTCCCAGTTTAATACTACCTTATGTCATGGCCATAAATTTCAGCATTTGTGGCACGACAGTGTATGGACATCTGTTTGGTTTCAATTTGTGCCACCATACAAATGTTTATGGTGGCACAAACCTGACGTCTGTTTCCACCGATTATGTCCTCCTCCCTGCCTGCCTCTGTCTTTCTGCTGTTTTGTCTCATATTTAGATTGTAAGCTCTTCAAAGCAGCTGCCATCTTTTTGTTTTCTATTTGTGCGGCATGTAACACCTGCCCCATGAGCAGGGCACCCTGGTGCTCCAAAATAATATTTAACATTTAGTTAACATGAACAACATTTTCATTAAAAACTGCCAACTGTTTCTGATAAGGCATTTCCCAGATGGTATATCACTGTTACCTACTCATTTTCAAATGTCATCAGCTTCCAGTAGCTAAGTCTGAGCCATGTCAAGACCACATCCCTTGGATTATCCTTTAGGTGCTGTTTCCTGTCTGATGGCAATTCTGCTCCAGATGGTAAGCTTCACACACAAATGCACTGATATGGATACGCACCATCCATTTTTGATGTGTCATTACATTTTATTTTATAAATCCAAAATTTAATACAGAAACTAAAAAAAATCAGAGAATTTGCTAAATAGACTTGGCAAAAAGTGTAACAATCTTTATCAGCAGGATTCAGATTGCACAGCCATTTGTTTTCCACTTTGGATGATGGAGAGCCTGTGTAAAAGTCAGCAAATTCAATTTTGTTGGCCAGATTATACATAAGATTTGACAATTTTTTTAATGTGTCTTTTTAATACCCATCAGGGCATGGTTTTAATTTGGCCATTGCTTGCTAAACAAGAACTACAATAATCTCAAAGCAGCACATAACTCTGCGGATTCATTGCTGCTCCTTATTGACCTGAAGTCTTGGTTTTCTTTCATTCACAATTTACATGCTGTTAGAATTTTGTTGTTGACTATATCTGGGAAGAGATTATATGCAAGAAAAAAACTCAGTCAGGTTATGGGACATTAGCTTTTACCTTTGTGATGACACCATCTTGGAAAAAACCCCCGTGCGAAACATTTTATACACTCAGTTTCATTGGGACAGCCTTCTTCATATTTAGCTCAGTCATAGCAGCCAAATAAGTGGGGGCATGAGACCCCTGACCCTCAGAAAGAGGGTAGGGTGACCACCCATCCCTAAGTGGGTGGGACAGTCCTGAAATGGGACCATCAAGTCCCAGTCCTGGGCTGCATGACTCTGGGACAGCATTTGTCCTGGATTCCCAGGATCATACAGGGATCCATGTTTTCTGTTCAGCCTGGAAAAAGAGAGGAAATGGTGGGTTTCCCCTCACAGGCTGGTAGATTCAGCCTGCTAGGGGCTGCAGAGAGCAAAGTGCAGGGTGCGCTACGTACACATGTGTGCGCACACATATGCACATGGCTAGGAATACAGCTGCAGGCAGTGGTGGACAGCAGCTCTTTCAGCTGCCTGCAGGTAATCATCAAGTTGGAAAGGTCCCCACAGGGAGGGAGCGAGTGAGGCAGGGGCTAGACCATGGAACGAAGTGGGACAGAGTCATGGGTGACTCATGCAGGGGCCAGAGGTTGGGGGGTAGCTCCCCGCTTCTGTGAGCATCCCTGGGGAGGGGAGTATGAAGGGGCATGTGCCCCCCCAGACTTGTGAGAGGCAGATGCAGGCTGCCTGCTGTGAGCTCAAGGCTCCCTTCTCTGCTGGTCTTCCCTGGGGAGCCCTGCACCAGCTGCACCGCCATGGCAAGGAGCTCCCTGCCTGCCCAATAGCAGAAGGGGGCATGACTCCATGCTGCCACCCCTGCTGCTGTCTAGTAGGCAGGGGCACCTCACCATGGCAGCATGGCCAGAGTGGGGCCCCTGGGTGGAGGGCATCAGGGCTGGGAGCCCTGAGCCCACAGTGGGAAGCCTGCATCTGCCCCTGCCCCTCACCCCATGGGTTCCACTAGGCTCTGCTCTGGCTGTGCCAACAGGGGGGCATCAGCTTAGGCTCCCTTGGCAAAAATTAAAGATCGGCACCTATGAGCTCAGTGGTTTATTCTGAAAACACAGAAAACTTAAATGGTGTGGTTTACAATGAAAAGACCTAATGTTTTAATTTCAAAGAAATAACTGTAACCTATCTACAGTGCACAGTTGTGAGCTTTTACTCTCTAGGGGCCAGATCTTTAAAAGTGATGAGTTGCCACCACAAAGGCCTTGCCTTATTCATAGATTCATAGATGTTAGGGTCGGAAGGGACCTCAATACATCATCGAGTCCGACCCCTCCATAGGCAGGAAAGAGTGCTGGGTCTAGATGACCCCAGCCAGATGCTTATCTAACCTCCTCTTGAAGACCCCCAGGGTAGGGGAGAGCACCACCTCCCTTGGGAGCCCGTTCCAGATCTTGGCCACTCTAACTGTGAACAAGTTCTTCCTAATGTCCAATCTAAATCTGCTCTCTGCTAGCTTGTGGCCATTGCTTCTTGTGACCCCCAGGGGTGCCTTGGTGAATAAATACTCACCAATTCCCTTCTGTGCCCCCATGATGAACTTATAGGCAGCCACAAGGTCACCTCTCAAACTTCTCTTGCGGAGGCTGAAAAGGTCCAGGTTCTCTAGTCTCTCCTCGTAGGGCTTGGTCTGCAGGCCCTTAACCATACAAGTGGCCCTTCTCTGGACTCTCTCCAGGTTATCCGCATCCCTCTTGAAGTGCGGTGCCCAGAATTGCACGCAGTACTCCAACTGCAGTCTGACCAGTGCTGCATAGAGGGGAAGTATCACCTCCTTGGATCTATTCGTCATGCATCTGCTGATGCACGATAAAGTGCCATTGGCTTTTTTGATGGCTTCGTCACACTGCTGACTCATGTTCATCTTAGAGTCCACTAGGACTCCAAGATCCCTTTCCACTTCCGTGCCACCCAGCAGGTCATTCCCTAGCCTGTAGGTGTGCTGGACATTTTTCCTCCCTAAGTTCAGCACTTTGCATTTCTCCTTGTTGAACTGCATTCTGTTGTTTTCTGCCCACTTGTCCAACCTGTCCAAGTCTGCTTGCAGCTGTTCCCTGCCCTCCGGCGTGTCCACTTCTCCCCATAGCTTTGTGTCATCTGCAAACTTGGACAGAGTACATTTCACTCCCTCGTCCAAGTCGCTGATGAAGACATTAAAGAGTATCGGTCCAAGGACTGAGCCCTGCGGGACCCCACTGCCCACACCCTTCCAGGTCGAAACCGACCCATCCACCACGACTCTTTGGGTGTGACCCTCTAACCAATTCACCACCCACTGGACTGTGTAGTCATCCAAGTCACAGCCTCTTAATTTGTTCACCAGCCCTGGGGGTAAGGAAATAAAAATTGCCGCATAGCATAATTTTAAAAGCCAATTAAAAGTTGCTAAGTCAGATTTTCACAGACCAGCATCTCCATGACAACTCTTTTGTCACTTGGTTTAATAATAAGCTGCTAGATATAACTGTTCAACACTTATATTGAGTTAGCAATGCTAAAATTGTTAATATACTCCTCCTTCCCCAACCAATGTCAGCCTAAGCATTTTCAAGTTTCTGAGCTGCTCCCCAACCTACCGTCCCCCAGCATTGTAAGAAGGAGCTTGTAAAATTCTCTCATGTTTTTTCAAGTAAATAGATAAACAAGCAGAGTGCCACAAAATCTTCACAATAGATCAGAAGACTGAAGTCTTATCTGGATTATATAAACGGTAAATTGAATCCTGTGGGTGTTTCTACTTACAGAAAGGGATTTGCTCCAGTTATGCACTACAAATGACAATAAAGCACTCCAGGTCTATCTCAGCCAGGCATTTACTCATAGAATCATAGAAGTAGGGTCAGAAGGGACCTTGTAGATCTTCAAGTCCGACCCCTTGCCTGGGCAGGAGGAAAACTGGGCTCGAATGACTCCAGTCAGGTAGGCATCAAGCCGCTTCTTAAAGACCCCCAGGGTAGGAGCCAGCACCACTTCCCTTGGAAGTTGGTTCCAGATCCTAGCTGCCCTAACTGTGAGGTAGTTCTTATGGATGTCTAATCTAAACCTACTCTCCGACAACTTGTGGCCGTTATTCTTTGTTATCCTGGGGGGCGCTGGGGAAAACAAGGTCTCCCCCAAATCCTTCTGGTCCCCCTCGTGAGTTTATAGACGGTCACCAGGCCCCCCTCAGCCTTCTCTTGTGAAGGCTGAACAGGTTCAGGTCCCATAGCCTTTCATTGTAGGGTCTGTCCTGCTGTCCCCGGATCATGCGGGTGGCCCTCCTCTGGACCCTCTCAATGTTGTCCACATCCCTCTTGAAGTGGGGTGGTTCCTGCTTCCCCTTATGCTTGATCTGATCTTTCCATGAGATACTAGCTCTTTGTGGGCTGGAGACACCACATGGGGTGTAGGTTGCTGCACCTTGACCTCACTGATGAAAAATACCATGCGCAGGGGGATGTTAAATTCCTACCACTCCTCAGAGCTAGGGTCACCAACCCTCCAGGACTGCCCTGGAGTCTCCAGGAATTAGAGATAAATCTCCAGGAGGCTGAAGAGAGTCACCCAGGAGGTAAATGATAGAGCATTCATTAAAATAAATATTAAATGCTGAATCTGATTTATACAGTTGTTCAGTGGGTTTTTAAAATGCAATAGTACTGTGAATTTGCCTTCCTGATGTAGAGTCATTAATGTCATTACACCATGTGATGAAACCTTCTGGAATAGATTCAAACAGAGTTGGCAACCCTATTCAGAGCTTGAGCACCAGAGGGCTGCACGGAAGGACCTCAGTTCATTTGGGAACCAGAATACCTACAGTGCAAGCTCCTAATACACACCAGGATCACAGAATCATAGGATTGGCAGGGACTTCAAGGCCCATCTAGGCAACCTCTTACATGAATGAAGGATAATCATATCTTCACATGGCTGGTATTCTAGCCCCTTTATCATCTTCAGTACTTGTTCTACATCTTCCTAATCCCTAAATCCTTCTTAAAATACAGTGAACAAAAAAACCAAATAAACAACTGAACACAGTACTGCTGTTAAAGTGCCAAGCAGAGAGGTACTATCACCCCCTAGGTTGTGCATACAATATTTCTGTTACCAAATACTCAGGACCATTTGGCCTTTAGAGAAATGAGACTACAGTCCCAGATAAGGACCCATTTTGTAAGCTTAGACATAGAATTAAGGTGCAGCTGCAATTCCCTTAATAATTACCCTTTAAAAACAAAATTGCAGTACAGTTACAGTTCTCTTAACTGTTACCACCCAGTCAGGAAAGAAGCAAGAGAAAAATCTACAGCCTGACCTTTTATTGTTATACCCCAAAAGCACAAGAACAAACAATTATTTCAATGCCTATCTAGCTACACCATAATATACTATAATACAGATTCTTACCAGCCAGAGAGATTTAAGAAGTGACATGTAGACTAGCAGCTTGGGGGAGGGGGCCTCCAATCCACCTACATCCTCCAGCGCTGGCTGAAAAAACCCAAGACCAAAGTTCCTCTGCTCCCTTTCCCCAATCCCATTTTAAAGACAGCACCCAGAGCAGGGATGAGCTGCAGTCAGCCCAGCTCTGCACACAGACACAAGTTACTGAAGGTGCTCTACTTTGGAGTATCTTTATCTGAACCCTCATGAGGGTTCACATTTTCATGGGATCGGGCCCTCTTAAAGCACTCTGCAGCTGTGCACATCTCTTTGGTCACAGCTGTAGAGAGCTTCCAGGGGCCAGATTGGGCAAAAATCATCACTTCTGTCTGTGCCTAAAATCTCAATAGAAGGATTATCCTCACTTGTAGGCAACTGAAAGCTGAGAGAGAACATAAGAATATCTTCCTCCTTCCTACTGGGCTTTTGCAAAGTAGGGGAAGGGAGATGTCATAGATTCATAGATGTTAGGGTCGGAAGGGACCTCAATAGATCATCAAGTCCGACCACCTCCTCTTGAAGACCCCCAGGGTAGGGGAGAGCACCACCTCCCTTGGGAGCCCGTTCCAGACCTTGGCCACTCAAACTGTGAAGAAGTTCTTCCTAATGTCCTGCAGCAACTTAATGTAAGCTGCTTGTGGGAGAAAGATTCAGAGGACAGAGAAGCACAAGGGCTGTCCTCTTACAGCATGGGAGTGCCTGAAACAAGTGAAGGTTAGTATTAATAACAGCAAGATACTAGGGCTGTGCGAAACAGCAGTGTTCCGCTTCGACATCCATTTTGACATTTCAACAGAAAAGTTTTGTTTCAAGTTTTGTTTTGAAAACAGTTTGTTCCATTTCATTAAAATGGTTTCACTGTTTCAACACTTCTATCAGGCTGGGGAAGGGAACTCAGCCCAGCTCAGTTCCCCTCCCCAGCACTGCGATTGGGAAGATCACTTCCTCTTTCTACAGGCCGATCTCAGTGCTGGGGAGGGGAACTGAGCTGAGCTGAGTTCCCTTCCCCAGCCTGATCGCAACACCGGTTCTTCCTTGTCTCCTACCACCTGCCTGGCTGCTAAGAAACTTGAAACATTTCAAGTGCCCTCATTTCGTTTCAAGGCTGTTTTGAAGCCCTTTGTTTTGTTTCAATTTTGCTGTTTCAAGCTTGAAATAAGTCAAAACTGTGTCAAAATGAAACCACCGGCAAAATTTCACACAGCCCTACAAGATACCTAGGCTGGATCCAGATGTGGAGGCACATGTGTTTCCCCAGGGAAAAACAGTAGTGGCACAATATGTGTTACTGCTACTTGTCCATGGGGAACACCTGTACACACATACTCTGGGGTAGGGGAGGCTGGGGTCAGGACCTGGGCTGGTCCCAGCAGCCTTACCTGGGGCTCAGGGGGCCTCCTAGGGCTCTAGCAGTGGCGATCCAGCAGCACAGAGCCTGGCTGGCAGGCTGTGTGTGGCTCTAGCTGATCAGTACAGAGGAGGAGCAGAAACATCAACAAATTGCTATCCTGCACAGAAACTGGACAGGATTGATTCAATTTGGGCAGAAGACAGTGCTGCTTGAGGAGGGAATGGATGTAAGCAAAGTCAGTAGAACTGGAGGAATTTAAAGAATTAAGTTAAAGGCAGTGAATATCTCAGCAGAAATGGAGTGCATTACTTTGGAGAAGTGGTGACAGATCTCTTTGCCCTTTCAGTTACTATGGTTGTTCATATCCTGCACCTTTTTCTTCCTCAAGCCCATAAGGAGTGAGGGGGGAAGTCACGCCTCATGAATAACAGAGACACCCAAACTGGATGTAGCCAACCAGTCTGGAACTGTTGGCTATCCTTTGTTCCATAGCTCAGTCATGAATGTCCCCTCACACCCTGCAAAATGTTGTTTTCTTTGGAAAACAAAACACTGAAAAATATTTTCATTTTCAGAGTTCTCGGTTATCAGGAGAATAGCATTTTCCCTGCAGGGGGTTGGAGGAGGGAGAAACATTAAAGAAAAATATCATCCAATAATTTTGACAGGGAGTTTTCAAGAAGTCTTTTTTAAATCACTCTCTTCCCTTGTGGAATCAAGGATACAATTTTTGTGGCCGAACGGTGGTGCTTTCCAGGATGCATCATAACCTACCTGCCATCTATTTTCTATCCTACCTTCTTCTGCTCTTCCCACCCAGGCTTCCATCTGCTTCTTCATAAGTGTTAATAAAAATCATGGGCTTGGGGAAATTTAACAGCAATGTGGGAAGATCTCCCATCAAATAGAGTCCTCTGTATCCCTTCATGTACTGAAACTTGCTTTACACATAAAAGTCATACAATATAAGAATGGCAGGGCTGGGAGTTAAGATTCTGCAGCTACAGTTCCAAAGTCGTGCTCTAACTGACACTCTGTCTTACCAAGAAAATGGTGATACTTCTGCCTCAAACGGCAGCATATTTCAGTACAAGTAGGTTCTTATATAAGAAGTTCCTGCTGAAAATGTAGTTTATGTTTAATTTCATCAAGAGATCCCTTTTAGAGAAAACAATCTCTTAGTATTTCAACTCTTGGATCATTACAATTAACCTTTTGCTTTTGATAAACTGTATTACTAGAAATTTGGATTCAGCCTCTTGTCTAAGAATATGGGTCATAAATGCATCAAGGAAGAATTATTCTCTTATATGAAGGATGAAAGCAGATGACTGAACAGGCTCTATTTATTCCTTTGTTATGATATATCAAGGTGCCAAGATATGTGAGGCATATAATACAGATAGTACCTACGCAAAGAATTAAAGCATTTCCTTGGAAAAAAAAAGTTTTTCAAAAAAGGTTCTAACCTGCTTCTCTAAATGTACAGAACTTTTATTTTAAACTTTTAAGCTATTTACAAGAAATTATGTGGGCATTTTCCCCCCTCTATCTTTTTTAAACAAAATACTAATATGACAAGCATGTAAATAAACAATGTTCTCATTAGTATTTAGATAAATGTTATAAATATTAGCTTAAGTAATGATAGTTCTTAGAATTATTAAATGGCTTCCAACAGTAAAAACAATTTTCCACTTACCTGAAGTCAGCTACTGACTATGCACCATTAAATTTGCGATAGGCATATTGTAATTTTGCAGTCAAAACAAGGCTATCCTTGAAAAAGTCAGAATAGAGAGTTGATTTTAAAGGGAAGTCATTCTTTCAAGAAATACAGGGCCATATCTTAAGCTGGTGTAATCAGTTAAGTCTGATACTACATTCAACCAGGTATATCTTAAACCAGTTTCAGCCATTTTGAAACTGGTTTATGTGCACTGAGCTTCTGTTCTGTTGTAGGTTTAAACCAGTTTATGTGTAACTTCTGTCCCTAGTGTTAGAATTCTCTTCAAAGAATTAGAGCCTTGTTGTGTTGTATGTGCGAAAGGCACTTCACTTAAAAACATCAGAATTCACATATGTGCTTTTCAACAGGAATACAAATAGAATATTATTACTTTCATGAACTTAAATACATGAAAACAATTAAAACTCAGCCTAATGGTATGGTATCAAGGCACTGTAAGTTAAAAATACAACTGATGGTTGTTTAAAAGTTTCATCTACCTCTTCTTCCTGGTTTGGTTGCCTGTAGCAGACACCCACCATGACATCCCCACTGCTGCTGTCATGTGAACTATCCCACTACATCTGCATAATCACAATTACATTATAATTCCTTGATTGTACTAAAACCTTCTATTCTTTCCACTTTGTTCCCCATGCTTCTCACACTAGTACATAAACACCTCAGGTGTATCTAACTGATAATTCAAACTTCTCCCAGAGAACTTGGCCAAGGCTTCTGCTATTGCCTCTGTTGACTAAATTTTCATCCAAGTTCCCTGGCTCCTTACTTACTTCAGGGCTATTGTCTCCATATGTAGTTTCCCAGATCCTCCCAGAAAATCCTAAATCTCTAATTTACATTAATCTCAGAGCCAGTCTGCGAGGTAAACATCATTCAGTGTCTAATTTCTGAATGATCAACGTTGCACTGTTGCCCAGTGTGAGAAAAATCACTTCTCAGTAGGTCAGCAACCATCACAAAATCCATTAGCACAAAGGATATGGATAACTTATTGGATGCTATTATTTTACTGAGCAGATACTGGACTCAGAGAAACTGTTGTTCATTGGTGCATTTGTTGGGAAAAAAAATTCCCTTTGGGGAAAAAAAGTTACTTGTTATTTCAGAAACTAGTGAAATCTTTTTTTTTTCCTTTTTGTGTGTAATTAAATTGGTGGCTGTTTTCATTTTTCAGTCTATAACATAAAAAACACTTCCTGTGCAGTAACAATAATATGTATGCTTCCAAAGGCATTATACCTACCACAGGATTGTTTGCTTAATTGTCATATAACTAAACATTTATCCAAATATTGCAGTCTTAACAGTAATGGCTTCAAGCCACTAACTTGGTTTTGATGCTTAAAAAAACACTTGATACTGCCAAAGTGTGAATGATTAAAGTACTAATAAATTATACTTTATGTACTACTCATTTTGAATAACCTTGTTACATACGCTAACTACATTGAGCATGCTCATAAACACACTGGAATGCAGTTTTTTCATTTAAACACAACAGCCATTTTCTTTAGCTTGAAATCTTTTGACCAAAATCAGGTTTCAATAAAATGGTTAAACTATCATGTACATATTATCCTCCCTTATAGGCAGAAATAGGTTTAATCATTATATTGAAACTGTTGATGTAGGTTGAAATATTTCAAGTTGAAGAGGAGCAGCTATTTCAACTGAAAATTGCAGACTGGTCAGTTTAACCTTGATATCCAGTAAGATCATGTAGTATATAATTAAGGGATATATTTCTAAGCATCTGGAAGCTAACAGGATACGCCAACATGGATTAGTCAACAACAAGCCATATTTAACTATCCTGTTTTCTTTCTATGGATGAGGGGGAGAGCTGTGGAAGTGATAACTCGACTTTAGCAAGGCTTGTGAAATTGGTCTCCCGTGACATTCCCATTAGCAAATGAAGGAAATATAATCTGGATGAAACTACTGCAAAGTAAATACATACATGGTCTCATCATCATGCTGAAAGAATCATCAATGTCTCAATGTCTAATTAGGAGGAGATATCAAGTGGGGTTCCCCAGATGTCTGCCCTGGGTGGTACTATTTAATATCTTCATTGATGACTCAGAGGATGGAACTGAGTGCATGCTTAATAAATTTACAGATGACATCAGGATAGATTAGATGGCACAAACTTTGGAGGATAGGATTAGGATTCTTGATAAACTGGAGAAATGGTCCAAAATTGATTAAATGAAATTCCTAAAGGACAAGTGGAAAGTCCTACACTTAGGATGAAATAATGAAATGCACATACAATTGGAGAATGGCTGATTTAGCTGCAGTTTTGAAGAAAATGACTTGGGGAATATGAGTCAATAGTGTCTATTGTTACAAAAGGACAATAGTATACTAGGCTTCATTAACAAGAGTATCACCTGCAAACAAGAGTATCACTTTATTGCACACTGGTGAGGCCTCACCTGGAGTATTATATCCAGTTTTAGGCACTGCAGTTTAGGAAAGAGGAAACCTGATTTACAAGGAAATGTTAGAAGAAATGGGATTATTTAGTCTGGATACAAGAAGACAGGGGTGGGATTTGCTAACAGTCTTCAAATACATGAAATATGAAGAGTATGTTGATGGACTATTCTCTGTATCCACAGGAGTCAGGACAAGGAGGCATGGTCTTAAATTTAAAAAAGGGATATTAGTTTGGTGTGGCAAAGTGGGGTTCCCTGCCTAGCCACAGTGCTAGGTTCCCCACTTGCCTTTGGGCACTCCATGCACCTGACTCGCCTGCCATGCCTTGTTCTTAATTAATTAATAATGATCTTAATTAAGGCAGGAGGCTTCCCATTTTTATGCCCCGATGCCAGGGGACGAGATCTGTGGCTCTGTACCTCCCCTATACCATAGCCCATGCCTCGCTGATGGCATCCAAATGTTAGTCACACCAGCCCCACACTGGGCTCCAGAATCCTCCTGTCAGGACCCCTCTTTGATCCCTCCCTTCAGGCAGCCTACTCTGCCTTCATTTGGGTTGCTGAGCTCCCTGTAGCTAGCTTCCCCTCTCGGGCGTGGTCCCCCCGGGACCTTTGGCCACGCAGGCCCTGGCTTCACCTCCAAGGTAAGGCAGAGCCCCCATCCTGCAGCTCTGGGTGCCCCTCACAGTGGGCACCTGGCCCTTTTGACCTTCTTGGTCCTGGCACCAGCATTGACCAGTCGAAGGGGCACTCTACCTCTGGCCTCACTAGCCCCACACTCTCTCTAGGTCCATCTTCCTGGATGTGGGGAGCTGGGGTACCTCACACCATGATTGGTGCTCCAGGGTCTCACAGGGGACTCTCACTTCACCCCTGGAGCAGTAGGTCATGCTGCTATCCTGAGATCTTACATCAACTCACACACAGCCTCCCATCAGTAGAGGATTTACTGGGGTTAGGACTCACTTCTCACTCTGGGGCTGAGTCCCCTTCACTTGGCCTCTGGCCCAAACCTCGGCCTCAGGCATCTGAAGACTTACCTGGGTCTCCGCCCCCTCACCTGGGGCCATGGGGCTTCGCTCCCCAGTGGGCTCAGGTGGCCATAGCCATGCCTGGCCCCAACTTTCCCTCTCAGAGTCTCACACCCCTGCAGGTATCAGGTGACCACAGTCATGCCTGGCCCCCACTCTTCTCCTTGGGGCTTGCACCCCCACAGGGTTCAGGTGGCCAAAGCCATACCTGGCCCCAACTACCTCCAGTGTTACTCAACCCACCCAAAGGTGAGGGCTAAGGTTAAGGCACCCTTACCCACCTTTCACCAGGGTGGTAACTGGCCTGACATTTCCTGGGGGCTCCTGTGCCACTGAGAGCCCCACCAGGCCACCCACTCCTGGCAGGGTGCAGTTTTAGGTCATGTCCAAGACCAGGAGCCTCCTAACCATCCCCTACAGCTCCTGCCCTTACCTCCAGGACGATACACAAAGCTTTACAGCCAGGCAATGTTGCTGCCTTTCCAGCCAGCAGGGAACTGAGCTATTTATATAGGCAGCCAGAGATCTAAAATGGCTGCTGTAATCAGACACCTGCCGGCTGCTTGGGCTTGGTCTTAAAGTGGCAGTACCCTACCATACACCTCCCCCCTTAAAATGGTACCAAGAGGGTTTCCCCTGCTGCTCCTCCAAAGCAGGCTCCCACTGGAGCCTGTGGGAGCCCCTAAGTGGTGAGCACCCTCAAAGGTGCTCCACAACAGTTGGATATTAGGACTAACTTGCTCACTATAAGGGTGGCTAAACAGAACAGATTAAATGGAGAAGCTGTTAGAGTCTTCTTCACTAGAAGTTTTTAAAAAGGCAGGTTAAACAGACACTTGAATGAGATGGTTTAGACAGGGATGATTATGTCTAATGATAGATGTCTATCATGTGTCATGTGTGCATGACTAGATCCTCCCAGCCCTACTTCCCATGATTCTAAATAGTTCTTAGGTGAGGACGGTGACAAAACTCAATGAACAGTAATGAATGAGGAATGGGCAAGGAGTCTTAATTCTGGAGAGGGGACAGGAAATTGTAATAGGAAAGAGGATAACAGCCTGGGAAATGCCTACATAAGGATGCAATGAATATGAGGAACAAGAATAATGAACTGGGAGTCATAGTCTATTTAAAAAAAAAATCACTTCATTGGTATTACTGAAATTGGATGAATAATTTTAAAGATTGAATTATCAAGCATGAGAGGCATAGAATGTTCCAGAAAGATAAGTATGAGAAAAAAAGAGGAGTCATTACATTCCAGGTTAAAATTTACATATTTAATTTGAGGTACCAGAGACAGAGTGATAGACATGCTGAATAGGTCTCAACAAATAAAGAGGAAAAGGAATACTAGTGATATTATTGCATGGGTCTACTACAAACCACCAAATCAGGATAAGAATTTGAATTAGGCATTCTTTAAATAGGAAAGAAGAATATTCAAAATGTATTACTAATAATGGTAGCTAATTGTAAGTTCCCCAATACCTGTTGGATGGAAAATACAGCCAAACATGAAGGCCCAACTGAGTCATACATTCTTTATAGACCATGACTTCCATTTCATCCTGTTTCTTCCATATATACAGGTACTGGAGAAACTTTGCAGATTCTCATGCTCTTTTTCCCCCTTTTCCATATTTTATCCCTATTAAGATCTCCCAATCTTTCTCTGGAATTAAACACCCTTTCCAGTCCTCACTGTTTGATACTAATTGTCCAATATTGGAAGTTCTTCTACTCCACAACTATACTGTGATTTTCTTTTAGTTAATGAGCCCAAATGATTGCATGATTCCTTGTGTAACTCCTCCAGTTGTAATGGATTGGACGCAGGCATCAAGTAAAAGAACCTGAATAGATTGTAGCACAAAGCCCCCTTTTACTCTTGCCTGCATTTACTCTCCCCTCCTTGGATATGTTTTTCCTCTTCTACCTTTTCTTCCTTCCTGTTTCTTTCACTTTAAGATAAGGAATTTTGTTTTAAAATTTGTATGTGTGCATTTTGTATCTCGCCTTGTATTTTGGTATTTTTATCTATTTGTGTGCCATGGCATTACTTTTGTAGCTTATATTTTATACTCCTCACCTTTCAACTAAATGTGTTTTGTTACAATGTATAACTTACTTCTGAAACTATGTTAACAAGGGCAGGAGTCAAACTGCCACTTCCCTGTATCAGGCAGGCCCCTGAAAGAGCGAGTGAATCAGGGATTGAATGCGTAACACAGTTGGGTTGGTCTAATAAAAGATATCAAATTCACCCAAGGAACCTTGTCTGCCTATCACAGTAGCAGGCAGTAATTAACACCTAGGAAAACCGCAGATCAACCAATGGAAGAAATCAATAGAAGACAATGTAGCAACCGGGAAATCTCTAAACATCACTGTTCAAGGGCTAGAAGTCCTGGTCTGAGTTAACCAACACCGGGGACCAACTTTTGGGCTGAATATCTCCAGATTGACCGCTCCCAGAGCCCTATTCAAAATTCATCAACGGACTCCCAAACCTGCACGTACAAGCGGAAGACCCCTGGGGCTGACAGATGCCATCCAGTAGCCACCGAGGGGGAAGTCCCACAAGGGTCAATGACCCCTGGATTAGGCAAACCTGAAAACTGGGGAGTCACCAAAGTCTGCCAAGGACAGATAAAAAAGCAGTGAAAAGTGACCCTCAGCAGCACCCTCTTGATTTCCAACTTGACCAGCACCAGACCTATCCAGCCAGAAGGACCAGCTTGCGACCCCCCTCTGGAGGATAACACCACGCTGGAAGAAGCCTTGACTGGCCATCGATGGCAGACTCCAGCGCCTGTGGGATAGGTATACCTGACTCTTGTAGCTCGCTACTGTGTGTGTGCATGTGTGTGTGTGTGTGGGGGGGGGGGACCAGCCCCAAGGTTTATAATTTAACTTCATTACAGTGCTTCAATCTGCCTAATAAACCAGAATTTTAAGGATCCCAAGTTGGACATCTGTAGCCAACAAGATTGCCCCCATGTGTGCAAAGTATTTAGAAGGGGAAACATAATCAAAACTGGGGATAGCAGAGAGACGCAGGGTCAGGAAAAGGGAAATGGGTGAAGAAAGATTCAAGGGATATTTAGGGAGAAATGTGTGGGATAGATTGAAATGAAAGAGCGGTGAGACTGAGAAAGCACAGGTTGGAGCAGCAGGAAGAGAAGTGAAAGAGGTATGAGGGAAGACAAAAAAAAGAGAGAATGGGGGGTTAGGGGAAGGTTGTACTAGTATAAAGGAAGAACTGAAGGAAAGCACCAGAACTGGCCCCAAGTTCTCTATTGTCCTACACTTCATGTAGTCATTTACAACAGTGGAAAGCATGCACACAGTCCACAGGACTAAAATACAAAATAAGATTCAAGAAAGAGGACAGTCAGACCCTTCATAAATATAGGGAAAGAAGATGAGCAGGAGAGGATGAACACAACTGAAGGAATGCACACTCATTTCATAAGATATTTGACTCTGGGTTGGAATCTAGCATATGGGAGATCCTGAAAAATAGAAGAAAATAATGTCATGATTGAGAGGTTGCATGTTAAACAGAAAGCAGGATAAGTAGGGTTTGCTTACTGTAGCACAACCTAATTATCTTTTAGGTCATATATATATTCCTCCTTTAATCAAGTTATGATACCACTGTCAAACCTTTGGCATGCTGCCTGCTATATAAACATTTTTTAATTGGATTGGATAATTTTATTAAAAAGCTATTAATTCAGATGGAAGAGCAGCTAGTCATGAAGTGGCTTGGAAATGTCAACTGAAAACCACCTGTTGGTTATACAGAGATGTAGGGAATGGCCTGGGAAAAATATGTAGTGAATGGTGTCTCTAAAGTCTAGGCAACTTAACCATCCAATGGAAGTACAGGTCCATTGAGGATATTAGATGTCTTTGATTAAGCCAGGTTTATATTACAACAATGAGCTATGATGATTTCCTATATCACAGGATAACCTTATTTTAGTTTGTAGGATTTGCTTGCACTGTCTGTTTTGTAATAAAACAGATTTAATTATCTCTAAATTATTATTTGCTTCACAAATAGTAGGGCTCTTCTCATAACCATGGTAGAAACAGAGCAAAAGATATCCCGTACCTCAAACAGTTCAGATTCTCAAAAGAGAAGACAGATAAAAAGGGAAATTACTTTATTAAGGTTATGCAATAGCAGAGCCAGAAATGGAACCTATTTCCCTAACCACTCAACCACATTGCAGTTCTAAATTATCCCTACTCTTGATGGCTTCCGAATTTCCTCAGGGTCTATTTCTAGGTTTTTTCCATAACTGTAGTTTTTTTCTCTTTAGGGTTAATACATCTTTAAATCAGAGAATTACAAAATGTTCTACAAATATTAATTAATTTCAATGTGATAGCACAATAATCCCAGTATCACAATGTGGTTGAAGAGTTTTATTACCATTATGAGTACAGATAAACTGTATATCTAAACAAAATGGCTGTTGAGCTGAACCTTATTAAAGCACCCAGTCATTCACTTTATATAGCCAAAGTTGCAAAGCAACAGTGTATTAAATCCTGAGAGTTTAGACCTGCTTAAAGGTCACAAACTGTAGTCAAGTCAGGTATAGCATCCAGTTCCGTACTTCAGTCATAATTTTTATTTAAGTTTCATATTGCCTGTGAGGTTGTACAGTGTTTACTGATCCTAGGGCTGTAGGCAATGGAAAGAAATCTTTATAATTCTCAGTTCATATATAATTCTTAAAATAGCAAAAGAAGCCTGAATCAATTCCGCCTCTTGCATCATAACAACAGATAGAACTCTCCTTTAGGCAGTGTACTAGATATTGAGCAATGGTCTGATGTACAAACATCCCAAGCACATAGGAAATGCTGTTTATTGTCTCTTTTGTTTTTTTAAAATAGGAATAATGCAATTTACTTCCATGCATAAACAGGTAAGTGCATGGAAGGAATACAGAGGTTAAGAATGTGGTATTACTATAGACAGGTAAAAGCAGCAGCTTTGCACGACATTGCCCTGGATAAAAATACTTGCAGATATTTGGTGTAAATCCTATGATATTGATATTAATACTCTATATTAAGTCCTCCAGGAATCCCTTGGCTATCTCCTTCTTTCTTATCTTCAGTAGTGCTACTTCCTCTTCTTCAAGTTCAAGGTCAGCACCAGTTTACATCACAAACATTAAGCAGAATCCTGCCCTCTAAACTGACCTGGTTTGCCCTGCTGCCAAGATTCCTTAGGGTGCATCTACAGGAGATACTTTACTCGAGATTAGAACAGATTACTGCACAGTAGGCATCACTGTCTACACTTGCAGACATTTACTGCACAGTAATCTGTTCTAATCATGAGTAAATTTGCTACCGGTAAATAGAAGTAGAAAATTTACTCACAAGTAGTTACTGCATAGTAGTGCATGTGCAATGCTGAATGCGAGCAAATTTGCTCCCTGTCAGCCCCACAACCAGGGGGTCACTTGCAGCCCAGCCCCATGGCCTGGAGGCTGGGAGCTCCTCCAGCCCCAGGACTGGGGCAGCTCTTTGCCTGCCCCCACCCCTGGCCAATAAAAGCCTGCAGGGATGCCAGGGCTCTGAGCCACCTGCAGCTAGCCTCTGGCCATTGTGTCCCTGCAGAGGCCCCAGGCCAGCTGCAGCAGACTGCCCCCACTCCAGCACCACTTCCTGGCACTGTGTTGCTGTGCAGCTGCCTGGCCTATGCTGTCACACTATGCTGGGTGCTGCAGGCACTTGCCAGGCCAGGCAACACCCTGATCTACCTGCAGCCAGCCTCTGGTCACCAGGTCCTGCTCCAGCTGGTCCCAGGAACCCTGCAGCAGCCTGCCCAGACCTACTGCTGATGCCTGGCACAACATTGCCATGTGTGTGCCTGTCCTGTCCTCTGCCCCTGTGCTGGGTATCGCGCACTCCTTCCCAGGCCTGCCAGTACCAGGCCTCCTCATGGAAGCCCAGTGAGCCATTGAGGGTGCCACGCTGGTGTCCTCCCCGATGGCACACACTACCTCCTAGGGCCACAGCTGGTCCCAGGAGGAGAATGCAGACCTCATTGCACTGTGGGGAGAGGCTGAGGTCTTCAGCCAGTTTGCATAGAGTAAGGACTCCAGCATGTATGCCTATGAGGGGCTGTAAGGCCACATGCAGGAGTGTGGGCATGACCAGTGCCACATAAAGGTCAAGGCCTTGTGGGCACAGTGGATCACCATCACAAACCACAACTGCCAATCAGTGGCTGCATCCATGTCCTTTATGCAGCAGCTGGACACCATCCTCTCACCCTGGGATCCTGGCTGCACCTGGGCCATCTATTCCAGTATGGGTGGCCTACACAAGCCTTTGTGTCACTGAGGGAGGGCCCCTCAGGCTTCCAGGAGCCTGTCTTGCCACGCTTCCCACCACTGGCTTCCTCCAGCAGCTCTGGGAGCCTGGGCCAATGCTTGTCCTGCTAGTTCCATGTGCTCAGTCTCGGCCAGGAGGTCAAGCCAGCCATGGCACTGCTGGCCTCCCGTAGCTTCAGCTCCATCCTAGAGGGTCCCTGTCCAGGCAGCCAGATGCCATGCCCTGCACCTCAGGACACCACTGGAAGCCACATGTCCTTGTTGCCATCGGAGACCAACTTCAGTTGCCAGGCATGCTTACCACACCCAGCTAGTAACCCCTGCACTGGGGGGGGGGGGGAAGGTAGACCCAACCTGCCCCTGCTCTGGCCCTGGTCCCTGCCCCCCCCCACCTGGCCCATCCATGCTCCACCTGTCCCCCAGAGCCACCCCCGCAACAGCATGCATGGAGGTGAGAGACAATGCAAAAAATTATTGAGCAGCCTGTGCCCCCACAGCTATGTGGGCATAGGCCTCTCACATGCTGAGGAATGTGTTGAGGCTGGTGGCAATAGCCTCCCCAGTGGTTGCCTTGCCCGTGCAGAAGAGGTGGCCTCTGTAGCAAAGGCTGGTGGGCACGGCCAGCTTGAGCAGGGCAATGGCCAGCTGGGTGTCTGCTGAGAGGTACCACCACATGGTGGTATCCTGCTACTCCAGGTATGGGCGGAGCTGCTTAAGGAGGTCCTGGAAGGTGGCCCAGGTCATGTAAAAGGATTCCAGGCAGCCATCAGTCCTGGCTGGCTGGGCAGGCCCACGGGAGGCAGAGCTGCAGGCCCAGGGTGGACGGTCTCTGTTGTGGCATCCAGGAGTGCATTGTTGGTGTCCACACTGGAATCTGGGTGGCAGCAGGGGATCCAGGCAGCAGCAGCACGATCCCCACAGTGGATCAGCAGGGCAAGCAGGGTGGCCAGCAGTAGCCTGGGGTGCTGGACATTGCTCCTAGGGCCTGGAAGTGGAGCAGCCATAGTACAGCAGGCAGCTGCTACAGCGCCAGAGCTGCTGCATGCTGCCATTGCACTCTACATGCTGCTCTGTGCCAGGAAGGCAGATGGCCAGGGAGCAGGATGTGCACCTGCCTTTTAAAGATGGTTGCTGGCTACAGACAACTATAGTTGGTGCCTTCAGCTCCCTCTGGCTGCTGCTAGAGGCTGGTGCAGGACCAGAGGGGGTAGGAGCTGACTGCTGCCATAAGCAATAAATCTGCTCCCACTTCCCCACAAGTGTAGATGCTTGCCCAGGGTGGGTTTACTTTAGATTAAATTTCTAGAATAAACCCATCCTGGAACATTTGCACATGTAGATGCTCCCCTAGAGAGCCAGAAGTTCTCAAGCTATGGGACCGCCCAAACTATAAAAGGGGAGTTTCCCCATCTGGCCTAGCAGATAAGCATCTGGGTGGGTGTTTGTCTTGAAAAGGTCATCATCTGCCCTGCAATAGAGATTGTTTTCTGGCAGGTTTAGGGGGTCTGAAGGCAGGTACTCAATGTCTTGGGAAAGTGAGGTTTCAAATTATATTTTTCAAAGTTTATATTGCCCCACCACTGCAGCAGCACCTATAATTCTGTTTTACAGAATGACCTGGACCACCTTCCAGGACCTCCTCAACCAGCTCTGCCTGCACCTGAAGCAGCAGGATTTCTACTGTTATGTCCCATATTTTTCCAATAAAGCAGTGAAACTGCCCTTTCATACCAGAACATCTTCCCAGGACAGAATGTTAATTCGCTGTTCTGAACCCATGGGATTTTCTAAACCGTAGGTGTTTTGAAAGATGCTAAAACACCCAAAACAAATGCTGTTTTTTTTTAAAAAACACTTCTTATGTCTGTATTTTTCTCTTTTTTGACCTGTTAAGCGATCTAAATATATTTGAAGTCTGCTCTGTAATAATTCTATTGATTTTTCTTTGGCACATTAAATGTTATACTTGAAAATCACTAGAAACCTATTGGCAAAAAAAAAAAAAAAAAAATAGAGTGAAACTCAATTTTGTTTCCTGGGTTTCTATCTTCACAAATTGATTATTCCTAGGGACCAATCATGAACAGCAATAGGAAAAGCTGATGGTTGTTTACTATTCAACTCCTTTTATTATTTGTTCTAGCTATATTCCTATAACAAACAAACACTGGCTTTGTCTTAACCACCTTTATTTTTCTTTTTTTCTTCAGTAGTTCCAAGATAGCATATGTAATTTCTTTCACTGTCTCATCTTAAATGCTCTTTCATTATACAAACATCTTATACCTTCTCCTACAATCCCACTCTGAATCTTTTATTTATTCACGTTCTGGTTATTGAATCATTTAAGGAGGGGTTAATTTACAATTCTTTTCAAACTGGTTATCATCAGATTGATTTCATATGCACAATCCATCAACTTTAAGATACAAATAAGGATTAATTGAAGCCTTTGTGAAGTATCATAACAAAGCCACACAGTTGAAACCCTTCAAGATTAAATACCTATCTATTTCAGTAAAACTGCAAATATATATTTTTGAAAACCTATATTTTCTACAAGACTCAGAAGAAATCATGAGAAAAGGCTAAAAAATAAACCCAGAAAGGAGAAGTTAACGTGTGACAGAGATTTATTTGCTTCAGCTATTTTTAATTATCCATACATTTTTCATACTGTGTCATTTTTAAATAAAATATTCTCATAAACCACTTCTATTCTTAATCTAATCCAAATTTTGTACAATCTCTGAAACAAATGCTGCACAGTACTTCAGTATAAGAAGTAATAATGAGATTGTGTTAAGGAGACAAAATAAAAAATAAACTTGTTTTAATTAAATGAGTCTAAAGGCTCAGTTGTCTCTATCACTTGTACTTGCACCATGTATCTGCTTTCTCTCCTGAACTAACTTAAATAACCCCTGTATATATTTTATACAGCTACCACCATTCTAATCTCTCTACATCATACTCACAGTTTTATCTTTAGATATAGAAAGTAATTCTATCTCCTGTATTGGCCACAAGAATGGGAAGCAACATTGCTGGAAAGAGCCTGATAAAGGTTTCACTAGTTTGCTCCTGGAAGCTTAATCTTCCATTGATTAAGTAGACTGTAGTGGACACATCTACATGAGTTGCTGACTGTGCAGTAGCCCGTGACTACTGTGCAGTAGCATTGTGTAGCAGAAAGCATAATGCAATGCTACCGGGCAGTTGTTACAAGCTACTGAGCAGTCAGCATCATGAAAAAGACAATTGGTGATGCTACTGTGCAGTAAGTCTGGTTACTGTGCAGTCATTTCGTACTTGTATAGACAAGTACTAAACAGTAATGGCTGTGTAGTCAGCATATTGTGTTGACACGGCCAGTGTGAGTTAAGAATGAGTTAAGAATGTACTTTGATTAAAACAATTGAATTTCCATGCAGAATCAAACTTTAATGTTTCTGTTTATAATCCAATCTCTACTGCATTTTTTATTTTTCTTTGAAAAGTTGTTTGTACATGCTTGACAATTTAATCAACTCTGCACTCAAACTGCTATTATATACACTCATACACACTCAGTCTAATAATTTTATCACTGTTTTAGAGGTCCTAACATTGACTTCCTTAATAGAATCTTAAAATACTTGGCACAGCACATTTCCTGCAGGCTTTCAACCCTTTTTTTGCTGAAGCAAACTGTTGGCCTAATTTGATACCCCCATCTTCTTCCCTCTCAGTGGTAAAGTAAGTAGGTAATATTTTCACTGGAGAGATGGTAAACATACCTCAATTTACACAACAGTCTAGAAATCCCACAATGCAATAGACTCTGAGAGCAGGACGTTGCTTCTGTCTATACAAACTGCTGAAATGTGACATCAATTTCTGTAATCAGGACCTGCCTCACTGTAATAATTTAAGAACAAATACCTTCACAACACTTTAGGAAAAAACATTTTTAATTAACAAGGACTAATAATTTAAAGGTCCTAGTAAGCAATTAGGCTCAAACAAGTGTGATCAGATAGATCATCCATTTTTTAATATATTGTTTTCAATTGCATGGGAATTTTAATTATGGTTTAACCAAGAACACAACTGAGGTACAGCCCTTATCAGTACACAATTTAATAAACATAATTAATTCAATCCTTTTTCCTAATATTGTACAGGTAACTAATTAACTGTAAACCATATAATCCTTGCTAGACTAATAAAATGCTTTTATGTAGATAGTAAACATTGTTCACTTACCGTATCTTTCTATTTGGTAGATTGTGTTCTAAATTAATGAACACAGAAACATTCAGCTTCTCCCACAAGAGGCCACCGACCTAGCTGAACAAATATTCATAGGTGCTGCCCAGAAAAGCATTAACAAAGAACAAAAGTCAAGATTTAGAGAGGCACTTTAGGGCACCTTTAGCTTAGGAACTGGAGTGTTGAAAAAAATAGGTTCCTGATGCCAACAAGGTGGTTTAAGGAAAGAAAGTCAGGACCCTTGACTCCCTATACAGTCAATGGTGTCTCCAAAGGGCAGCTCAGACAGTCCTGAGCAGGAAGCCAACCTGGTCCATAGGAAACACATAGAACAGTGGTATGTGAATGTCAACCCATCTCTAGAGCTCTAGCACCTGACCCAGAGCTGTGTTTGAGGGCCTCTACTCTGAATTCTGAGCACAGACCTCTCTTGTGAGTACAGGTATGACAGCAGTGCCCACCTTTTACATAACAGTTGTTAGAAAACTTGTCCAAGAAGTAGAAGAAATGAAGTTTATGACCTCTTCATCCTGAAGACATTCAAACCAACAGCTCCCACTTCTCAGGAGAGTACCATAACCACCAGGTTATAGCACAATCTGGAGAAGGATGGGAGCTTTTGGGGGCTTATGCCACACCACTGGAGAGGAGATAGTTCTGGGTTCTGTGTATTAATAAGAGAAACAACTCTAGGAACAAAGACCACTTTTAAGTGGAATGCCTTATGATCCCTCTTGTTTGCTCTTACCCCAGCCTTGTGGTTCTTTTACTCTTGTCTGTACAGGGGTCCAGCTCCCACTGGAGGTGTGGAACAGCACCCCCAGCCAGTATGCAATGAACACAATACATGGTTTCCCGCTGAGTTGATCATCAGCAACAGTATGGCTATAATGTAAGTGCCATACTTAAAACTATCAGCTGTTGTACGTTGCTGAAGCCCCAATAATTTAAATGTTAAGGTGGAGCTACGTTTATTTGCACTAAGGAGCATTTCTGATAGATATGGTGTAAAAAACAGCTAATATTAGTTGCAGAACCAGAATTTCCTCATGTGAGAAACAGACTGGATGTCATGTGCATAGAACTTTGTAATATTTTTTCCTAAAACCATATGTTTTTTTTTTTAATTTTCTGTACTCAGCCCCAGATAGATGAAGCAAGAGATGCAATATTACAAGAAGCTGCTTCACATGAATTTTTCAACAACCTCCACAAAATGACACATTCCAACTCAAATTCCTAGATTAAGCCTCGGGGGGCGGGGGAACAGGGGGAGTGTCAAATTACTTAGCAGAAGTGCAATTAATAATTTATACTTTATGTGAAATATCCACAAGTTCAGTGAGTAAAACACAATTTAATCAGGCAATTAAAAGATAGCTAGGCAATAAAAGAGAAATAATTCCTTTACCTCAAAGAAAAGTAAAATTGTACTGGAAAGCAAAATTCAAACAATTCAAAACAAAAGCAACTAGGCATGAGGGGAACTACTGGCCCACTTTTATGGGAACCTCTGAGATTGACTAAGACAGGTGTTGGGTCATAACCTAGCCCTCTCAATGGTCCTTTAAGCACTGCTCTGATCAGAGAAAGAAAGGAAAATATGTTCTAATCATTTGTGAAAACCTCAGTGGGATCTTTGAATAGGGACAGCAAAATAAACTAGTTGTTTACTGGAAGGAGAAGTTAACAAATACAATTATGAAAATATATTTTCAGCTACTAACAGTGAAAGAAAAAGTAACTTCCAGACCCCAAAGTAAAGAAAACTTAAACAAAGAAACATATCTTCTCAGGAATAAGAAAAGCTCCTGTCAAGATATTTTCTGTTTGTCTTACAGATGTCCTGTTTACTTTATTTTGTCAGTGTGTAACAGAGAGCCTGAGGGCTCTCTGTTCCTTTAAGAGAAGCAGCAGCAAAGCCAGGGAGCCCTGCAAGGTAGGCAGGGTGCAGCAGCTGCAGGTTGCCAGGGCAACAGGCTAATAGAGCAATTAGCAGACACTTGCAGGCAGTCAGCTGACCGGAGGAAGGCAAGGCTCTGGGAGCTTCTAAGCCCAAAGCTGGGGCTGGCTTTGGGAGTCTCTCACTGTCCAGGAGAGTCATTCAGGGATGCTTGCCTGCAGCCTACAGAAGCAGTGAGGCTCAGGGAGCTCACAAGGTACTCAGGCTAGAGGGCTTGCTATGCTAGGGAGTAAAGGTTTGCCCTCTCAAAGGCGCATGTCATTGTTTTCATTGTTATTGTTATGTCATAGCCCAGGAGCTTGTGTTTATGTTGTGTTTATACTGGAGGTTTGGAATGGGGGTGGAAAGGGCAGTTAAGGAGATTCCATTAGTGCCTGAGAGGCACATAATAGCCTTGAGCCTTGCCAGTGGCAGGCTCAAGCAGTTAATGAGCCCAGAGTGGACAGAAAATACAAGGCAGCAGTGAGACAGGGGGCTGGTGCTAGAGGAGCACAGACACAAAGGAACCTGGGTCTCAGCAAACAGGGGCTGGGGGCTCAGTGACCAGAAAGGACATGCAAGAGGTAGTGCCTCAAAGTCAGGATCCAGGCTAGAAGGCTTAGCTAGAGTAAAGGGGAGGAGTCCAACACAGGGAACAATGTTGCAGTACCACCCATGAGTCATGGGGTGTGGTGTAGGGGAGAATTTGGAACGATGCAATTAGCCTTTAAGGCTTTGGGTGCTCTGCTGGTTAACTATAGAGGCCCAGCAAGGGGCCAAAGATCAGTGAAGACTAGTAGGGTGCTGGGAACCCTAGTGGGGGTTCAGTGGAACTGGGGCTACACAAAGGTCCATGGGCAGCCTCCCTATTTATCATTATTCCATCAAGGTGTGGCAGGTGAGATGGGAAGGCACCCTAGGGGCAGAGTGGGGTACAGTCGCAGAGCCTTCAGGGCTACCCCTAAGACGCTCATCATCAGGGCTACACACTGATACAATCTTGAATTCTTCACATACAAATATCCTTCCCTATATATATTTAAGCATTCATTTGTGGGAAACTGCACTACTCTTTGCAATCCTTTCTAAAAGCAGCATTAGTTGTTTCCCTGTCAGCACTGATGTCAGCAGGAATATGTAGAATGCTGGGTAAAGCTTTTAGAAACTACTGTCACAGAAGGTAGATATGCTAAATCATACCCCTGTGCAGAGGATGTAGTACTGTTTGGACCATTTACATGTTCCAAAACAAGCCTTAAGTATTATTTTGTAGAGGAGGCTGAAGATGGAGTTGTGCGTTATCCTATAACACAAGGCATATTTTTTTCCAATTAAAAAGAAACTAGAACCTTAGGTAGGCTCCTAGGGCTATATTATTCAGTCTAAGATTCAAAGATAAATAAAATTGACTTTCTGGGGGAGGTAGGCTGACTACTAGCTCTAGGGCTGGGGTGACAGCTGATGCCAGGAGAGTACAACCATTACCTGCAGCCTAACCATGGACAGAACTGCTCTCTGAACCTTAACACATGGGTTCCCCATGCCCTGGTCCACCAGGTTGGTCAACCTAGTGGGCAGAGCCAGACATGGAGCTGGGGGCTGTGGGAGTAAGGTTCAGGAGCCACAAGTCAGGATCCAAAATACTAAGCCAAAGTCAAGAGCCAGGAATCAAAAACCTAGTTACCAAACCCAAAGGAGAATCCACAGGGTTAAGTCCAAGAGAAAGCCCAACCAGAATCAGGAAGCAGATCTGCAGGGAGAATCCAGAGGCTAAAATCCAGGAGCAAGCCAAAGTCAGGTTCAGGAACGAGGGAATCCAGAGAGATTACTGGGGCAGGAGCTGCTCAGAGACTGGAAAGCAGTGTGTTGTGCACCAAGGCTCAGGTGCTGGAAGAGTTCCTTAAATACAGCTCCAGAACCAGAGAGAAGGGGCCTAGAGGTCAGCTGGGTTTGGTTAGTCAGTGACCTTAACAAAGGCTGCAGAACAGGATCCTGCCTGAGGCTTACAGAGCTGACTCAGGAGCCTTCCACGCCAGACACTCCACCATGACCCCAAAGTGCCCTCGCTGCTTTTTATGCATTGTCACCTCAAATGCCCCCAGCTCCACTCTGTCCCATTATAACACATATCCCCCCATGCTCAGTCCCATCCGATTGTGCCTCAAGCTCCATCATATCCCACCAGCTCCCTTAAGCCTCACTGAGTCCCACCCTGCCCCCATAAGCCCTGCACAGATTTGTCATCATCATGTTTCAGCCTCCCTGACACCTAGCCATCTCCCTTATGCCCCATTGTGCTTGTTTGGATGTGCCCTGAGAAAGCAACTCTGGGTCTGTGCTTTCCCCCTAAGCACTGTAGCATGTCTCTCTCCCTCAACTCCCTTTCCTGGGTGATTTTAACTTCCCCTGGGCTAGGCATTCATCCTTGTCACCTAGGCAAGTCCTCCTAGGCAGGCCTGCTATGCCCTCCTAACTGTCTGCAGCTGAGCTTCATCCCCTGAGCCATGCACCCTATTATACCCCCTATCCAGCCCTGCACAGCCCCTGGGAGCCCATTCCCCTCAGAAATCTTTGCAAACAACTCCCCCCCACCCCATACACACATACACTCATCACAGTCCTGAATCACAGGACAGGTGAGGGCACGGCTGGAATTGTCCCCTCTCTCCCACTGCCCCTGCCCCCTCCTCCTCCCCCCCCCCCCCCACAGCATGCCATGGCCTCCATTGACATCCACCCTCAACATGCAGAAACAAATAGTTGGGGGCAGGCCTGCAGTACCCCTAACTAGGGAAACAACCCCTCTGGATCCATTCAGTTCTGGCTTTATGCCACCCTAAATGTGCTGCTCATTCAACCTCCATCATCTGTTGCAATGAATAACCCAGGAAAAGGTCACTGAAGTAGCTTATCTCTTCATCTCACCTTTGCAATTCCCACCTGCCCCCACCCCCTGATAGAGGCCTGTCCCATTACATTGGTTAGCATGTCTTCAACCCTGCCCCTCCTTCCCTGTCTCTGATTTGGTGTGGCTTGAAATCCTCTAGAACAAAACCACCCAGCACAGATCCCTAGGTAGGGCCACACCTTTATTAAACATGCTTGGGTGGTGAGCAGAGAAAACTGCCATGGGCAGATATCAGACAAGATAATTGTAGAAGAAAGGATAGTTTGCCTGGTGGAAGATCAAGAGTTGTTAACTTCAATGTGGTGAAACGATTGGCAGGAATAAAGTAGATAATAAATTCAGGGATCCTGGTTTTTTGCAATTTAAAAAAATCCCCAGCTTTCAGATTTAAAAAAGTAACCTCAAATCCACATTTTTCCATGATTAAAATGAAATGCCAGAAATATATGGATATACATATATAGTGGTGTTTCGTTTTAATCATGGAAAATGTGGATTTGAATTACTTTTTGAAATTCAAAAATTGGGGATTTTTTTAAACCAGAGAAAGCCAGGATCCCTGATAATAATGAGCCATTAAGTCAATGGACTCCCTCAGCTTTGCCTGGATAGGAATACTGCTGGGCAGTTTGTTTTAAACTTTGGGTGAAACAGGAATCAAAGGCAGCTGCAACTGTACCACCAATTACCCCACCCATGGATCGGCCCCTGTTACATAAGGTATCAGTTTGGGCAGGCCCTCTGTTCTGAAGGAAACTTAATCTATATCAAACACCATGAAATCCTGAAAACCTGAAGTAGATAAAATCTCAGTGGATTGATGGTGTGTAGGAATAGGTCTAAATCTAGTGTTAACTGAAGAGCTGAAGTTCAACATTTAATTTATCAACCTGCTGAAAATTTAAAGTATAGGCCATATAATTAATATTAACATTCAACAGATGTCAGTGTTCTTTTAATAGATTTTAGGCAAATTCTATTTCTTTTGGGAGTCTCTTTCATCAGATGTCCAAATTTGTTGGCATTTAATTCAGCCACAAAAATGTAATTTGCATCTGACAAAATGAGAAGTATTGGCAGTACTGTGATATTTTGAAGGGTGCCTGCTTAACTATTGCAAAGGTTGAAATTCACCAAATTAAAATAAGTGAATGAATATTCAATGTGTATGACAGAAGATGTTGCAAGTATATTAACCTTTCCTGTCACCCTAATTAATCTTTTCATGGGTATCAGTGTCTTCTACTTCTTTTGGATCAAATACCATTTATTTAAGACTCTCAGTTACCCTTTAGCTTATTCTTAATTTGCTTTGATATAAATTAGAATAACACAAAAATTGTCATATATAAATCATTATACATATACAACTTGACTGAAGCAAGATTGCTATTCTTCATCATGGAAAAAAAAAACATTATTATTATTTATTTAGTAGTACATTGAGACACTGTAAACTGATTTTTTAGAATTAGCTAAATCTCTGTGATTCCTATAATGTATATCATTCTTTACAAAACTATCATGGAGGTATACATGACTTGTGCCTTTAAAAATTAAGATTAAAACAAAGCGCAAAAAATATTTTTTTCTGAACAGCTTGGATGGATCAATTGTTTCTGACAGTTTTTCTATTGAGAAATGGCATAACCTTATTGACCTGAGCTGTAGATTGCAACCCTGCTTTCTAGAATAATGTTTTAACAACATTTGCTATTCACAGCACATGTACCTTAAGTAAAACTCGCAGAAGCATAGGAATAATTTTACAGAATCATAGAATAATAGAAAATTAGGGCAGGAAGGGACCTCAGGAGGTCATCTGATCCAACTGCCTGCTCAAAGCAGGACCATCCCCAACTAGATCTTCCCAGCCAAGGCTTTGCCTAGCTGGTTCTCAAAAGCCTCCAAGGATGGAGATTCCCCAACCTCTCTGGGTAACCTGTTCCAGTGCTTTACTACCCCCCTAGTGACAAAGTTTTTCCTAATATCTAACTTAAAATTCTCTTTTTACAACTTGAGACTGTTGATCCTTGTTCTCTTATATGCCACCACTGAGAACAGTCTAGCTCAGGAAAGGGAAAAATATGGCTTGCAGCCAGATTTCATTTCCCAACAGCTCCAGTGACTGCTACTACCAGCCCCAGCCCCACTGCAAGGCCCCCCTGGCCCATCTATCCTGCACCCACTATCAGGGGCAGGACCCGCATGGGCAGAGATGGGGCCACAGACCAGTGGAGAGTGATGTCTGGGAGCAAGATGTGTGGGCAGGGCTGGAGTGGTCCCAGGATCTTGGGGCAGCAGTGACAACATGGGATCAGGACCCAGGCAGAGCTGTGATCGACCTCCCACATGCCCCTGCAATGGGGGCATTTCTGTGGGTAGGAACTGGCAGGGAGCAGATTACAGCTCTGCCTTAGCCCCAGCTCTATGCTGTCACTTCCCCAAGGGCCCGGCTCTGGCCTCAGATGCAGCTCTCTGCTCAGCCATGCACCCTATGCATATGGCTTCCCACTGGTCTCCATGGAGACCATGGGATCACGGGGCCAGTGCCATGCCTAAGCCCTGGTTCAGTGGGCAGGGATGTGTGGGGAGCACATCATGGCTCTGCCCAGCCCTGGCATCATGGTGTGGGGTCGTAAGATCTTGGGGTCTTCTTGGCCCTGCACATCTGTCTCACTCCTGTACGCTGCTCCCTACCAGTCGGTGGCCTCATCCCAGCCACCTAGTCATGTGCCCTGCCAGCATGGGTCTGACTGCTGGCAGTGGCAGCCAGGAGCCAGGAAATGGATTCTAACCGTGGGCTGGATCCAGCACACTACCTGTATTTTGCCCACCAAAAGCTCCATCTTTTTGGAACCAGTCTTTAGGTAGTGGAAGGCTGCTATTACATCTCCTCTGAGGCCATGTCCACATGAGCATGGATGTTAGGTTCCCTGGGCACAACTAGCAGTGGGACACCTTGTGCCACTGCTAGTTGTCCCCATGGAATGCCTATGCCATGTGCCCTCCGTGTGCAGCAGGTTACCCTGGTTGGGGCAGAAGAGGCTGGGGCCTGCACCCTTACCCAGGATCCAGGGGGCCTCCTGGTGCTGCAGCAGCAGCAATTGTGCTGCTCAGAGCTTGGCAGCCAGCCAGAATGTGGCTCCAGATGGCCAGGCACCAGCTTTGAGTAGTATGTGCTGCCCCCGTGTGTGCTGCTTTGTTTATTTTTTTGGTGCGGGTCTTTCTGACCCCTGAATATCCAGGGGGGGGGTCAAAAACAAACAGCCCCTGCCCCAAACCCACAGTGCTCCCTTGCAACATGGATAACAGCTGAACGTGTGGTATGTGGTGCCAGAGACGTGACTGTGGCACCACATACTGCATGGCCATGCTCGTCTGGACACTGCCTCCAACATTTTTTTGCCCTCTGCTAGACTCTCTCCAATTTGTTCACAGACTTTCTATAGTGAGGGGCCCAAAACTGAACACAGTATTCCAGATGTGGCCTCACCAGTGCTGAACAGAGGGGAAGAATCACTTCCTTTGATCTGTTGGCAACACTCTTACTAGTGCAGCCCAGTATGCTGTTAGCCTTTGTTGCAACAAGGGCACGCTGTTGTCTCATATTCAGCTTATTGTCCACCGTAACCCCCACATCCTTTTCTACAAAGCTGCTCCTTAGCCAGTCAGCCCCCAGCCTGTTCCAGTACTTGGGATTGTTCTGTTCTACGTGCGGGACTTTGCAACTTGTCCTTTTTGAACCTCATGATAATTCCTTTTGTCTAATCTTCCAGATTGTCTAGGTCTCTCTGAATCCTAGCTCTGCCCTCCAGCATATCAACTCCTCCTCCCAACTTGGTGCCATCTGCAAACTTGCTGAGGGTGTACTACATCCCATCTTCCAGGTCATTGATGAAGATATTGAACAAATATTCTTTCATTTCTTTAATTTACAGAGGGTCCTGGTACCTGTCTCAGCAATGTTGGGGATAACAGGATCTAGAGAAGCCCTTCCTCCTGATGCAGGGAGAAACTGTCTACTTTTCTCAAGTCTAGCATGGAGAGTATCTACTGTAACAGAATCTCATGAGAATGGTCCCTGAAGGGTATCTAATAGTGATGCTATCCACAGCCCAGTGGTCCAATGTAATGTGGGCCCATGTAGATTAGGAATGAGGCAGGCATTTGTCAAAGGAAAAAGAGGAAAGTTGGCATTTCAACCACACCACAGAAGACCTCTTCAGCTGCTAGAAACATGGCAGTGTAGCTGAATGTTTGCTCTGATAGAAACATACAAAGTGCTGTGTTAGTTCTTTTGATAAACAACTCCAAGACCTAATAAAAAAGAGCCTCAAGAGTACTTTTGACCTCCCTAGGTAAACACAAACTTTGTAATGAGGAGGTCATTACAAAGGAGGAGGACCTCCCTAGGTAAATACAATCTCATGGCAATTGACATTGCTGGGTAGTATCAATGTTTAGAACTGTTTGCAGGGATGTCTTTGCTACCACTTACCCTCTACAATAAGGGCCAACAAGGCTTCTGTGGGTTAGGCAGTCCACAACATTAGCAAAATGTTTGTATGTTCAGGAATTATACCATGCAAGGAAAGTCTAATCATTTACATTTTGTAATTGAAAAGGGGTGGGGAATAATACAACTTTCTCCCAAAAAGGTCTAAATTCTTTGGGGAAAATCAGATATTTTTCTCTCTCATTGGAAGATATAGGATAGATGTAAAAATATTAAATTCCTTCCCCCAAAACCCCAGTATTTCTTTTCCACATGTTCAGTTGTTGGGAGAAAAAGACAGTGTCTGTTAGGCTTCTGGTGGGGTCCATGATGGACTCATTAATGGGCAGAGGAAGATTTGTTAGGTCAAACTGCTGCAAGATGTCAACTGGTGTGTATGAATGTTTGCTGATGGCCTGCTTGAATACTTGAAAGACTTGGTGAGGTGTCTAGGGCACTCCCCTGAGATGTGGGGAAATGTGGGTTTAAACCCCTTGCAGTCAGAAAGGAATAAGAACGTCCATTTTAAATCACTAGACTATTCTACAAGATTGGCATTCTCACCTACCTCATCACCAATACAATGGTCACAACTGCAATTGAGATGCTAGCATGTGTTAGGTATGCTATGATAATACCTACCAGATTTGGATCATCAGGGCCTTAGGTAAAGAAATGCCTGGTTTCTGGATCCTGAATGGACCAGGTCACCTTGAGCAAATCAAACATGACTACATGACTCTGGATACAGGGAGAAAGGGAGAAAGCCCAGGTACTGTTCTAACTGATCCTTCCACACAAGAGAAAGGGCCAGGTAGGAGCAGCAGACCATCCTGGAGATCAACAAATGCTGCATAGGTCATATTGCTAGGAGGTCTCTGTTTTCTTTGATCATGTGCTGCTGGTCCAGGAAGGTGGATTGCTGGGAGGGGATGGAGTCCAACTAATAAAGACAGGGAAGAGTGTTTTCACGTACACTCCTGCTAACCTAATGAGGGTGTTAAAGTAGGTTCAGTGGAGGATGGAGACAAAAGTCCAGAAGTAAGGAAGAAACCAGGGAATTTGGATGAAAACTTAGTAAAGGGAAGCAACAACAGAAGCATTAGCCAAATTCTCAGGGAGAAGATAGGATTTTCAGTTAGACACCTGAAATATTTATATAGTAATGCAAGAAGCATGGGGACCAAACAGAAAGAACTGAAGGCTCTAGTACAATCAAGGAATTATGATGTCATTGGGATTATGGAGACATTCACTTGACTGGAGTATGGAGGGGTATAACTTGTTCAGGAAGAACAGGTGAGGGAAAAAGGAGACAGTGTTGCCCTGTATATAAAGGAGAAGTATGTATTTTCTGACATGCAGTATGAAGTGGAAGGTAGGCCTGTTGATGCCTCTGGGTAATGGATAGAAAAGACAGCAGCTCTTCTGTCATAGTGACTGTCTGCTACAAGCCACCAAATCAAGAGCAGGAGGTAGACAGGCCTCCTTTAAACATTGATGAAAGCTTCCAAATTATAGGACTTGATTCTCTGGGGAATTTTATTATTAAGCTATCTACTGGGAAACACTGCAGTACACAAGCAGCCTAACAAATTCCTGGCGTGTGTTGAGGATAAGTTTTAGATACAGATGGTAGAGGCGCCACTTGGGGGAAGGGGATTTTAAAAAAAAATGTTCTTAATCAATTTCTTCCTGTTTGTGAGCAGCATGAAGAACATAAGAGCTGCCTTTTACTGGGTCAGACCATAGGTTCATCTTGCTCAGTATCCTGTCACACAATACCACAAATTGGATGCTGAAAAGGAGAGTGAACTGGGTATGACAAGGGTTTTTTTCCCCTTGTTCTCTCACTTGTAGCCTCCAGCATTTAAGATATAGGAAGTTTTGATTTGGTGACTATATCCCTAACTCTTGTGCTCAATAGCTGGCTACTAATGCCCCCTTCCTCCAAGAATTTGTTTAATCCCTTTTTGAATCTGGTTAAACTGTCAGCTTCCACTACATCTGGTGGCAATGAGTTCCACAGTTTGAAAACCAGGTAAAAAGCAACTTGGGTGGCTGTGACCACAAAATGGTAGACCTTAAGAGCACAGGGGAAGAAGGAGAGAGAGCAGCAGGAAAAAAAAGACACTCAACTTCAGAAAAGCAGAATTCAAAATAACCCGGGGAACCCTGTGAAGCAAGGTTGAGGGGAAAAGGAGCCTAGGAGAGCTGTCTGTATTTTAAATGGTCCATTTTAAGGGTGCAGGACCAAATTATCAAGATGCAACAGAGGAATGAAAAGTGCAACAGCAGACCACCCTGGCTAGACAGCAATCTCTTCAATGAACTGAAACTCAAAAAGGAGCCCTACAAAAAATGGAAATGTGGTCATTATATTAGGGAACAATATAAGAGTATTGTTCAGGTGTGCAGGAAGAAAGTTAGGCATGATTTGAGATCAACTGGCAAGGAACATAAGGCAATAAAAAGGGATTCTACAAGTATGTCAAAAATAAGAGGAAGACCAGAGAAACTATAAGTCCTGGAGGAAATGTGGAAGGCAACCTAGTTACGGATGATGCAGAAAGGGCTGAAGTATTGAATGCCTTTTTACTTCAGTTTTCACACACAGAAACTGCTACCAGATGATGAGTTCAGTTGGCAACAAAGACAGGGAAGGAGAAAAATAGCCTAGAGTAGTGGCAGAACACACACATTAAGCATTACTTAGACAAGCTAAATCAGCAGGGCTGGAAGGAGTGCACTTTAGGGTACTGAAAAAATTAGCTGAGGTAATTTCGAAGCCACTAGCTATCCTCTTTGAGAACTCATGGAGGTCAGGTGAAGTCCAAATGATTGGAAAAGGGTAAATACAGTGCCCATCATTAAGAAAAAAAATGACGATCTGGGGAATTACAGACCAGTCAGTTTGACCTTGATACCTGGAACGGTCATGGAACAAGTCCTCAAGGAATCCATTAGGAAGCACCTAGAGAAAAACAAAGTGATCAGGAGCAGCCAACATGGATTCACCAAAAGTTAGTCATGCCTGGTCAAACTGATTTCCTTCTATCATAAGAACTGTCTCTGTGGATGCTGGGAAGTGGATGTGAAATACCTTGATTTTCCAAGGCTTTTGACAGTGCCAGTCTCAAATACAGACTAGACAAAATACTGTAGAGTGGATCCAACATAGCTGGTTGGATTACTGTACTCAGCAAATAGTCCTCAATGGTTCAATGTTTAGTTGGGAGGAGGTATCATACAGGGTTCCTCAGGGGACTGTCCTAGGTCTGGTACTTCATTAATGATTTGGATTATGGGACTGAGTGCACACTTAGCAAATATGCAGATGACACGAAGTTGGGCAGAGTTGCAGACACCCTGGAGAGTAGGACTAGGATCCAGAATGATTTGGATATGCTAGAAAAATGTTCCTCAGTCAACCAGATGAAATTCAACAAGGATAAGTGCACAGCCTTACACTTGAAATCCAGTAATTCCATCCACAAATACAGACTGGGAAATGACTGTCTAGGCTGCAATACTGCAGAGAAGGACCTGCAGTGGACCATAAGTTGAATATAAACTAACTGTGTGCTCTTGTTGCAAAAAAAGCCAAAAGCAACCTGGATTGTATCAAGAGGAATGTGACTTGCAAATCAAGGGAAATAATTTTATGCTTTATTTGACACTGATGAGGCCTCGCCTGGAGTACTGTGTCTAGTTTTGAGCCCCATACATCAAGAAAGATGTGAACAGATTGGAAGAAGTCTAGCACAGAGCAACAAAAGTGATTTGGGGCCTGTGACAGAATCATTCCTGATATTCCATTCCACTTTATACTTTTTTCTCGTTGTTTGTTTTGGCATCTCAGGTCTTTAAAAAATTTAATAATTTTCTGTTATTTTACTTGAAAGTGGTTAACTGTAAACATTATAATACTTTGCACTCTTTGAATCAATGAATTAACAGCATTTAATTTGCTTTTCCAAATATATGTACTGGTCATGACTTAATGCTTCCATAATATAATAATAAGGTACATCTTGGATATCTTTTGACTGTCTGTTTGAAGGGTTATAAAGAGAAAAAGTATATGACCTACTTTTTATAGATATATACTTTCATGTCAGATAGCAACGCAATATGGAATATTTACAAAAGGGGTCAGCAACCAGCAGCCTGTGGACTTGATCTGGTCTGAGGAGTCCAATCTAGCCCGTGGAGGTCCAATCCAGCACAGGGGATCAGACTCACAGTGTCATGCCAGGCCATGGGCAGCCAGGTCCAGTGGTCACCTTGGGGTCAGGAGAAGCCAGGAAGTCAGAATCCAAGAGCTCTATCTGGGAAACCAAGTCAAGGTCCAGATGGGCAGGCAAAATGTGAGGTCTGAGAGCTTTCCAGGTCAGGTATCCAAGAGGTCAGGCCAGGGCTGAGTTAGGTATCTAGACAGTTAGGTAGAGAGTAAAGTGAGGAGGCTAGTTGAGTCAGGTATCCAAGGGATCCATCACACAGTAGCAGCAAAAGTCAAGTGTGCAGCAGTCTGGATACAGGGTTGAACCTTTTTGCCCAGACACTTCCCCTTCCAAGTCAGGGGCTTACATGGAAAGGGGCAATAGGTCACAGCTGACCATGGCTGGCCACTTGGGTGACAGGAAGTGGGTGGGCACCTAGGCCCAGATGAAGGGTTCTGACCAGCTGTGTCTGTACCAGTGTTCTGCTGGGGAGGTGGCAGACCAGGGCCACTTGCCCTACAAGACAGGCCAAGGCCCCAGGTTCAAAGACCATGGTCTGACATGGACGTGTGCTGTGCTGCCCCTCTGATCTGCAGTGCTTCCTCAACTGACTCCAGCTGTAGAAGGGCTAAGAATATGGCAGCTGGCCACTCTAAAGGAGACAGACAGAAACTTCTGGCCTACAGCAATGGGTGGGTCATCAGCTCTGGCTTGTGCTGGCAAAAAGCTGCTAACTCCTAGAATTAATGATTTCATGTTAGACATTCAAGTACTCTACCTTTTCTAAAATTACAATTACTAGCATGCAAAATATGTTCTTTCCATACATAACACTAACTATTGATTTACAACGGGAAAGAACATTAAAAAAGCATTCTTAATGATTGAAAGAATGATTCTTCACATCCTCAGAGTGTTGAGAACATCTTAGCGGCCTTTCATCAGACATTTGTAACTGACATTTTATAAGCAATGAAATCAAAGAAACATATGACTTAAGTGAGTTTTCACAAGGCAGCATTATTTCATTATTGTTTGCTAAAATTTGAAAAAGAGAGATTAATCTTGCTCTTCACTTATGCATTTGTGGACTCTATTGGCTCTTTCAGAATTTAAACTTTTATTTATTTGGGAGGAGAGGGAAACCCCCTGACCTTTCTATATTTCCCAGTAAATATAACGTCTTGAAAATGGTCAATGTTCTTAGTTATTAGATAATTAGTCAAAAAGGTATGATTTGCCATATCTAGTAAAACTGCTTACTCTTTTGCTGCCATGAAATACTGTAACTTACAACAGTATAAATTACTTCACTACAATCCCCGTTTTGTTTTAAATTTATGCACTTAAGGCACAGTAAGTGATCTCACTTTGGTCTGAAAATGTATTGCGTGGAGAATGGCAGACAAGTTTCTTAGGGTAAATCTGGTATCTTTTATTAGACCAACTAAAATAGTTGGAATTAGTTGATCTAATAAAAGCTATCGGATGTACCCAAAGACCCTTGTCTTCCTATGTCCTTAGACCAACACAGCTATAACGTATACCCTTGTGCATAGAATATAGGTTACCAACTAAAAACAGGATGATTTGTTATAAAGGTTATCCAAATATATTGTGGTAAATATATTTACAAATCACCATGCACATTTTAAAATTTAGAAAATAAAAATTTTAAATATAGAAAATAAAATTTTTGAACCAGAAGATTAAAATGAACACTAAAAGTACATTTCTTTTGCTTTTTAACATAAGAGACTTGTCACTGGGAGACACAGAAAGCATGACCCAGAGTTATCAAACTCTCAATATTAGACATAATATTAATTTTAATACTTATCCCGACCTTACAGGGTAGAACTCTAATGATTCTAAACTAAATCACAAACAGGAAGCTTATAAGAAGTGGAAACTTGAACAAACACCTAGGGAGGAGTATAAGAATATTGCTTGGGCATGTAGGGATGAAGTTAAGAAGGCCAAAGTGGAATTGGAGTTACAGCTAGCAAAAGACGTGAAGGGTAACAAGAAGGGTTTCTACAAGTATGTTGGTAGCAAGAGGGCAATCAGGGAAAGTGTGGGTCCCTTACCAAGTGGAGGATGTCACTTAGTGACAGAGGATGCAGAAAAGGCTGAGGTGTTCAATGCTTTTTTCACTTCAGTCTTCACAGGCAAGGGCAGCTTCAAAACTACTGCACCTGGCAGCACAACTTGGGGAGGAGGTGAGCAGCCAACAGTGCTGAAAGAACAGATTAGAGACTATTTAGAAAAGCTGGACATATACAAGACCATGGGGCCAGATGGGATGCAGCTGAGGGAGTTGGTTGATGTGATTGCAGAGCTGCTGGCCATCATCTTTGAAAACTCATGGCTATCAGGAGAGGTCCTGGATGATTGGAAAAGGGCAAGCAGAGTACCCATATTTAAGAAAGGGGAAAAAGGAGGATCTAGGGAACTACAGACCAGGCAGCGTCACCTCAGTCCCTGGAAAAACCATGGAGCAGATCCTCAAGGAACCCATTTCTAAGCACTCGGAGGAAAAGAAGGTGATTAGGAACAGTCAGCATGGATTCACCAAGGGCCAGTCAGGCCTGACTAACCTGATTGCCTTCTATGATGAGATGGCAAGATCTGTGGGTGCAGGGAGACCAGTGGATGTGGTCCAGTGGACCTTGATTTTAGCAAGACTTTTGATATGGTCTCCCACAACATTCTCCCACACAAGCTAAGGAAGTATGGGCTGGATGAATGGACTATAAAGTGGATAAAAAAATGGCTGCAGCATTGGGATTAGAGAGTAGTAATCAATGGCTCGATGTCTAGTTGGCAGCTGGTATCAAGTGGAGTGCCCCAGGGGTCAGTCCTGGGGTCAGTTTTGTTCAATATCTTAATTGATGACCTGGAAGATGGCATAGAGTGCACCCTCAGAAAGTCTGAAGATGACACCAAACTGGGGAGAGTAGTAGATATGCTGGATGATAGGGCTAGGATTCACAATGACTTAGACAAATTGGAGGATTGGGCCAAAAGGAATGTCATGAGGTCCAAGAAGGACAAGTGCAAAGTCCTGCACTTACGATGGAACAATCCACCGGTACAGGCTGGGAGTGGACTGGCTGGGCAGCAGCTCTGCGAAAGAGGACCTGGGAGTTATAGTGGACAATAAGCTGAATATGAGTCAACAGTGTGCCCTTGTTACAAAGAAGGTTAATGGCATACTGGGCTGCATTGGCAGGAGTGTTGCCAGCAGTCAAGGGAAGTGATTATTTCCCTCTATTTGGCACTGGTGGGGCCACATCTGGAGTACTGTATTCAGTTTTGGGTTGCCCCACTACAGAAAGGATGTGGACAAATTGGAAGTCCAGTGGAGGCCAATGAAAATGGTGAGGGGGCTGGGGGACATCACTCATGAGGAGAGGCTGAGGGACCAAGGCTTATTTAATCTAGAGAAGAGAAGACTGAGAGGGGATTTAATTGCAGCCCTCAACTACCTGAAAGGGGGGGGGGGGGGTTGAAAGATGAAGGAACCAGACTGTTCTCTGGTGGCAGATGACAGAGCAAAGAGCAACAGTCTCAAGTTGCAGCAAGGGAAGTCTAGGTTAGATATTAGGAAGAATTTTCTCATGCGGAGGGTAGTAAAGCACTGGAACAGGTTATCCAGAGAGGTTGTGGAATCTCCATCCTCGGAGGTTTTTAAGGCCCGGCTAGACAAAGCCTTGGCTGGGATGATCTAGTTGGGGACCTTGTTTGAGCAGGGGGTTTCATAGTTTCTAGGGTTGGAAGGGACCTGAAAAGATCAAGTCTGACCCTCTGCTCT
The DNA here is from genome assembly GCF_030867095.1 of Alligator mississippiensis. Lineage (NCBI taxonomy): Eukaryota > Metazoa > Chordata > Crocodylia > Alligatoridae > Alligator > Alligator mississippiensis. The sequence continues at coordinate 438,632,355 of NC_081824.1, forward strand.
GGGCACAAACGAGTGCTGGGATCATAATACCCTAGTCAGATATCTATCCAACCTCCTCTTGAAGGGCCCCAAGGTAGGGGAGAGCACCACCTCCCTTAAGAGCCCATTCCAGAGCCTGCCAGCCCTAACCATAAAGTAATGCCTTCTGATATCAAGCTTGAACCTATTCTCAATCAATTTGTGGCCGTTATTTCTTGTTATCCCAGGTGATGCCTGGGGGAACAGAACCTCACCTATTTTTCTTTGGTCCCCCCTGGTGAGTTTATAGATGGCCACCAGATCTCCTCTCAGTCTTCTCTTGTGGAGGTTGAATAGATTCAGGCCCTTTTAGTCTATCTTCATAGGGCCTGGCCTTCTGCTCCCTGACCATGGGATTGGCCCTCCTCTGAACCTCTTACTGACTGCCACCTCGCATTGGCGGCCCATGTCCATGCTGGAGTCAACAATGACTCCAAGATCCCTTTCAGCCACTGTGTTGTTGAGAAGGGTGTTCCCCAGCCTACAGGTATGTTGTGCAGGTTTCTTCTCCCTAGATGCAGTACCTTGCACTTGTCTGCATTGAATTCCATCTTGTTCTCATCCGCCTACATCTGTACCCTGTCTAGATCTCGCTGGATTCTGTCCTTCCCCTCCAGTGTGCACACTTCTCCCCACATCTTTGTGTCATCAGCAAATTTGGACAGCGTGCTTTCCAGGCCCACCTCCAAGTTGCTGATAAAGATGTTGAATAGCACAGGCCTGAAGACTGAGTCCTGGGGAACTCCACTGCCCACATCTCTCCAGGTTGAAAATGACCCATCCACCACCACTCTCTGGGTGCAACCATCGAGCCAATTTGCCACCCATCTGACTATGTAGGCATCAATGCCAGAGTCGCCTATTTTTTTTATGAGCATGGGGTGAGAAAGAGCGTCAAAGGCCTTCTTGAAGTCCAGGTAGATGACATCCACCTCAATGCCCACATCCAAGGACTTTGTGACCTGGTCATAAAAGGAAACAAAGTTAGTCAGGCAGGATCTTCCCACAATGAACCTGTGTTGGTTGCCCCTGAGCATTACCTCCCATGCTGGGCACCCGCAGATGTGTTCCTTGATAATTTTCTCAAAGGTCTTCCCAAGGACCAAGGTGAGACTAACTGGCCTATAGTTACCCGGGTCCTCCTTTCTCTCCTTCTTGTAAATGAGGACCACATTGGCCCTTTTCCAGTCCTCTGGGACCTGGCCAAAGCACCACGAGTGCTCATACAGCCGTGGGGGGGCCCTGCTATGACTGCCGCCAATTCCCTTAGTATTCTTGGATGAAGAGCATCCAGACCTGCTGATTTAAACATGTCCAGCCCCTCCAAAAGTTCTCTAACTAGATCATCTCTGACCCTAGTCATGGCGTTGTGTCCCCTGAGCCTGTCCATAATCCTAGTGGGGGAACTGTCTCAGTCCCTGCTTGGAAATATGGAAGCAAAGAACTTGTTGAAGAGATCGGCTTTTTCCTTTGCTGCAATCACCAGATTGCCAAGCCTGTCCTGTAGGGGCCCCATGTTACCTGGTGCCTTCTTTTTACTCCTTATGTATTTGAAAAAGGATGTTTTGTTATCCTTAATTCTGGTCACCAGCCCTAGTTCCATCTCTGCCTTGGCCTTCCTAACTGCTTCCCTGCAATCACAAGCAACGGAGGTGTAATCCTCCTTGGTGATAGCCCCTTGCTTCCACTGCTTCTTTGCCACCTTTTTTGCCCTCAGGCCCTCCTGGATGCCTTTACTGAGCCAAGGGGGCTTTTTAGCACTCTTGCCCCCTTTGGTTTGCATTGGGACTGACTTCCTCTGAGCTTGGAGGATCATCTCCTTAAGGAACAACCACCCATCCTGGACTCCCATCTCATTGAGGCTCTGAGTCCCCAATGTCTCTTACTAATCTTATCTTGTTGAAGTCAGCCCTCCTGAAGTCAAGGACTTTTGCCTTACTGCTTGCTTTCATCACCCTGTGCCAGATAGTAAATTCCAGCAGATGATGGTCACTAACGCCTATGTAGTCAAGCACCTGCAGATCCTTCACCAGGTCATCACCTGTGGCAAAGACCAAGTCCAGCAAGGCATTTCCTCTGGTAGGATTGTGTACCTCCTGGGTTAGGTGGAGGTCCTGTACGCAGGCTAAAAGCCTATGTGAACGTTCAGACCTGGCTGACTGATCTTCCCAGCAGATATCTGGGTAGTTTAAGTCATCTATGACAACCACATCCCTTGTCCTTACAGCCTCCATGAGTTGGCCTGAAAATTCCAGGTCCAGCTCATCCCCCTGCTGAGGCGGTCTCTAGTAGATGCCCACTATCAAGTCCCTTTCCCCATGACCCCCTTGCATTCTTACCCAGAGCACTTCAGTTTGCCCCTCTTCTGAACTCATCCTGATCATCAAGGTGTACTGCTCTTTAACATAGAGTGCTACACCCCGCTTTCTTTTTCCCTACTCTATCCCATCTATACAACCTATAGCCCTCGATGTCTACTGCCCAGTCGTGGGTAGAATCCCACCAGGTTTCTGTAAGCCCAACCAGGTCTGGGTTTTTGCTAGCTAGCAGGAGGGCAAGTTCTTCCTGCATATTTCCCATACTTCTAGCATTTGTGTAGAGGCATGTGAGACCTCCTATGGGTGTCCGCGCTGCCCTCTTGTTCCCAAGCTTGCCTGGGCCCTTGTCACTTACCTGGGTTGTTCCTGCTCGCGTCACCTGGCTTGTTGTCGAAGTGTCCTCCTGCACCTCTGCATCCCCATCCCCCAATGAACCTAGTCTAAAGCTCACCATATGAGATCAGCCAACCTAGAAGAAAACACAATGATCCCCCTCCACTCCAACAAGAATTTCTCCCCTATCACTTCACTCACCCCTACTTCACCCAACCACAACTTGAACTCAGATCTCCCACATAGCAAGCAGAAACTCTACCACACAGACACCACTGCTTATTAAGCTAGATGACTAGTTGAACTAGATGACCTCATGAAGTCCCTTCAAACCCTAATTTTCTATGATTCAAAGAGAATAATACATTTTTTCATTATTCAATTATTCAATATAAAGTATGTTACCTTCAGTATTAATAGTCTGGTGCAGAATAGACAAAAAAGAATGTCAGCTGGAAATGACACAGATTACTACCAGAACTGACTTTATGAATATCTACTCTAAAATGTGAACTAATAATTGTAATCAATAATTCAAAGTATAGAAAAATATTATTAATGATTTGTGGCAGAGGTGATATCTTTTATTAGACCAAGTAGATATTTGCAAAAAAAAAAAAAAAAAAATTATTTGCAAGCTTTTGGGGGCGCACACCCTTCCTCAGGCATAGCAGAATGCAAAGAGTGTAAATTTTCTGCCAGGTGGAAATGAAAGCTTGCAATTAATTTTTTTTTTTTTTTGCAAATATCTACTTGGTCTAATAAAAGGTATCACCTATGCCACGAGTTCTGATTTCTTGTGCCTGTAGCCCAATACAGCTACAAACTGTAGCCCTGAAAAATATCATTGTAAATTTAGACAATTAAGCAGCATTTTTATAGTTCATTCATAGTTTGTAGGTTCTTTAGGTGTTCATATATCTATTCATAAAAAATACTGCTTTATTAAATAATTTTTAAATACAGAATAAAAGAGTAGTTATTAAACAGTAAGGATGAAGATGGTGATAGTGATGTTAACAGTATAAAGGCATTAGACGTATTTCATCCCAGGAATAATATTTATAATTAAATGCACTTTGAAATAACCTTTTTGATGTTCACAAAATTTCAATATTTTATGGTGAATTATTCTGAATGTTTAAAATTGGTCCGCAGTATTTTACCAATAATGTATACAAGTGTGGTTGTAACTTTACAGCCTTGAATTTACAGGATCATTTAATTTAACCCCGTGAACTTAAGCTTCATAAGACAATTTACTGCTTCAGTGCTTTGTCTTTTAGGTCCTTGGCAGATGTTACATTTTATTGCATGATTAATGCAAGTTTTGCATGTTAAATGGTAACATGCCAGATGCTGAAGCAATTTATCTCATAATAAAAATGGCAAATCCATTCCAAAATGGTGACCCTGCCTCAGAGTTACTTGTTGAAAGTGGAACTTTTCTGGTGCATAGAGCACATTAATTTTAACACCTTGGAAGTTATAAATAGCTCAGTTGGGCTTGGCTAGGTCCTATAGAATCCAAGAGTGCACTGCTTGCTAGGCCCTTCCCTATGCCTGGGCTGCAAGGAGACTATGACTCATGCTAAACTCTGTTGCCCCAGGCTGCAGCAGATCACACGTGTGAATGCACCCAATTGCTGGCCAGACAGAAGGGAACATAACAGCTCACATGTGCATAAGTACTGCTGCAAACTTGCTCAATAGCAGCTTTCAGAAGCTTCGTGTGATGAGCCACCTGCAGCCAGAACAAGAATGTCTGCAACCACACCTTTCTGTTTAGCCTCCAGGCAGGCAACTGAGAAGTGCATAACCTTATTGCAATATGTGGTGAAAAAGAAAAGCAGTGCTGCCTGAGGATGGCTTCCTCGAACAGTGTCATCTTTGAGAAGTATGGGGCATGGGCGACTGGTGCTGCCTTAGTCAGGAGGGCACATGCCCTCCCCACAGCCAATGTCACTGGTGGCGGGTGGGGTCCCCCTGTGGCTGATCTCGTTGATCAGGGTGGGGGGTCCTATGGCTGATTGTGAGACGGCCTATCTCTGTAGCCGCTCCCTGGCCGGCGCTTGCAGGGTGGGGGAACTGGTGCTCCCACCTGCCCCCCCTGCTCATCACTTAAGTAGTGACTGTGGCTGGTCAGGGGGTGCACCAGCACTTTCAGGGGGTGCAAATGCACCCTCGTGTACCCCCTGTATCGCCACTGGTATGGGGTTATAGTTTACATTGGCGCCAGGTCTAGTTGAAGACAAACATCTTCAGGGCTCAGTAAAAGCAGTCACATGATGCCAAACATGCTTCTGGTGTTTGGAGGATGATGACATCCTACTATGTGGAGCCTTCCCACATCTTCTCAGGGCACCTTCTTGGTTGAGCCCTAGTGGACTTATGACGCTGCTGTGTCTGTTGAGGGTGACAAGAAATCTAGTCCCTCTGAGGGGGTAGAGGAGGACAAAGGCCACTCTTCCCAGGCACCAACTTCCCCTGAGAGGGCATTGGAGGAGCCTGAACACCTGGGAATGTCTGAGGACAACCTGTTTGGGATCAAGGAGCCAAAGAAGCAGCAGTCTGAAACAGAGGAAATCTCTGACAAGACTCTCATTGAGCCCTCCCAGGTCCCTTGGATGACACCCACCATGATGTCCTCCACCTTCTGGTAACCCTGGCATCACTTTATTGCTGCACTGTGCCCTGTGCATTGCACGTCACTGGTGACCAGGGAGTCTGTGACTAGGGAGCCAGCAAACAGGACTGCAAACAGGGGAAGCAGTTTGCAGGCCAGTTTGTGGGTAGTAGCATAGTCTATTAACTCACAATTGCTCTCAGCCATGGCAGTGACTTGCCATATTTGCAGGCATCCCGGCACCGCTGAGACCTTCACCCAGAAAGAGCCTGGGGCCCCGGACTGAGGGGGCTTCCTGGCATGGTTGCCGGCAACTGAGGCACTTGTGGGGTGTCCTTCCTGGTGGAGTCTCTGGAGGGCCGGGTGCGGGAGCTCAAGGAGGAGATGCATCAGCTGCACACCATCAGGGCCCATGAAGACTTTACTGATGGCTACTGCCAGGCCCGTCTCCAGATGAAGAAGAGAAAGAGATAGAGATGGTGGCCAGCATGATGACTAACCAAGAAGACCCACCTGCAGTGACCTGGAAGACAGTTACCTCACACTCCAGGAAATAGAGAGCAGCTCCTCCCCTGTCCCTGCGCAACAGGTATGCTCCCCTCCCCACACATGAGGACACTTCAATGGTGATACCAGAAGAGGAGGAAGGTAAGCAGCTTGCTGTCACCTCCAAGAGGAGGCACAAGGTGGCGGTGGTTGGAGACTCCATCCTGTGGGGCACTGAGGGACCTATCTGCCATCCAGACCCCCTAGCCCATGAGGTCTGCTGCCTCCCAGGGGCTCGCGTCCAAGATGTAGCAGAGAAGCTCCCCAGGTTTGTCTGGCCCTTTGACTACTGCCCCATGCTCCTCATCCATGTGGGAACTAATGACATGGCCAGGAGTAATCCAGACTGGGTCATGGGTGACTACAGGGCTCTAGGGGCTGGGCTCAAGGCATTGGGGCCCCAGGTAGTCTTTTCTTCTGTGCTCCCTGTTTCAGGCCTCAGTCCCAGAAGGGAAGGATGCATTGAGGAAGTGAACTGGTGACTCTGATGCTGGTGCCACTGAGAAGGCTTCAGATTCCTTGACCCGGCTTCACAGTACGCACTTCAGGGAGAGAGGACTCCTGGGAAGGGATGGCATCCACCACATGAGGAAAGGTAAGTCCTTGTTCGTGGCCAGGATGGCCGATCTTCTGGACAGGGCTTTAAATTAAGATTGCTGGGGGACGGGGATAGACAAATTCAAACATGTCCAGGGACCAACAAACAAGCATATAGGGACACTTGGGGAGCCCCCCCCCACTGGGGGGGGGAGCTCTGCCATGAGCCCCCAGGGGCCTCGACAGCTGCTGCAGCAGCTGGTGAGTACGGGGCTTTCTGTTTTGTTTTTTAAGTGCCAGAACGCTGTGGCCAGCAGAGCAGCCATTGATGGGGCTGAGAGAGTGGGTGGGGGTTGGAGGATACTCAGGGGGGCTGAGGGAGCAGGCAGGGGATGGGGCCTGGTGGGGGTCCCCCCATGCCTCCCCCCACACTTACTGGCACCGAGCCTGGGTCCAGCTCCCTGCGGCAGCAAGTGGAGACTGCCAGAATCTCTGAATCTTTTCCAAATCAATTTGGAGGCTTCAAATCCATTTGGACCTTTTAATTGGTCTCCTGATTTGATTCGGATTTGGCCACCAAATCGGGCCGAATCGCCTCCAAATCAAATCAGCAACTGAAGCTTTGAACAATCCTAGCACTTACCTTTGGAAGTCCAGGAGTGACAACATGACTAGAAATGTCTCTCTCAAACTGGCTTTTATGCAGGTGTTGCTTCCCTCGCATCAAGAGTTGCTTCTGATTTACCCATCAGTCTCCTCTTGTACCAGATTAAGTTTAATCATATTCTATAGAATATGCACTGTATAACAGCACCATCATCAGTACCCAACTGCTTAACTTTGGCTTTTCACATCCACTTAGGAATAAAATTATAATTTCATAAAGGAGAGGAAATAATATTGCTTAAACACCAGCAGCATAAATTAAGTACAAAACCACATTTTCTTTAAATATTAAACACTTGTTGGCTCGTTAAGAGCCACATTAACATAGCTCTGCTCAATGCTCCTGGCAGGGGGCAATGAGGGAGATGTGAGAACTGCATACCAGGAAAAGCAAATTACATAAGGAAGAAAAGATGTGGGATCAACCTAGACTTCTAATTTCAGAGTTTCTTCAGTCTGAAATGAACCCATCATCTAGGACAAAGGGGCAAAGACATCAGCTTTGTGAAGCTGGCAAACCTCATATTTGTCTGCATAGAGTAATGTACTTTTTATCTGTATACAAACACCCATTCACAATTGTGGACCGTAAGTGTGAAGTCTTTGAAAATGTTCAGGTTTTTTTCCCCTTGTAAATGCAGTCTTATCTTGAATGAGAACTCTGTCGTGCTGGGCACTCCTGCTTTGAACAAAAGATATCCCACTGTGCAGGGTCTTCAGGTGATACAGGAATACCAGAGGCAACTAAATCTTCAAAAGTCAACACAGTGAACTGTGGCTGTGTCAGTTCTGTAGAAAGAACCTAAGGAGAATACAGTTTGGATTAGACACTTGAACCAATTTAATTATTCTTCCTTTGTTCACCTGCTGCCCTCCACGCCCCACTCAGTTCAAACTGTTCTAACTACCAACAAGAATAAAAGGTTGAGATTCGCAGTAATATGAACCTTATCTTATCTGTACTGTCCTACAAAGGAAGAGCAATAGGGCAATCAAGACAGTCTTGAAGATTTAGGGCCAGATTCTATTCTAACTATGCAAATCTATTCTATCTTGAGTCTGTGGAAAAAATTTTAACAGGCTTACTTTTATAACATATCATCTTAGTCTTAAATCTAAAATAACAAAATGCACTGAGAAGAAGGACTCATTAAGTTCTTGCATTAACTGTTTTTTGGGGGGACTTAAGCAGTGAAAAAGGATTTGGTCCTTAAATTCTGGTGTAAGAAATGAAGGGACAAAAAGAATGCCAGAATGAGGAAGTTACGCATTCTACAGTAAATATGGTGCTTTGAAATAACGTTGCCACAGTGTGGATGCGTGAACCCTGAAAAAGCACGGGAGACCAGATCAATTTGAACAGCAGCAACTGCTGGAGTTACGCATGAGGTCTTTGCCTCCTTGTTCTTATATAAGAAAACATAAGGGATGAGCTGGCTATGATCTTCCCTCAATTCCACTGCTCCTTGAATACCACAATAACTGTGGGCTACAAAAGCATATGTGGGATACAACTGTTTCTTAGAAGGCAAGTTGTTGGTCAGTGTCTCAAAAAAAACCTTTTATTTTTTTTTGATTATGTGTCTGTGGATTTGACCGTAAATGACTTCCAAGTAATGCCTTTCCTGAGTGGTAAGATGGACAGTATTAGCTACATCAAACAAGGATGGCCTGGCTCTATTCAAATTTGGCATCTGCTCTGGCAGCAGACTCCAATAACTATTGCTTGACAAAATTCTATGATGTTACTCTGGATTACTGCCTTGTACCTCCACATATGGGTACATTTTTTATGCAAACAGAGGATGCTGTTTGAACTTTGGTGGAGTGAGCCTTGACATCTGGTGGAGCGACCAACTGATATTACCAGTGAGAAAGTTTACTACCCACTGAGCCATTTTGAATGGCTGCCTTTAGCTACAAATACATGGAGGAGCACACTATTGTTTTTTCAGGCAGTATAATATAGCAAAATTTTGGAAATACCCAGCATATGTATAGTAAATATTTCTCTCCCTGTGAGAAGTGGCGTTTCCAAAAAAAGATAGGCAGTAAGGCTGTGCGAAATAACACCATTTAGTTTCGAGTTCTGTTTCAAAGGGACACTGCTCCGTTTTGTTTAATCGAAACTGTTTAGCTGTTTTGACATTTTGCTCATAGACTATAATGGGGAATCATGAAGATGCCTATAACTTTGTCATTTCTTGCCTGATTTGGATGAAAATAGTAGGGATGGTAGCCCCTTCTGAGGCCATAAAGCTTGCCACATTTCAAGGAGATAGGTGCAGGGGTTTATGGGAAACTATACCTCAAACTGTTCAAACCAAAACTCATACCACATACCAGCAGCGGAAGCCTGTAGGGTTGTGCTGGATTCTTCCCAGGGGGCACAGGTCCCCAGATCTGCATGTGGGATGACAGCATGCTGCCGCTGCCAGCTGGGGGCAAAGCCAGAACCTGTGTTTGCTTGGCACACCTTGTGCCAAGTGCCAGGAAGAACCCAGCACTGGCGCTGGCCCCAGCTGGTAGCAGCAGCCTGCTGTCATCCCACACACAGATCCGGGGGGACGGGCCTTTGGATCTGCGCGCAGCACGGGGTTCTTCCTGGCTCTCAGTGTGGGCTGTCATCCTGCATCATCTGGGGGCCTGTGCCCCCCCGGGAAGAGCTGGGGGAAGCAATCAGAGAGCTGGAGAATCGAACAGGAAGCTAGATGTCAATATCACAGCAATCCTTCCCCCTCCCTCTCCTACTTTCTGTTTAGCTGCAGCAAGCCTGGTTTTGAAACTTGAAATGTTTCAAAACTTTCCAAGTGTCCTTGTTTACTTTTGAAGCTGTTTTGAAGCCTTTTGTTTCATTGATTTCAGTGCTGAGCTGAAAATGCATCAAACCAGCTTCAAAATGAAACACCTGTTAACCAGCCCTAACTTGCAGGTTAATTAATTGATGCAAATGGGATCATGGGGTAGACTTGGTGGAAGTGAATGGAAGGTCAGAAGATGTCAGATGCAACAAATAGTCCAGGACCCAAGGTAGTATGACTAGCGTAAGGTCCAGATCCTGATCATAGAAAGTTAAGGTTGGAAGTGACTTCAGGAGGTCATTTAGTCTAACCTCCTGCTCAGAGCAGGATCATCCCCAACTACATCATCCTAGCCAAAACATTGTCTAGACAGGTTTTGAAAACCTTCAAGGATGGAGACTGCACCACCTCTCTGGGTAAAGTGATCCAGTGGTTTACTACCCTCCTAGTGAAAAGGTTCTTCCTAATATCTAAAATAAACTTCCCTTGCTGCAACCTGAGACTGTTGCTCCTTGTTCTGTCATCTGCCACCACTTAAAACAGTCTAGCTCTATCTTCTTTGGAACCTCCCTTCAGGTAGTTGAAAGCTGTTATTTAGTGGCCCCTCAGTCTCCTCTTCTCTAGACTAAATAAGCCCAGGTCCCTCAGTCTTTCCTCCTAAGTCATAATTTCATAGTTGGTAGGGTCGGAAGGGACCTGAGCAGATCATCAAGTCCGACCCCCTGCCATGGTAGGAAAGAGTACTGGGGTCAAACAATCCTGGCAAGGTGTTCATCTAGCCTTCTCTTAAAGACCCCCAGGGTAGGAGCCAGCACAACTTCTCTTGGAAGTTGGTTCCAGATCTAGCCACCCTGACTATGAAGTAGTGCCCCTTGATATCTAGCCTGAATCTACCCTCTGCTAGCTTGTGACTGTTATTTCTTGTCACTCCTGGGAGTGCTCGGGGGAACAGGGACTCCCTCAATGCCTGCTGGTTCCCCCTGACTAGTTTGTAAATGGCCACTGGATCCCCCCTCAGCCTTCTTTTGTGGAGGCTGAACAGGTTCAGGTCCCGTAGCCTCTCCTCGTAGGGCCTGCCCTGCTGACCCCTGATCATGCGGATGGCCCTCCTCTGCACCCTCTCCAAGTTGTCCACATCCCTCCTGAAGTGCAGTACCTAGAACTGGATGCAGAACTCGAACTGTGGCTTGACCAGTGTCCCATAGAGGGGGAGGATCACCTTCTTGGACCTGCCTGAGATCCATCTGTGGATGCCTGACAAGGTATGGTTGGCCTTCCTGTGTCCCCACACTGTCAGCCCATATTCATTTTGGCATCAATAATGACTCCAAGATCCTTTTCTACCTCTGCACTAACGAGAAGGGAGTTCTCCAGCCTGTAGGTATGCTGCTGGTTCTTCCTCCCTAGGTGCAGTACCTTGCACTTGTCAGTGTTGAAACCCATCCTGTTCTCATCCGCCCACCCCCTGTAACCTGTCTAGGTCCGATTGCAGCCTATTCCTCCCTTCTAATGTGCCCACTTCTCCCCACATCTTAGTGTCATCTGCGAATTTGAACAGGGTGCTTTTTACTCCCTCTTCCAAGTTGCTGATGAAGATGTTGAACGGTGCGGGTCCAAGGACCAAGCCCTGCAGAACCCCACTGCCCACATGTCTCCAGGTCGAAAATGACCCATCCACCACCAGTCTCTGGGTGCGGCCCTCCAGCCAACTAGTGACCCATTTGATTGTGTAGGTGTCGACGCCACAGTCTCCTAGTTTTCTAATGAGCATGGGGTGAGAGACCGTGTCAAAGGCCTTCCTAAAGTCCAGAAAGACTACATCCACTGCTACACCTGCATCTAAGGATTTTGTGACCTAGTCATAGAAGGCCACCAGGTTGGTCTGACAGGACTTGCCTCTAATGAACCCATGTTGGTTGCCCCTAAGCATAATCTCCCTTGCTGGCCCCTCGTGCACATGACATGCACCAGGATAATTCTCTCAAAGAGCTTACCCAGGATCGAGGTAAGACTGACTGGCCTATAGTTTCCTGGATCCTCCTTCCTCCCTTTTTTGAAAATGGGAACCACACTGGCCCTTTTCCAGTCCCCTGGCACCATGCCAGAGCACCATGAGTGCTTGTAAAGCCATGCTAGGAGTCCCATGATGACCTCTGCTAATTTCCTCATAACTCTGGGGTGGAGATCGTAAGGACCTGCTGATTTAAATACATCCAGTCCCTCCAGAAGTTCCCCGACTAGGTCCTCACTGACCCTAGGCCCCAGTCATATGCCCCAGCTCCCTCACCATTTTCACTGCCCCCCACTGGACTTCCCAATTTGTCCACATCCTTTCTGTACTGGGGGCCCCACAACTGAACACAGTACTCCGGAGGTACTTATAGGCTCAGCAGTGCTACGCTTGCTAGCACCACAGCTGAAACAGACTTGGGGGTCATGATTGACCACAAGATGAACATGAGCCACCAATGCAATGTCGCAGCTGGTGAAGCAAACCAAACTCTGGCTTGCATTCATAGATGCTTCTCAAGTAAATCTCACGATGTCATCCTCTTGCTGTACTCGGCCTTGGTGAGGCGCAGCTGGAGTACTGCATCCAATTCTGAGCTCCGCAATTCAGGAAGGATGTCAAGAAGCTTGAGAGAGTCCAGAGGAGAGCCACACGCATGATCAGAGGGCAAGAGAATAGGCCTTATGAAGAGAGGCTGAGAGCCATGGGACTCTTCAGCCTGGAAAAGCGCAGGCTCAGGGGGGACCTGGTGGCTGCCTATAAGTACATAAGGGTGTACATCAGGATCTGGGAGAACGTCTGTTCACTGGAGCACCCCCCAAAAAAATTAGGACCTGTGGTCGTAAATGCCTCCAAGGCTGTTTTAGGCTGGACATAAGAAAAAATGTCTTTACTTTCCGAGCCCCCAAGATCTAGAAGACTCCCTCCAGAAGTGGTGCAGGCACCTACTCTGGATTCATTCAATAAATGTTTGGATGTTTATCTTGCTGGGATCCTTTGACCCCAGCTGACTTCCTGCCCATGGGGCGGGGGGTTGGACTTGATGATCTTGATATTCTGCACTGGTCTGGTCCTGCAGAGAGCAAACCAGGAAAGCCAAGGCTGCAACTGAACTCCAACTACCCTTGAGCATCAAGGACAATAAAAAGTCCTTTTTCAAATATGTGGGGAGCCGGAGGAAAGCAAGGGCAACATGGGACCCCTGCTGAACCAGATGGGACAACTGACAACTGACGCACAGGACAAAGCCAACCTATTAAATGGGTACTTTCGTCGGTCTTTCATCAGTCCCATGGGACACCCATGCCCGCTATGGGACAAGGAGGTTCCGGCGAGGGAGATCCCTTGCCCTCCATCAATGCTGACCTTGTAAAGGCAACCTTGAGAGGCTGGATACCTTCAAGTAAGCTGGCCCTGACAATCTACACCCCAGGGTACTCAAGGAGCTGGCAAGCATCATAGCCCAACCTCTGGCACAGATCTTTGAGAACTCCTGGCGCTCTGGTGTAGTGCCTGAAGACTGGAAGAAGGGCAATGTGGTGCCTATCTTCAAGAAAGGGAGGAAAGTGGATCCGGCAAACTACAGGCCCATCACCCTGACCTCTATCCCAGGGAAGGTCTTAGAAAAGTTTATTAAAAGGCCATACTTAATGGACTGGTTGACACCAACATCCTGATGGATAGCCAGCACGGGTTTGTTGTGGGTAGGTCTTGCTTGACCAATCTCATTTCCTTTTATGACCAGGTGACCTATCACCTGGACAAGGGAGAAGAGATTGATGTCATATATCCTGACTTCAAAAAAGCCTTCGATCTGGTATCCCATGATCAACTCTTGGCGAAACTGGCCAATTGTGGCCTTGGGTCCACCACAATCCGCTGGCTGGGAAATTGGCTCTGTGGTCAGACCCAGAGGGTGGTGGTTGACAGAAGACAATCATCATGGTGCCCTGTGACCAGTGCGGTCCCCCAAGGCTCTGTCCTTGGACCCATATTGTTCAACATCTTCATTAATAATGTGGACATTGAAGTCAGAAGTGGACTGGCCAAGTTTGCTGATGACACCAAACTCTGGGGCAAAGCATCTACACCTGAAGACAGGAGGGTGATCCAGCTGACCTGGACAGGCTCAGCAAATGAGCAGATGAGAACCTGATGGTGTTTAACACCGAAAAATGCAAGGTTCTCCACCTTGGGAGGAAAAACCCGCAATAGCCTTATAGACTTGGGAGTGCTACGCTGGCTAGTACTACGGAAGAAAGAGACTTGGGGGTCATCACTGACCACAAGATGAATATGAGCCTTCAATGCAATGCTAAGGCTAGGAAAGAGAGCAAAACGCTGGCTTACATCCATAGATGCTTCTGAAGCAAATCCTGGGACATTACTCTCCCCTTGTACTCAGCCTTGGTGAGGCTGCAGCTGGAGTACTGCGTCCAGTTCTGGGCCCCACAATTTAAAAAGGATGTGGAGAAGCTTGAGAGAGTCCAGAGAAGAGCCACGCGCATGATCAGAGGTCAGGAAAACAGACCTTACGACGACAGGCTGAGAGCTATGGGGCTCTTTAGCTTGGAAAAGCGCAGACTCAGGGGTGATCTGATGGCCACCTATAAGTTTATCAGGGGTGACCACCAGTATCTGGGGAAACGTTTGTTCACCAGAGCGTTCCAAGGGATGACAAGGTTGAACGGTTATAAATTCCAGCAAGACCGTTTCAGGCTGGACATAAGGAAGAATTTCTTTACTGTCCGAGCCCCAAGGTCTGAAATAGCCTGCCGCTGGAGGTGGTTCAAGCGCCTACATTGAGCACCTTCAAGAAAAAATTGGATGCTTATCTTGCTGGGATCCTATGACCCCAGCTGACTTCCTACCCTTCGGGCAGGGGGCTGGACTCGAAGATCTTCCGAAGTCCCTTCCAGCCCTAACGTCTATGAAATCTATGAGATGTAGCCTCACCAGTGTTGAAGAGAGAGGACTAATCACTTCCCTTGATCTACTGGCAACACACCAACCAATGACAAGGGCACACTGCTGGCTCTTATTCAGCTTACTGTCCACTATAACCCCCAGGTCCTTTTCTGCAGAACTGCTGCCCAACCAGTCAGCCCCCAGCCTCTACTGGTGCATGGGATTGTTCCGTCCTAAGTGCAGCACTTTGCACTTGTCTTTGTTGAACCTCATGAGATTCCTTTTGGTCCAATCCTCCAATGTATCTAGGTCATTCTGAATTCTAGCCCTACCCTCCAGTATATCTGCTACTCCCCCCAGCTTGGTGTCATCTGCAAACTTGCTCAGGGTGCACTGTATGTCATTTTCCAGGTTGTTGACGAAGACATTAAACAAAACCGGCCCCAGAACTGACCCCTGGGGCACTCCACTTGATACCGGCTGCCAAGTAGGCATCGAGCCATTGATTACTACTCTCTAAGCCTGATGCTCCAGCCAGTTTTCTAGGCATATTACAGTCTATTCACTAGCCCATACTTCCTTAGCTTGCCTAGGAGAATGCTGTGGGAGACCGTATCAAAGGTTTGCTGAAATCAAGGTACTCTACATCCACTGGTCTTGCTGCATCCACAGAGCCAGTCATTTCATCATAGAAGGCAATTAGGTTGGTCAGGCATGACTTGCCCCTAGTGAATCCATGGTGACTGTTCCTAATCACTTTTTCCCCTCCAAGTGCTTAGAAGTAGATTCTAAGCTGCTCAAATTGAGAACCTCCTCGATTTTTTAGGATCTCCTCGACTTGCCTGAAGTCATGCCATGTACAGGCCTTCAGCTCTGGATGGAGCATAAAACTGACACTAAGATTGGATTTGCACAGTCTGAGAACTAGATCAGTTGTTGAATGAATAACTAGGTGAGACAGTCAAAGTTACTTCAGCTATTATGGAGCTATGAGAACAATGAGAACAGCCCAAGAGGTGATGATCCCAACTAGAAGCAAAGGGGGCAAGAGTGCCCAAAAGCCTCCCTGGCTCACCAAGGACATCCAGGAATGCCTGGTTGCCAAAAAGGCGGCGTACACCTGGTGGAAAGTGGGGGCAATCTCCAAAGAGGAGTATACCTCCACTGCTCGGGCCTGTAGGAGGGCTGTTAGGAAAGCTAAGGTGGACATAGAGCTAGGACTAGCGTCCAAGATCAAAGATAATAAAAAGTCCTTTTTCAAATATATAGGAAGGATGAAGAAGGCGCAGGGAAATGTGGGGCCCCTGCAAGATAAGCTGGGCAATCTGGTGGTCGTGCCAGAGGAGAAGGCAGCCCTCTTTAACAAATTCTTCACCTCCGTTTTCTTGTGCAGGGACAGGGACTACCCCACCGTGATTTAAAATGGACTCAAGGGGACTGCCTCAAGACCTAAGGTTGAAGAGGACCAGGTTAGAGTGCTACTGGAGGGGCTGGACGTGTCCAAATCAGCAGGTCCAGATGCTCTCCACCCCAGGGTGTTGAGGGAGCTAGCAGGGGTTATTTTAAAAAAGGGAGGAGGGAGGACCCAGGCAACTATCGGCCTGTCAGTCTTACCTCAATCCTGGGGAAACTCTTTGAAAAGATCATCAAGGAGCACATCTGAGACGGGCTGGCATCAAGGATGATGCTCAAAGGCGATCAGCATGGTTTCATTAAGGGCAGGTCATGTCAGACCAACCTGACTGCCTTTTACGATCAGGTCACAAAAGCATTGGATGCAGGTGTTCCCATGGATGTAGTCTTTCTGGACTTCAGCAAGGTCTTTGACGCTGTCGACCACCCCATCCTCATTAAAAAATTAGGTGACTGTGGCATTGATGCCTACACGGTCAGATGGATTGCAAATTGGCTGGAGAGTCATACTCAGAGGGTGGTGGACCATAAAAATTGTGGCCATGGTGGTGGTGGATGGGTCATATTCGACCTGGGGGGAAGTGGGCAGCGGAGTCCCCCAGGACTCGGTCCTTGGGTCCGCGCTGTTCAATTTCTTTATCAGTGATTTGGACGATGGGGTGAAAAGCAACCTGTTCAAATTTGCTGATGATACCAAAATTTGGGGTGAGGTGGGCACATTGGCAGGGAGGGAGAGACTGCAGAAAGACCTGGATAGGTTGCAGGGGTGGGCTAACAAAAACATGATGCGTTTCAAAACTGACAAGTGCAGGGTGCTGCACTTGGGCAGTAGTAACCAGCAGCACACTTATAAGATGGGAAACTCCCTTCTTGAGAGCATGGAGGCAGAAAGGGATCGGAGTCATTACTGACTCCAAGATGAACATGGGCCGACAATGCGAGGTCACGGTCGGCAGGGCTAACCGGACCTTATCGTGCATCCACAGGTGCATCTCAAGTAGGGCCAAGGACGTGATCCTCCCCCTCTACACGACACTGGTCAGGCCGCAGCTGGAGTACTGTGTCCAGTTCTGGGCACCCCACTTCAAGAGGGATGTGGACAACATTGAGAGGGTCCAGAGGAGGGCCACCCGCATGATCCGGGGACAGAAGGGCAGACCCTACAACAAGAGGTTACGGGACCTGAACCTGTTCAGCCTGCACAAGAGAAGGCTGAGGGGGGACCTGGTGACTGTCTATAAACTCACTGGGGGGACCAGAAGGGTTTGGGGGAGACCTTGTTTCCCCTAGCGCCCCCCGGGATAACAAGGAATAATGGCCACAAGTTGTTGGAGAGTAGGTTTAGATTAGACATCCGTAAGAACTACTTCACAGTTAGGGCGGCTAGGATCTGGAACCAACTTCCAAGGGAAGTGGTGCTGGCTCCTACCCCGGGGGTCTTTAAGAAGCGGCTTGATGCCTACCTGGCTGAAGTCATTTGAGCCCAGTTTTCTTCCTGCCCAGGCAGGGGGTCGGACCTGAAGATCTGCAAGGTCCCTTCCGACCCTACTTCTATGACTCTATGATGTCTGCTTAGTCTCTTTAAAAGTTTGGGAGTCACACTGGAAACAGGGTGGCTTTGATTTAAATCACTAGTCAGGAAGCCTCAATTTAATCATAAGGAATCAAAACTTGTGGCAAAGGTGATATCTTTTAAACACTGTTTTCTGCAAAAAGTACATTCTTGTTTGATATCATTTATTCATTTAACTTCTTTAAACTTTGCACTTTTAGAGAAAGGTAAGGGCTTGACTCTGTGTACACCAACTTGCAGGGAGACACGAGGGCTGATAGGTAGGTAATCAGGTCTGTTATCTCTCATCTCCATATACTGCTGTTAACAAGGACGTCATCTCTGAAGACACAAATCCACCGTATGAGAACCAAAAACTAAACATCACAGAGATGCTTAATGGGACCTTCTAGACTGACCTCCGAGTCTCAGTATGTAGATTGGTTTTCTTTAATTTTTACTAATCTACAGAGGAGCCTCTGGGAACCCCATAAGATTGGGTCCCTAACATAGTCCACAGCCTGTTGTAACCTACTTATAAAAACTTTTCTAAAAAGTTGACATGAATATATTGTCTTGAATAGTATATCCATAGAAGTTATAATCCCTATTCCAGGATGGGATCTTTGATCTTTAACATAATCTTAAATTAAAACTATCTTTATATAGGTTTATTATTTTTTTAAATAGTATCTTTAAAAAAATATGATTAAATAAAAAAATCTGATTTAAATAATAATTTATTTTTTAAATTATTTAAAAAAGAAAATCATTGATTTTTATCGTCCCTGACTGGAAAATAGCAGAACTGATGGGAAAGCATGAACTAGGTCTGGAAAGAAAGCATCAAGAAGTGAATCTACATTCATAGCTTTTCCGGAACAGGATGGGCATGGGTAAATCTTGGAGGCACATTGGCAAGAAGCAACTCCCTCCTGCTTCATGTGGTGGTATACTGGAATTGGGACATTCTGTTATTTTTAATGAAATGTCCAAGTAAAGGAACATAGCGGATCGTGGGTAGGAAGGTTAATTTTCTTCACTAAACTAGTCAAGAAAAGGATGAGGGAGGAGGACTGTTAAAATAAGAGACAGAACCCAGAAAGTGTCCAGTCTTGTTGCCATGGAGGATTGAGGCTGCTCCACAATTCATGTTTAACCATGGGACCATGAGGACATACGGGACAAATGAATTGCCCCAGTGGATATCACTATACAAACTAATCCAATCTTGAACAGAAGGAATAGGCAGCACCTACAGTGAATCCAATTGACAGGTACTCAAAGAAAAGCTATCCTTAATACTCTATTCTGAACTGCTACAAATACAAACTATAGAATATCATCTAGTAACTTCTCCAACCAACCTACAACTTCTATAGGAATTATAGCATCTCTTTTGAAATGACATTCAGTCTTGGTTGTAAGGTCCCTTCCAGCCCTTAACATCTATGAATTATGAAAAATGAAGTGATGGGGATTCTATCAAACCACAATGTAGGTTTAATGATGCAGTTAAAAAAATTGTACTTAACAGGTCCCCATGCCTTTGGTGGGCTGCTCGAATTGAGAACTGCCTTCATTTGAATGGAGACTTTTTGAGAGGTGCCTTCCTGCTCTGTATGCAGATTTTCTGGACTTGTCTAAAGCAGACAAATTTCCAATCTGAATTTGCTTAGATTCAGCTTTTGGGGGAACCTCTAATCTCAATATAGCTTTTCCTGATGGATTAAAAATGTTTTGCCTGCTACTCAAAATCTCTATCCTATGTCTTTGCAAGTCTTTCCCATGTATTTGCAGATGGATTAGGTCACATTTAACCTTCTTTTGGATAAGATTTTCTTATTCACTATAAAATATATCCTAGATTTTAGGATAGTTGTAGTTCTTTCAGAAGTTCTTGTAGTTGTAGTTATTTGAGTAGTTCTTGTAGTTTTTTCAGAATCCTCCATAATTTTAATACAATTTTTGAAGCACATGTACCAAACCAAGAAACAATACCTCAGTAGTGCTCTTACTGACAGCGCAATCAAAGATACTACTAATCTCCTCTCCCTACATCTGCATCCAAAAATCTTGTGCTTTCTTAGCTACAACTTCACACTGACCACATCTGACCCTTTTTTGTCCCGCAGGCCAAACAGGCACTGCAAGGTACATGTCTGCAGGTTGGATGGGAGATTCCAGGTCTGTCTGTGGGCTGGATTTGGTTGGTATGCAGGGATGGCTCAGCAGGGCCCTCTCTGGCAATGGGGGTGGGAAGGAAATGGGGGATGTGCGGCCCTTATCCAGATACGCAGGGGATTGGTTCTGATCCAGATGCATTGCAGGTGGAGGGAGTAGCTCAGCCCTGATCTGGATGTGTGGGGGTGATAGGGAGCAGCCTGGACCAATCGGGCCATGTGGAAGGAGTGATAGGGAGGGAGGCAACCTGCCCCATATCCCACTGTGTGCTGGGTGGGGAGGGGATAGATGGGGAGCAGCCTGCCAATTCTGAGTTGCTGGGTTTTTTTTTCCAATTAGAGAGGACCCATTATACATATTATAAGGACAGTATTGTAGGATATGGGAAAATGAAATGCATGGCCACAATTTTTATTTCTCTCTTTAAGATACAGAATTTTAGGGCGTGCCCCCATAAAAACAGTCTATCCACATGGTCCTGCTGTATCTGCACTAAAAAGCGAAAGAATGAGAGAAAGCCACCATTAAAGCGAGTCTGGACATGCCAATATGCACATTCATGGCAGAGGTACCTGGCATACTAAGCAGTGGTTATATTACATTTTTGGCATGTAGTAAAGAACAGTGGGAGCAAGGGGGCAGACAGTGTTTTTACAGCAATTCTCCCAGCACTGTCAGAAGCCCAATAAATTTGTCCTGAGAGAAAATAATTCATGAAGTCTTACTTCAGAATGCTTTTGTCCAATTCCTTTTGGTTTCCCAAGAGCAACTGCAACATGGTGGTGATCATCTAACCGGGTTTCCTAGTTGCGAGAGAGAGAGAGAGAGAGAGAGAGAGAGAGAGAGAGAGAGACAGGCAAGACAGAGACAAATTGTACAGTTTCAGTGTATTCCATTTCTCCTTAGGTACACACTTAAGCTTAGTACCCACAGAGTACCTGATTTTTTATAGAAATACTCGTAATTTGTCCAAGAAAAAAACAATATCCTTTGAAATACAGCAAACTACTACTGTAGAATAATGTGAATTCTAAAGCCAAATTGCCACTCAAGTATACTGACTGTAAGGTAATTCTTTGTATTAATTTGAAAAATGCATTTATATTGTCATCCAAACATGGTGATACAATTTTTGCACAAACTTGCTAAAGCAGAGATCAAGCACAGACAACTCTATCCAGAAAAGTGAGTTTTATAAAGTCCTGAGCGACTAAAAATAGACTAATACTAGAGACTTTTGCACACTACAACTGATCTTAACATATGGCTACTACAATGATTCTGTTGTGACAGTAATGCTAAAGCGAACATTAAGCTTTCTGTTAGCGGTGCACTGATAAAGATTTTTTGGGTCAATACCGATGACTGATTATTAACGAGCCATATTGGCTAATACCAATCTGATTCCCAATATGCTGCCCGGCAGCTTGGAGAACAATGTCCAGCTAGTAAATCTGTTAGGGGAAAAGTGGTTGGGGAGGGGAGCATATCGAGGCCCCTGCACTGAAGGAGGGAGTGGGACTGGGGTAGGGGCAGGTGCTGCTCAGTCAGGGTGAGGAGGGGTGCTGGTCAGAGCCATGACCTGCTTGTCCAAGGGGGCATGGGAAAGTGCTTCTGTCACTGCATGCACCACTGGGGGAGGCATTAGGGGGCGTGTGCCCCCTGGATTTGTGCGCGGGGCGAGGGTGGGCTGCTGTTGCACACTTGGGACCAGGGATGGCACCGGGCTCTTCCCAGCCCAGTGGGGCTGGGCCGGGGCTGCGCTTGGAGTGGGTGGTGGCACTGGGAGGAGGGGTTATGGGGGAGTGTGTAGCTCTCCCTCCCAGAACACAACTCCCAATGCCTCCCTCGGGGGTGTGCACAGTGGCGGGAGCCACCTTCCCCCCCCCCCCCCCCCCCCCATATGAGCTGCTCGCAGCTCTGCCTGGCATCCTGGCCTGCCTCAGCTGGGTAGCATCTGCCCCAGCCCCAATCACTCTCTCACTGCAGGGGCTTTGATCTGCGCCCCCTCCCCCCGCAAGCCCTTTCCCTCTCCCCCCCACCCCTTCCCCCCAGCAGACTGCTGGGCTGGCCGTGTACAAACTGTGTCTGTGCACATACACGTGGAATTTATCAGCGACATTATTGGCCACATCAGCCAAGAAAAGCTGATTACTGTTAACGTCAATTTTCCTTCCGTCAGTGCCAATACGATATGGACCAATGTATAGATGCACCTCTACTTTTTGTTTTATCTTCCTGTGGATGTAGACAGACATAATAACAGTACTAATAAAGAATACTGATATAAACGGCAATGATGCACTTGTTACCTCTGCATGACTCTGGAGTGATACAAGTGTAGCAAAATCACTTCAACTGTAATCCTGCTTCATTCAGGGTCAAAATTCAGACTATTTAGCTTGCTTGTATTGCCCCAGGCTCATGCAGATGTAACATACACAGGCTAACTGCTGATACAGGTTCTCAAGCTGCAGCTCATTCTCCTCCCTTTTAAAGTAACTAAAACGTAAATTTTCCATACCCTGCAACTACAGGGCTTCCTGACATAACATCAAATCAATTTAAGCAAAAAAATGAAAATTAAAAATTAAAAAACCCCAATGTTTAAGGGTAAATCCAGATTAAAAAAAATATAATTTGGAGTGAAACAAATATTGTTTATTCAAGTTCTTTGAATACAAGAGTAGTGATAATGCAAGCTGGAAAAAGGTGCTTTCTTCCTAATAGCTGATATCAAGGAATTGTATCACTGCTTTGTCCTGACTTAAAGATCAAGGACCACTTAAGTGGGACTTAGGCAGGAATTAAACATGAAATTCCTAAGGAGCAATTCAAATTTACCCAGTACCAGCATGCCTAAATCCACCATGCCATTCCAGTTAGGTCTGCAAGGGTAATGCCTCACAGCATTGTTTTTCCATTTTCCATTAGACATTCATTGGTTAAAAAACAGAAATCAGTTTGGTAAACAGAGATTAGAATGCAAAATTGCAGTCTCTCAAGACAGTGCCCTCAATACCAAGCTCCGTCTTCCTTGTTTTCTTTTTGGCCCCAAGATGCTTGCATTCTTGCCTGACCAGGGACCCAGATTTAAACAGGAATGAGGGGACAATACCTTCATCTAGCTTACTGTGTGGCCTGGTAGTTAGGGCATTTTCTATTTCCACTGGGAAATGGAAGATCTGGGTTCAAATCTGTTTGGGAGGGAGGGGAGATCTAGAACTTGAGCCTGCCTTGTCTGGGGTACAAAGTGAGTACCATCGTTCATTCTGATTTGCCTACCTTCTAAAACTAAGTATGTGGTGATCTTAGAAGTATGTACAAGTTTTGTAAATTGCAAGTAAATTAGGACATATAATTGATACCTAGAAGCCTTAGCATTTCCCATTGACTACCTCTAAGTGACTCCAGTGGAGTCTCTTCAAGTAGACATATACCATCCCTCATTCTCTATACTGCATACCCATTCTCTACATAATATATCTAAACCTACTTGAAGCCTCTCCAGTGACTCTATGGGTATGCTAAATGCCTAACTAGGTAATTCTGTATTTTGCTCCTCAAGCAGGCACTCAACAGTTATGCCATGCCCCATATTTAGATATATACTAATACTATTTGAATACTGTCTTTAGTTGTTTACTACTTTTTCACAAATAAATGTTAAAACTTCAAAGCTGGCTAGAATGTAAGACACAAAACTTCAAAAACCAAAACCTACTAAACTAGTAAACACTGTATTTTATGTGAGAGGGAGATGTAGGCATATTTGAAATTTGCCCCCTGGAAAGAAGCCTTGCATTTTGATAAATTTTGCCTGGTCTTAAGCAATACACCACATTTTCCTGTTTTCTTCTTCTCAGATATAAACCAGAAAACAAGTCCAGCACAAGGACTTCTATTACAGATGGATCAGGTTTGTCATTTGCACACACCTCACACAATACTGTTACTTTCTTCGAAAGGAGGAATGGCCATCTATGAAGATTAGTTGTTTGAAGAACTGCTGCTAAACAATTTATAAGGCTCCATAAGGTGGCAATGCTTCATGTTTGTCTAGACTGTTAAATGACTGTCTAGATTTTATCACCTTATTTCTTCTCTTTCACATTTTACATGTCCTAAGGGGAAAAGACTGATGAGATTAGAATACATGGCAGAATGCATTTACTTGTACCCTCAAGTCCGTATCTGTAAATCCTAAATCCACCATATTATTCTTTTAAAATAAATGTGCAGGAACTCTTTAATTTTGCTCACTGAACATATGCAAACTTACTGCATCTTGTTTGTATAACTGGCTGTTAGTGAAGTTTAATGCCATTCATATGATCTATAATGCACTTGATTTTCTTATTTTCTATTATTTTGTTACCTCACTTAATAGAAACACAAAACCAATTTATAAGCTGAATTCTGTCACTAAGGGAGGCAAACAGCTAAAGAAAAAAAGAACAAGGACAGCAGTAGAGGAGTTCCTCTGCAGAGAAACAGCAGATCAAGTTTCCTCTTTGCAAACCAGAAGATGCACTGTGGAATTCCATTTGTTCCTCCTTTACTTCCTTTAAGCAGATGCAAAGTAGTCACTTAACTGCTTTGAGCTATGGTGCTTTCTAGGATTTGAAATGCCCCTTTTTGAGGCCAGGAATCTGTCAGATCTAACTCTAAAGTCTTACCCTGAAAAACACATAAAATATCACCTTCTTACTCAACAGAATTACTTGAAAAACATATTCATTCGTATTTGTTGACCTCAGCAACAAAAGTTTGGACTGATACCCTGGTTGGCATTACAGAAATAGCACTTAGTAAGACTGTTCCATATTTACTTGTACGCCAACAATGGAATTATTCATAAAGTTTCAATTACATACATACAACTTACTGAAAACAACTGGGTTGATCAGTTACCTTGAAGATCCTATCTTGAAAGTAACATGGCTGCAGAGATGTCACAAATGTCCCTGACAGACATTAAATTAAGACATGATTAACCAGTTAATCATGTTTTAAGTGCTGTTCTAGCCACATTTTCAATTAGTAGATAGCATGATAAAATGAGGATTATGGTACAAAGTTATATAAAACGTGTAATAACTTCCTAGTTGGTTTCTATCATGCCTTTATTTGAACGTGTGGCCAGTGCCCAACCTCTGGAGCACACAGAGGCTGCGTGCTCCAGAGGCTGGAAGGCCCAGCTGACTGGAGCTCCCAGGTGGGGGTAGGGGGCATGCATCCTGCATTCCCACAGCTGAGATGCCCAGTCAGATGATTAGGGAGGGAGGGTACCATATGCTCAGGTAGCTGGGAACCCTGCTGAGATGACCAGAGTTCCAAGCTGGGGGAGCACACCTTGTAGGTGTGCATCAGATCCTGCAGCAAATCTCATTGCACTTTTAATGTTTGTTAGGGGCCAAAGATGAATATCTGCTCATATAAAAGTCAAAACCACATATAGCTGGCTTGTTCAGCAATTAAAAGACTGCCCAATACGTAGGTGGCTAATTAATCCTTCTAGCTAGTATCACTGTTAGTGCTGTGCTATCTGCAGCTTGAAAATGACCAGGTCTTGTCAATTCAAGCCTGCTATTAAAGGCAAGGCCTTCTAAGTAACAGTGCAATGAAATGCCAATATCTGATCAAAGGCTAATCACAGGCATTCAGTAATAAAGTAGCAAGTCTAAATGAGGTGTAAGAACACTCTGTTCTCCTAAAAATTAACAGGCCTGTTTATAATGGCTCAAGCAATGCCTTTAACATTAGAAATCAATTGAGTTTGGAAAACTCCTAGTTCCATTTGCATGATTTAAATGGCTGCTCCCTTTGGCACAAGTCTGAAATAAGGCTCAAAGTTTCACCTCTGGAGCCACAATAAGATTAAATTAACCACAGTGCTACTATGCCCAATTCTATACAAAACATTTCAGAACTGCTAGCACTACATTCTGCCACTTTTACTTTCATCGAACTGTTTTTATCCCATATGTATTAAAAACATATGCTGTCAACTCTTTAAATCAGATCTATAATTACTGATTAACTGATTTTACGTGTTAAGAAGCACAAAAGTGACCATTTCAAACCAATTAAAACCAAGCTCATATAGTCTACAAGGAAGAAAATTAATGGCCTTCTTAAGTTCATACAGAAGGCCATTTATAAACTGCATGTATAATATACAAAGGCATGATCATTTCCTAAAATTATTCATGACCTCTGTTCTCAACTATTTTAATTAATATTTGCACTTGTATATTTGTAACAAAGAGAAAAAGAAAAACATTGATGAATTAAATTAAATCCTAACATTGTTTTACTTCCATATTTATAAGGTTCTTCCGTGTAAAAAAAAGCTCAGAATCTGAATTGCACACACATACTCACTTAGTCTGAAGAAGAGAAGGAGACTTGGTAAGAGTTTTCAAATACCTGAACAGTGATTACAAAGAGGAGAGTGCAAGACTATTCTTTGTGGCCAAAGGATACAAGACAAAGAACAATGGTCATAAATTGTAGCAAAGAAAATTAAGGTTGCATATTAAGAAAAGTTTTCTAGCTCTGAGGGTAGTTAAACATTGGAACAGGCTACCCAGAGAAGTTCTAGAATCTCCATCTTTGGAAGTTTTAAAACAAGTTATATGAACACTTAGGATGGTTTACTGAAGGGACTGCCCTATCTTGATTGGGGTTTGAATTATATGACCATGTGGGGTCCCTTCCAGCCCTACTTTTGTATGATTCTATCTCAGTGGTGTTCAACCTTTCAGGCCTGTGGGCCAGATGCCTGCAGCAAGGCCAATCCATGGGCCAGATCCCTTTTGGGGTCAGTGACTGGGGTCAGGCCCCATGAGTCCCTATACAGCCCTGTGCTGCTGTGGCTGGGTCCAGCCCCACACTGCTTTGACTGAACCCTGGGCGCTGAGATTGAAACCCATGCACACAAGATACGTGCACCTGATCTAACATGCAGGGCCATGCTATCCAGCCCAGCAGGCTCACCCTGGTTATGGAAATTTATCAGCAGAGGGGTGACAATTAGCACTGTCATTGCTATCCCACTGCCAAATCTGTGGATCCATGGGGAGCTCAGCAAGCCAGGATATGGCTCACTGACCATGGATAGGGTTGAGCACCTCTGTCCTATACTGTAAATCAAGGATGTCAAACATGTGGCCCACCAGCCAAATTCAGTATTTGAAGTTGTGCTGCCTAACTTGCTGGGCTTCCAGAGATGCTGAGAATTTGGGGTGGGCAAGTGGTGGCAGGGCCCACCAATGAAATCCAGAGCAAGGAGTCCCACTGGGGATGTGTTGGCAGCAAGAGGCAAGCAACATCTAGGTTAACTCCCCTGGATACAGCCAAGGGGTTGGAATGAGTTTTACCTGCTGCTGTGAATGAGTAAGTGAAGCAGAAGGGTCACAAAATATTTAGCACAGAGCTCTGCAAAATCTTCTATGAGCTGCTCTTCAACAATTAAAAATGAATCAGCAAATATATCCAAAATGTGGTTTGGGAATAATCACTACTAAATTTAGTAATTTTCTTGTCCAATGAACTCTTTTCAAAGACGTAGATGGAAGCAGGGTTGAGCATTTGTGGAGTGCTGAAACTTATTTACCACCAAAAAGAAAACACAAGAACTTTTCTAGAATCAAAAAAAGTTTGGAAAATCTAATTCTAGCACAAGCAGTCCAATTTAATTAAGAGGGACAATTTAGTAATTAGGATTATTCAATTTAAGGAATGGCACAATCAAGCTTTTATCTTTGTAAACAAATGCTATTGAAATATATTATCGCTTCACTCTTACTTTTCTTCACTTATTTATTACGGAGGTTGTTGTTTCTATTATGTAAAATATTTCCTCTGCATTTTACCACAAACCAAGTGCTCAATACAAAAAAAAAAAAAAGAATTTATTTAGTAATAGTGTATTTTTTCCCTATATTTTCCCATCTGTTCAGACAGATGGGTAGCCCTCCCCCTGTACACAGAACAGAGAATTTTTATCCCTAACTAGGCACTCTAACTCCTCCCACCTTTTACATCTGAGATCCAGAGAGAACTTCCAAAAATAATCTTTTTTGGTCAATTAACCAGAATTTAAAGAAGAACATGTTAGAAAAATAAGTAACACAAAATGGGAATCTACCTTGGAAAAACAGGTCCAAGAAAAAATATTACTAGGTAAGAAATTCTCTCTCAAACTCTGTTCACAGCACAGTTGGTAGGTGTTTGCAAAGCAATCTCTAAAGAACAGCAGGAAACAAATGCCTAAAAATAAGTAGCTCCATTGTGACTGTGAGGTTATTTGAGCTACTTCCCTTTTACCCCAACCGAAAAAAGCCTCAAACAAAACCAAATTCTGGACATACTGTTTATGCATTTTATCCGATTATCTCATACAAATGACATAAATAGTCCCCAAAGCAGAGATCAGAAAAAGGGAGCCTCTTGCTTCATCATTTTCTAACCCCATGGAGTCTTGCACTCCTGATTCCCTAGTGGTCCAGCTTCAGCAGAAGGGGTGGAGGAAATCTCTGGCAGACAGACTGGTGGTTAGAGAAAGGGAAAGGGAAAGGGAGCTGTGTGGATTTAATCTCCTTCAAGGTGGAAGTTTCCATATCCAGGGCAAATGATCTGGACAATATATTATTGAGCAAAATGCTCAGAGTATGGTTACCAGATTGTTCCTCAAGGGAAGCAAACAGTGATGAATAGTTTCTGAATTCCTCAAAACAGACTTAGGCAGGATTCAAGTACTAAATACATCTCTCATTCAAAAAATTATTGAGCTATATACTGTGTTTCTCATGGTATGGAGAACTATGTTCTCACTAGTACTAGAATGCACGATACTGCAACAGAATTTCGCACTTGTGTAAAGAGGCAGGACTGTGCTAAACTGTGTATTTGAGAAAAGATACATGAGTTCTGACTAAAAAGCAACTAGAGCACCTAAATCCCTTTTTGAATCTGGGCCTTGATAATCACAACTGCTGATGTTTTGCCTGGCATCATCTGGGTGCAGAGATTAAAAAGATTATTACGGGTCACTAATACATGCTTCATCTGATGCCATGTTAAGCCAGTGGTTCCCAGCCTTTTAAGACTCAAGTCACCTCTCCTTAGAATCACAGCAATCTCATTAGAATCTTGGAAAATGGCAGCCCTTCGCTTTCACTTATTTCTTGATTACATAAAAACACAACAATTCTTTTGTTGGAAAGAACTCAAAGAATATATCAGAATATTTTTGACAGTATGGATTCCTGTATGAAATCTCTGATTTATACTGTGAATCACATGGAGGCATTTGCACACTTAACTATCCAATTAGGGTTGGGTATTTGACTAGTCATAAAACTACTCAGACAGGTCGGGGAAGAAAGGGGAGGGGGTTGCAATTTATGTCAGTGAGCAATATACATCAACCCTCATCAAGACAGAATCCGAGGTTGAGGAAGTAGAAGGATTGTGGGTTAGGCTACATGGGGGGCAAGGAGAAAGGGATTTGGTGGTAGGGGTCTGCTACAGACCCCCACACCAAGGGGAAGAAATAGATGCGGGGCTCCTGAGGCAACTCTCGGAGACCATAAAAGCTAAAGAGGCGGTAGTCATGGGGGACCTAAACTACCCGGACATCTGCTGGGAGACGCAGACAGCAAGGTCCCATCACTCACACAGGTTTCTAACCTGTGTACAGGACCTCCACCTGACACAGGAGGTGCATGGTCCCACTAGGGGGAATGCCATACTGGATCTGGTATTGGCAACGGGGGATAACATGATAGGGGACCTCCAGATCGGTAGCCATTTGGGAGACAGTGATCACCTAATAATAGAATTCAACATAAGACGTCGAGTGGGTAAGGTAACTAGTAGGGTGAAAGTGGTAGACTTTAGGAAAGCTGATCTCATTGCACTCAGGCGATTAGTCAAGGACGCACTGCAGAGTAGGAGTTTTGAAGGGATGGGAGCCCAAGAAGGGTGGCTGTGCCTTAAGGAAACGATCCTTTGGGCACAAAGCAAGACGATCCCCGAGTGAGGCAAAAAAGGGAAAGGGGCCAGGAGGCTTCCAGGGCTGACCAGAGAAATCCAGGGCAGCCTAAGGGCCAAAAGGGGAGCACATAAAAAGTGGAAACAGGGTGAGATCACTAAAGATGAATATACCTCCTCTGCTCGTGCTTGTAGGGAGGCAGTTAGGCGGGCCAAAGCTACCATGGAGCTGAGGATGGCAACCAAAGTAAAAGACAACAAGAAATTGTTTTTTAGCTATATTGGGAGTAAAAGGAAGGCCCAGGGAGGAATAGGACCCCTGCTAAATAGGCAGAAACAATTGGTGACAGACAGGGGGGACAAGGCTGAACTCCTCAATGAGTTCTTTGCCTCAGTGTTCCTAAGTGAGGGGCACAACAAGTCTCTCACTCGGATTGTAGAGAGGCAGCAGAAAGGAGCCAGACTTCCATACGTAGATCCTGAGGTGGTGCAGAGTCACTTGGAAGAACTGGATGCCTTTAAGTCGGCAGGCCCGGATGAGCTCCATCCGAGGGTGCTGAAGGCACTGGCCGACATCATTGCACAGCCACTGGCGGGAATATTTGAACGCTCGTGGCGCACGGGCCAAGTCCCAGAGGACTGGAAAAGGGCTAACGTGGTCCCCATTTTCAAGAAGGGGAGGAAGGAGGACCCGGGCAACTATAGGCCAGTCAGTCTCACCTCCGTCCTTGGTAAAGTCTTTGAAAAAATTATCAAGGCTCACATTTGTGAGAGCCCGGCAGGGCAAATTATGCTGAGGGGAAACCAGCATGGGTTTGTGGCAGGCAGATCGTGCCTGACCAATCTAGTCTCCTTCTATGACCAGGTTATGAAACGCCTGGACACAGGAGGAGGGGTGGATGTCGTATACTTAGACTTCAGGAAGGCCTTCGATATGGTATCCCACCCCATACTGGTGAACAAGTTAAGAGGCTGTGATGTGGATGACTACACAGTCCGGTGGGTGGCGAATTGGCTAGAGGGTCGCACCCAAAGAGTCGTGGTGGATGGGTCAGTCTCGACCTGGAAGGGTGTGGGCAGTGGGGTCCCGCAGGGCTCGGTCCTTGGACCGATACTCTTTAATGTCTTCATCAGTGACTTGGACGAGGGAGTCAAATGTACTCTGTCCAAGTCTGCAGATGACACAAAGCTATGGGGAGAAGTGGACACGCCGGAGGGCAGGGAACAGCTGCAGGCAGACCTGGATAGGTTGGACAAGTGGGCAGGAAACAACAGGATGCAGTTCAACAAGGAGAAATGCAAAGTGCTGCACCTAGGGAGGAAAAATGTCCAGCACACCTACAGCCTAGGGAATGACCTGCTGGGTGGCACAGAGGTGGAAAGGGATCTTGGAGTCCTAGTGGACTCCAAGATGAACATGAGCCGGCAGTGTGAGGAAGCCATCAGAAAAGCCAATGGCACTTTATCGTGCATCAGCAGATGCATGACGAATAGGTCCAGGGAGGTGATACTTCCCCTCTATCGGGCGCTGGTCAGACCGCAGTTGGAGTACTGCGTGCAATTCTGGGCGCCACACTTCAAGAAGGATGCGGATAACCTAGAGAGGGTCCAGAGAAGGGCCACTCGTATGGTTAAGGGCCTGCAGACCAAGCCCTACGAGGAGAGACTAGAGAACCTGGACCTTTTCAGCCTCTGCAATAGAAGGTTGAGAGGCGACCTTGTGGCTGCCTATAAGTTCATCACGGGGGCACAGAAGGGAATTGGTGAGTATTTATTCACCAAGGCGCCCCCGGGGGTTACAAGAAACAATGGCCACAAGCTAGCAGAGAGCAGATTTAGACTGGACATTAGGAAGAACTTCTTCACAGTTCGAGTGGCCAAGGTCTGGAACGGGCTCCCAAGGGAGGTGGTGCTCTCCCCTACCCTGGGGGTCTTCAAGAGGAGGTTAGATGAGTATCTAGCTGGCGTCATCTAGACCCAGCACTCTTTCCTGCTTATGCAGGGGGTCAGACTCGATGATCTATTGAGGTCCCTTCCGACCCTAACATCTATGAATCTAT